>NC_087526.1:3952727-4260681 GCF_963921805.1 Phalacrocorax carbo
TTTCTATCTCATTTTGTCAGCTCTGTATGGCTTTGTGCTTGCCTTGTCATTTCATCAAAAATATGTCAGTCTAATTTGCAGTGTTTCTTTCAATTAAAAACAAAATGCCTCAAAACAACAACAACAACAACAACAACAGCAACAACAACAACAACAGAAGCAACATCTCTAACAATGTATTAAACTATGTGGGCATGGTAATTTGAAGGAATATGTATAATTTATTTTATCAACTATAGAGAAAACTGCAAAGATTCAAACTATAATTGTGAAGATAACCTTCTATTGCTATTAATGGCTGCTGTCTGTGGCATATACATGATTTCCAATTTTCACAGCTCATTCACATCATAAATGAAACACAAAGAATCCTGTGGAAGATAGTCTGGATATCACATTTATCATCATATCTGAGGGCTTTCTTTGGAATCACAGAAATTGGATCGTGTGTATATATATGATTTACCTTATTTATTGGATTGCAAAATTTTAAATCTTTCCAAGGTCATTATGCTAATGGGAAGCACAAGGTTAAAAGATGCTGACTACAGACTTTGCAGAACCTTTCCGATGCCTTCTAAGCACTCATTTCTAATTCCTAAAACTACTCACTTCTTATTTTTAAGCTTCTCCAAACTCTTGCAAATCCCAGGAGCCTGTAGCAGCCTTCCAAACCTCTAGCAGTACATGTACTTTCTTCTGAGTTAACTACTAGACCTAATTAAACACCACTGTCTCATCTGAGTGGATGATATTCTTACAGTCTGAATACAAATTAAATTCCAGTTGTGTTAACATTCAGGTCAGTTAATCAGAATAAACCTCTTTAAAAACTAGAAGACTAAAGTGATTTCAAAGTCAATCATACTCTTAACTCATTTTTAAGGATGTAATTTGTAATATTCTCCATTGGTTCCCTTTAAATAATAATAAAAAAAGAGACCTCACAGTTCTCAGACCAGCTTAATTCAATGAAAGAAAAATAGGGAATTTTACATGAAGGGTTGCTAAAGAGCTTCAGTTTCCAAAGGGCAGGCATGCAGTTCTGCGTGTTGAAAATTGCACAGACAGTTGCCAAAACAGCATGTGCAAATTAGACATCATTCACATAATGAACTTGTTAGAAGACTAATTCAAGATTTGCATGTGGAAATCCGAATGTGGAGCTACATTATTCCTTGTGAATGCAGATGTATCTATTAGCCTGTGTATTTTAGCAGATGTTATTTTGAAAACAAGATCCCAAGTCCTCACAGTACAGAAATTAATAACTAGAGATTGCAATTTCATGGAGAGCTTTTCTCTTACACAGGACATGATACCAGACAATCAGAAATGTAGAGTTTTCATCTCACCCTCGTAACAGATTTTCTGTGTGACCTCAGGGAAATATATTACTTTTACCTACTTTTGTTTACCTATCGGTGAAATGGCTTTAATATTCCTTATCTGCCATCACACGTGCACTGTCAGACTCAATTAGTGCTTGTAATTCTCCTTAAGCTCTGCAAATGATCGTGTGTTTTGGAACAGAATTAAAACTTGAATTGTTTAACCCACCCATTTTCTTACTGCAAATGCTAATCACTTGGCAATAATTTTCTAGTGTTAAAGAGAGGGGAAGAGAGTGAGAAGGAAACAGACACACACCCAGGTATACTGGCAAACTCTGAGGTAGGCTCAGCCTTCATAATTGGAGTTGGCACTTTGGTGAATAAATAGGCTTTAGATGAGGTTGTACAGAAACTGCACTTTCATCCACCAAGCAAGAAAATGCTACATCGGGTTCAGTGTGGTTGGGATCATACCCCTCCCACTAATCCCTTAAAACGGTGAGTTTCAAAATGTGCATGCCATGGGTGCTTTGTTTTGGGCTTGGCTTTAATGATGCCAAATGCAAGGCTTTGCTTAGCATTCAGTTTGCATGTTGCTAAAATACATATACCTTGCTGCCCAGGTTTTGGGCCTTGTAATCACTTCTTTGAAAGTACAATGCTATTTTCAGCTTTATCTTCATTTTATTCTCATCGAAAATAATTGGTGTGATTTAGAGACTGTCTAATGCCCTGTCGTTATCTCCAAATCTCTAGTAGCATGCTGGCATCCAGTAGTGAACCTAAAAGCTGCATAAATTTTCAAGTTGCAGCATGTTAATCTCGTTCAGTATGTAGAATGATCTCTCTCATTGAAAAGATGAACATAGCCAGGTTTTATATGTACTTTTTCTATGTTTGCATTTGAAGTTCGGAAAATGCTAGGAAAGAAAAAAAAAAAAACCCACCACAAAACCAAAATAAAATTGATGCAAGTATTGGGTTTGAATTCAGTAACCTCATATAATTTGGTCTGCCTCAGTGTGCTCTCTCTGTAAAAACTGGAGGTGAACATTATTCAAATCACCTTGTAGGGAAAGAAATTTGCATTTAGGAAGACTGGAGCATGAGGCTGGTGAAATCTTGACTTTGTGTAAGGCATTAGCAAACCTTTTGTTGACTTCATTAAGAATAAGATATCACTGCCGGACGGTTTGTGTCTCAACCTGTTATACTGACACAGGAGATGTAAAGCAAGATACTAAGACTGACTCAACTCTGATTGAAAAGTAACACAGCTCTTAATTTCTCACCGGGCAGACAGCAAGAAAAGCAAAAAGAACATGTATTTTACAATAAAATCCATAGGATGTACTTTGTGTCCATCACTAGTTTATTTATTCCTTGTACCTGTTAAGTAGGCCTTTCCTTCCTATGCTTTCTCTTCTTTCCCATTCACAGAAGCTGTCTCCTGAAGTATATGTCAAGAAAGTACAGCCTAACCCTTCCTAAGAGAAGTATCACAGTCTCTTGCACACGTAATCTGGCCCAATGCAGCTATCGGTAATGACTCTATGGTACGTCAGGCCTGTTTTGTGGAATACCCTGAGATGTCTGTATATATTCTATTGACTCCTGGTTCTCAAATCCAGACAGGGAGGGAGCCTTCCCAAGAAATCTAGTACAAGCAGTAAAAGAAGAAGGCTATAATATGGGTTCAGAATCATTGCTACACATCACACATTCATGTGGTTTCACTTACTGTGCTCCTACTCTTGCTTTCAGCTGGTTGGCAATACCCTAGGGTGTGGTTTGCGTGTGAGATTAGACAGGTTGAGAGGCAGGCTTTTATCATTGCTCCTGCAGTGCATGTGAGTTTTTTCATGTGTTCCTACTTGTATTTTTATCACTTGGTTATTATTTCACAGTGGTTTTTATTGCACTTTTTACTACAGGAGTCTTGTGGGTATTGTCGTTAAAAATTGGAGAGCAAGCTTCTGTCACTGTGGCCTACCTGTGAAAGACAGGTACTTAGGTGGCCAGCGGAAGTTGGTATTTTCCATCTTTGAAGTCTGTACGTTGTGGTGAAACCTCAGAAGATGCCTTGTGTCATTTACTCAAAAAGCCATCTGCATTACTGTTTCATGCACATCCTGAAGAAGTTTCTAACGCTGTGCAGCCCTGGCGGAAGGTGAGTGCTTGAAAGAGCTTACAGGCAGGTTGGTTCCATTATCCAAATTGGGTCTCTCATTCCTAATTATTTATAACCTCTCTCTGCAGTCTGTTTTGCAACATGATGAGTACTCTCAAATGGGAAACTTCTTGGCCATCAGACTTGTGCTGTTTTCTCTCACAAGGAATCCCTAGGCAGGGTCCCCCTTGGGTGCACAAGAACTGCTGCTCTTCTGCTGGGCCTCAGGGCAAGTCGGCATTGTGGATGTGCTCCCTCCTGACCTCCAGCCAGCCTCAAGAATAACATTTGCAGACTCCTTGTATAGCTTCCGATAATGAGGGCTCCCTCATTACAAAGTCTAATTATCAGTGTGATTGTAGAGGACGCAACCTTAACACACAGGCCTTCATGACCCTTTTCTTTACCCGGTTTATCTGGATGCTTCACCAAGTTGGAACTGGCAGCATGCAGCTAACATCCTCACTGAGCTTTTTCCTCCGGTCCCACACTAGCAGTCAGCTGAAATCAGTTTGATGAACCAGTGGGTCAGCAGGAGAGAAAGATTGCATATTAGTCCTTAAGCTGCTTAGTTAAAACGTCCCAGTGAACTCTGGCAAAAAGAAGAATCAGAGTGGGACCCTGCAGTTAGGGGAGAGGAATTAATGGACAATTGCTGGTTTTATTTTAAGGAAATCAATGGACTTGCTGGAGACTGGGTGATGGAACACACAGCTGGTGGAATAGACAGCCAAAGATCACTATTTTCCTTTTAAGCAAATCGATGTGTTAATTGGGATTCTGGTGGGATTCTGAAGCTGCTAATGGAGGTGGGGGCCGGTGGAGGATCATTAGTCTTTACTGTAAGCAGTACAGTTAGTTAATTGGGGTGTGATTGTGGTGTTGAAAGAGAACGGACAAAGAAAGAAAAGTGATTTTTAAAAGCTGTCACTTTAAACTTTCCCTAATGAAATTAATTTATGAAAAAAGCTAAGGGAAGATATAATTTGTTACTCCTTCAGGTCTTTGAACTTGGGGAGATCTTCGTTTTGATGAGACCATTCTCTTTTATAAGGCAAGTTTTTCCAGCTTTCCAACCAAGCTTGGAGAGAAATTAAGTCATCCGTGGAAAGTTACTGTTTATCAGAGCCTTGTGAAGTTGGTGGCAATGTTTCATCAGGTCAGATGAGATCAGGTCTTCTGCAGACACCCATACGAATACAGACACAGCTCCATGCTTTATTTCAGCTTGGAATTTTTTATGGTTGCCTGGGTGAGGCTGCACAGTTTCATATGGATATTAGGGCTGTGCCTCAGAGCTGATTTTCTGCCTAATTCACAGTTATCCCGTTAGCCCACATTATGAAAACCTCCAGGATAGATTGTGCAGTAAAATCTAGATTTTGCGGAAAATCAGAACACTATATGTGGGCCTTCTCTGCACATGCAAGGGAGTTGCTTGCAGACAGTATGGTCCAAAAGAGCCAGATTCCTAAGTTTATGAGACTTTTATATTAATTATAATTTCATGTCAAGTTCTCTGGAATTTTTCTTCTCAAACAGACATACAGTGCTGCATGAATTTATTTGCCTAACTTCTAAAAATCCAGGCCACAGTTTTAGGACAGAGCAAATTTCTGCTTGTAACTTCACCCCTCGCTTATGACAGCAAGAAGCTCGAAGCCTGTCTGTGCTCAGACGGTAAGTCAGGTAACTGAGCAGCATAAATCTGAGCAGGTTCGTTTCAGCCCTCAGACTGCCCTCAAGTTACCAGCAGCCAGGAGTGGTGAAGAGCTGCTTTATTCTCACTGAAAGAGAGAAAATTTCCCTTGGAGAGCAGGTGGAGAGCAGGTGGAGGAATGGCTGTTTCTGTGGATGCACTAAAGGGTTTCTCAAGAAGGGGAAGGAGTTATTTGCAAAACTGTACTGAAAAATTGTGGAAAAAAACATTTTAGGGTAGATTCAAAAGAAAATGTCTTCCCTTGTCCCCGCCCCCCCATTTTAACCAAATGAAATGAATCATTTGGGATGAGTAAAATATGTCACTTAGTTGGAAGTAAAAGATATAATTTATTTCACTTGTAAACATTTGAAAAATAAAACCAGGTACATTTCTGAAAGGTGTACTCTTTCATGTAAAAATGTTGAAAGTGAACATTTTGAGTTGCTTAAATTTATGAACAAAACAACTCGTTAAGTTGAACATGAATTCACAAAATGTTTCAGTTGACCCAAATCTGTTTTCTTCAGAGCATATTTTATCAAAATAGATCTCCCAGTGCTAGCAGTAAATCTGAGAACTGTTCTGTTCACCACACAGAATTAGGCTCAAGTTTTCCTTAAGCCACTTCTCTAAGCCCTGCTCAGAGGGTCTTTCTTCTAGTTGCAGGCAAGAGGTACGTTACTGTGCAATCAACACTGGACTTCTCGTGGATTCACAGGTTTCAGACTAGTTCTTCTTTTCCTACTCAAGAATGTAGTATCCATGTTTACCAAATTGTGATTCCCTGATCGTCTCGTTGAATGTTGAAAGGAAAGCCGGCAGACTTTCTGGTGTTGCTAAAAGCCCTCAGGCCAGGCTGGCAGATAACAGCCCTCTTATTTATTTGTCTAAATAAGCATATAGCATGATGGATAAGCTGTCAAGGAAAAATCAAATCAGCGGGGACATAGCTTCAAGGGAATTACTCACTATCTCTCTGCCAGTTCTGCTGCACTTCTCTTAAAAAATATAAAAATTAACATAGTTGGTGGTGAGTGCCAGAAATTACATTTCAAGAATAACAGTGATATTTTCTGTAGAATGTTTCAGCTGGAAGGGTCCTGAACCGTAGCATACAATAATCACAAAGATAATTTTAGAGAGGTATTTATCCCAGAAATGAAAGCAGAGTATGTATGTGAAACTGCAAATGGCTCCATGTAGGTGATTGACAGGAGGTGAAAACAATTTTATTGTCCCTGATTTTCAACTCTTTATGTATATTTATTTGTGCGTGTGTGTTTGAGAAGAAAGTACGGGGGTTCCTGAGAACCTGAAAGCTTTCAGCAAACTCATAAAACCAGACACCGTAGGAAATGAACTTGATCCAAAAAAGAAAAGCTACTTTTAGAAATATAGCTCCATGTCTGGCCACAGAGTAATTAAGGTTCTTAAAGCTTTCCTGTCCAGATGAGTGACTGGCACAAAAATAATAATAACTATACAGTAATAACGGCAGTGACTTGTCACTGAAGGGAATAAGTAGCAGTAAACAACTTCCAGTAGAAGGGTCAAAGCAAAGGACTGGTGGGAGTGTGTGGTACGGTAAGGGATAGTAAGTGTGTGTGCCGCTGAGTGGGTGGGTGTTGGAGGACGTATAAGGGAGGAGAACAGAGACTTCTCAACAAAACAATGCAAAACATCTTGTCTTAGAGTTCAATTCATAAAAAGACTACACCTGAGTCATACTCTTTCCACTATTCAGTGTGTGTGACATAAGGTGCAAATTCCGTGTGTGATTCACAGAGGAAAATGTCAGTTTTTCAAAAGCCTACATGAGCCCAAGAGCTGGTTCAGGTCAGAATTCAGCCATTGCAGGGAAACTGGCTTTTCTCTTCTATCTTGTCTTTTAATATCCAAAGGCAGAACCTGGGGAGCTGGCACAGACAAGGGTCACCCACCTCCTGCAGTTTGTTTAGCACTTTCCATTCTTTCTAGCATGAATGGAAGAAACTTGTCATGTTACAGAACCGGATCTGCAAAACTCATCCAGTTCAACTGGAGTTTTCCATGAACACTGATGGGCATTGGACCAAGCCACAGAGGACAGAAAAGGGTTCAAATATGAGCAAAACTCAACAAACTGTAGAACATCTTTTCCCAAACTTCTGCCAAATTTTTGGTACCTCCATTTAGTGAGTACATGTGCCATGACTAACTTACAGTAGAAAATTCAGAGAAACTGCAAGTTCAAGTAAGGTGGCATCTCCTGAACATCCAAAATGTGGGACTGAAAATCCGTCAGTATAACGTATTTCTGGACTGGTCTCACCTCAAACTGACTTGCAGTACAGCTACACGGCTTCCTTTTTGCGTTGGAGTTAAGTGAAAACACACAAGCGATGCCTACTGTCCTTGGATGGATTGTTTGGCGTTTTCATCAGTGTGTCCAGCTGAGCAATCCCCCCACAACCATGCAATCTGATGATTTAATACTTTCGTGGGCTACCTTTGTTTGAGATGTCATAGTCCCAGATGAACACCCATTTGTCTGGGAAACCATGCCAGCTCTCTAACTTTTTTTTTTTTTGCACTGGGAAAAAGAAAGCAGAGCAAATTTCTGAGCGAAATAAATTTCAGGTTATTTCTAACTCTGAAACTGATCAGAAAATACTCATTTTCCTCACAAAAATGTTAATGAAAGTTGAAATACTTTTTCTTATAGTCATATTTTCCATGCAAATATTAGTCTTTAAGCACATGCACACATATATATGTTTGTTGATTTGAACATGTATTCTGTCTTCCCCTCTTCTCTATAAGCCAAACTTGGCATGATATTCCGCAACAGCCCTACCCTGCTGGCATGGGGAAGTAGTTTATCAAAATAAGCAGTAAACAGCTACAAATTATGTTAAAAGGAAATTATAAAGTCACACAAACCCCACTGCTTTGGCAGTTTTGCCCTCCAACGATACTTTTTAGGAAAGCTGCTAATAAGGCCATATACATTCATTCAGTGTAGAAGCTGATTCAGAATGGAGAGATTCAAAAAACCCACACTGCACACTACATTCATAGCCCCAGCCTAGGGCTCATGTTTTGCTGCCTGTTAGAACAACTCTCTGAACATTTAGAGGCCATGTGGGTAGGTTTGGAAGGTCCTCCTAAGTCATCGAGCCCGTCTGCTGCTGCTGTAGGTGAGTACAAAAGGGTACATTCAAGAAGCAGGGAGGGCAGTGCTGTGAGATTGCTCTGCTTAGAAAGCTCCAGTTGATCTGACCGGAATCACCAAGCAAACCTTCAAGGGTCAGTTTACCCCAGCCATTGCGAAGGAAACTGTTTCAGGTTCAGTTCATGGACTGCATTTGTGAAGGGCACCCTGCGGAACTCACACAGCTTGGGGAAGCTGGTCCACTGCATTGCTTCCCTATCCTTTTGTTTTTGGCCTTACGGCCCTTGCTTGGTTATGATTCACCCTCACAGGAGGAAATGAAAGTGCAGTATCTGTTGACTTTTCGGCCAGGGAGACATACAGTTTATGGAGCAAAATCTCCAACAGGAACAGAAGTAGGCTGAACTGTAAACTGGTTTCAGATGGAATAAACAAAGGAACAAATTATCAGCAGCTAAGAGCAACAGCAGCTTTGAGCTCCGGTTTGTTGTTTGGCCATCACAGGGTTACAAGCCAAACGGGTGTTTGTACGAGACTGAGGATATGGACTACAATAAGAGCACGTCTAGGAAAACACCCTGGTGGTAAAAACTACTTGCATTTGTATTTCACTTCAGTTTGTGTCTGGGCATAAGAAAGAAACCTCATCTCAAAAAGTGAAAAAGGAACTAAAACTTCCAAAAGGAAGGCATGCTGCAATCTGTGAAAGACCACTAGAATATCAAAAGGGAATATGGCAAACTTTGAATGGGTGTGGGGCTTTACCAGTGCCCTGAAATATTTGCATACCCACACAGGCTTTTTTTTTTAATTCTATCAACTTCACATGGTGGGTAGAGAATCAAACATTTCTTACTGTGTATTTCCACTTTCCCAAACTTTCACCAAGTTCTGATAGAATTGTTAACTCACAATGTCCTCTCAGGTGAAAAGGCCACCAGGGCACTAGTACTGTTTTGAGATGCCAAGGAACAAGAGGGCTGGAAGGCCAGCCTTCTTCACATGAGGGTTACCTATTCAAAATAAGCCCAGCAGAGATGGAAGATGCTTTCTCCATGATGGCTGTTTGGCATCAAGTCTACCCGCCCCAAATACAGTGAGTAAACTGTCTGTGTGCACTTGCTAGACAACAAGCTATAGGGAACCCAAGTGGACAAAACAGCACAAGATGAATCAAACAAAATCACCTGCTGAGTTGGGATCAGCAGTCTCTACAGCTCTAAAACCTACTGCCTCTTAGTGTTGAGATAAGGGAGGAGTAACTTCTTGGGTGCCATCAATGGATATTTTATTCTTAGAAAGCAACGTAATGTAGGTATCAAACAGAAAACTGTCCCGCAGACCTACTGGAAATATCCTGTACATGTATAAATGCACCTAAAGCAAGCAGTGATGAGTCCACATCTAATCTTGTCCAATTTTGACATTGGCATCCAAGTGATAACCACCTTGTGGGGCTGACTGAATGAGGGGGTGTTGCCTGCCCGCACTCCTGAATTGCCCAGGGCATCACAGCAGAGTAACGGGAGGCACTTGCTCTTATCCTTTAGAAGCACAACCTTACGCTTTATTGCGTGTAACCCAGTAATGGCCACAGGCTCCAAATACATCCCATCTCTAGAGCCCACTGTTGTTACAAACATGCCTATCTCAAATCTCCACTGTAGGCATGCGCTGAAAGGAGCACCTGCTCTTACAGCTGTTAGGTCTGCATATAAATCAACTCATTCATCTCTCCCATGGAATTTAGGGGATGATACAGTTCCTAATGTGCCCTCACAGCACCACACTGAAGTGTGAAAGCATTGTTTGCCCTGGTTTAGAGACAGAGAACTGAATCACAAGAGGATAAAGTACCTGGCTGAGGGTCATGAAGGAAGTCCCTGGTAGACCAAGGAACTGAACTCACTTCTTCCATCTCCTCCTCTGCTGTCTGACTTCTGGCCTGCTTCCCAATGCAGAGGGAGACTTTTCCCAAACCACCCTGCAGAACCCTGGCAGAACTGGGGGTGATCTCAGGGGGCCAGCGTTCTGTTGGGTGCCCTTATAAGTGAACAGGGCTGAACCTCCCAACCTCTGCCAAGGCAAGATGAAAACACTGCCTGACTTAGGTTTGCTGCTTGCTAATTGCAAATTGGAGAAGTGAAATACATTCCTCTGCCTTTAGCATCTGATTTAGAGAGACGAAGGTCATTAAAATCATCACTGCAGTAGATCAGTCGTGAGCACAGCAAGAGATATCTGAGATGAGTAAGCTAACAGTGGCCTATCCATGTGGCTCCCCTGCTGATGCTATAGCTGTGGAGTCCTCCACAGTTTCAGACAATGTCAGAGGCGCATTTCGGCCTGGGTAGTGAAGGGGAAGAGACGGATCAGATTTGTAATACAGTTAGAAATATGATTCTGAGAGATGCGTCTAGTGGGAGACTCATAAGTGATACAGTAGAAGGTTAGTAGTCTAGGTGGGTTGAAAATATATAGTAGGACCCTTAATTTTACTGAGCATTCCCCCCACCCCCCGCGGTTTCCTCTCCTTAAACCTCACTTCATTCCCTGCCTCAGTGAGAGATACTCCTCAGTTGCTGTCCACAACTCAGGTGTTGCAGAAGCAGCTTTGAAATCCTGTGAACAATAGCCTTATACCATAATCTTGAATATATGGCTAGTTTTCAGGGCATGGTCTAGGAGACATGGTAGTGTTGGGTTGATGGTTGGACTTGATGATCCTAGAGGTCTTTTCCAACATTAATGATTCTATGATTCTGTGATCCTTCTTTTAACCTACTGTTCAGAATAAAAAGGATAGTGGAAAAATCTTGTAGCTGTAGATCTACAAGTAAATCAGACAAAGTAACTCTCTATTCAGTTTGTATTTTGGAAAGCACTCTTAGTAAAATTACTACATTGATTGTAGCTATTTCAGAAAACCAATGCAAATTCTATGAAAAAATAGAATTAGTCACGGAAAAAATAATAAAGAAACTCTTTCAGGTCTAACTTGGTCTAAAATTTAGGCTTTGTAATAGTAACCTTTAACAAATCTTGTATTTCCATGACATTTTGTTTTAAATTCCAATGGGGAGGAGGGAGTAAATTTTGAACAAAGGTTCTCTGTAGTCCTTGCTTTGTGAGGAAAGATGTGAAGCCTGAGAATCTTGCAGTGAGAGTGACTTTAAAGCCAGCCTGGGTGAACGCTGTCAGGAATTTCTG
Organism: Phalacrocorax carbo; assembly: GCF_963921805.1. NCBI lineage: Eukaryota > Metazoa > Chordata > Aves > Suliformes > Phalacrocoracidae > Phalacrocorax > Phalacrocorax carbo. The sequence continues at coordinate 3,964,298 of NC_087526.1, forward strand.
TTCATCTGAACATATGCTGCTTCCATGGTCTCTTCAGTAGCCTTGCTAGCAAACTGCTTGAAAGGCACTAATCACTGCCGACCCAGTAGAGCACAAAAGCCGAGAGCAAAAATTTCTCAGAGCTGGGTTCAAAGAGTTAGTTGCTGTTGTCTGGGCACACTTGCCTGAACTCTGGTCATCTGAGGGCCTGGTTCTTGGGTGTACTCCAGGTGGCCAAGAGCCAGGGTTCAAGCAGAACCTTGCTGAAGTCAATCGAGTCTGTACGAGTTCCACCTCGTCTGGGTGCTTTTTTTCAGGGTCATGAGCTCTTTTCCAGTAAGAGAATGGCCAGCAAAGAATTACTCACAGAAAATATTCAGAAAATAACTGGGTATAGTTAACAGATGTGAGAAAACAGAGACCTGTCCTCCAAATAATCAGCTGAAAATCCTGAGAGGTTAATCTTCAGCAACAACATTCCTTTCCCTTTGAGGGACCTGTGACAGAATTTTGCCAGCTCAGAGGGGATCTCCAGGCCCTCTGTGGACAGCAGACATAGCCTGTGTGCTGACCCATACACCACGAGAGAGGGCTGCGAGGACTTTTTTTCTAATGAGGGTGGATTTCTTTTCCTCAAATTTTTCATGTATCAGAAGTGATAAATGTGAATTTATGGCAAAAAAAGAGAAAAAATCTAAGTATTTCTGCTGAACATACAGCAACACGTGCATGTAAGAATCATGCTGTGGGCCCTAATATGGATGCCTACGCCATCTTTCAGTACAACTCCCTTAGCTGGGCTACCCTTCCTCTGCTCTGTATTGAAACAATAAGAAGTGCTGAGTTACATATGGCGTGAGGAAGCTGTAAATCTCGGAAGATAAAGTCAGGCTGATTGATACCATGAAATGAGAACATGGCTTACTTCTTCAAAGATCAACAAATGTTCTCCACAGTCCTTGCAGTCCTTGCAAAATATTTCAGTTAATCTAAACCCCATGTTTATGTCCCCCCAAAAAAAGAAAATAAAAAGAGATTTTTCATTAAGTCCCAGATAGGACATGATTCCTACAGTCTAAATCACAGCAGGTATGTTAGGAAATCAATGCTGATATTGAAGATATAATGCAATGCAACATTATATTATAGTGAACGGGAATTTAGCTTTTACGGAACTTCTGGTTATCTCCTACTGAACCAAACTGAGAATATCAGGGCAACAATTTGGGTCAGGCAGCTGGATGGTTTTTTTCACAGGAAAAACATGCCTGCAGTTGAGTGTCCCAAAGGGCAACAACTTCACAAGTGTTCCCAAGAAACATATGGCCAAGGTATTCATCTGTAGTTTTACTTAACTTGAAGCACCATTTAAAAAGTATTTTCTAATATTTACTTGGCAGCAACAGCAAGGGCTTCTGATAAGCACTAGTGTCTCCATTGCGCTGGGTGCAGCGCCGCCCCGGTGGGAGGCGTGCCGTGGGTGCCGTGGGGCCCAGGGTGGCATTTAGTTTAGTCTGGGGTTGGACCATCCAAAACCTGCTTGAACCTCATAAGAGAACATTTCAAGGACACTTTTAGGCAGACTTTTAATCACAGGGGGAAAAAACCCAAAGTATTTGAATTATTTATCCCCGACGGTGTATTTTTAGAGAGAAGAGGTTAAAATAAACTTTATCTGTAGGAAGCCTTAGCCTGATTGAAAACCTCTCCATATATTCGGAGTCCTGTTTAATAAGCCATCCAGACAGAGGGAGCATTCTTCTGTAAAGCCCGTTTGGCACAGAAGCCTGCAGCGAGAGCTGAGCAGGCAAATCCCACGGCAGGGGAGAGACAGCACTTTTTGACCCAAACAATGTCTAGACAGCCTGAAAACAGATAAATTAACAGGCAAGCAGAAGCGGCATCACACAGCAGCAAAGCGGTGGATATTTGTCACCTCAGTGATGGGTTAAATGAAGATTCAAGGCCCCGGTATAGTCTTTATGAAACACAATGTACTCCAGCTGTCTCCCTCCCTCCTCCTGAGCTATTTACTGTGTTAACAGCTCCATGCAGAAAGTTCACATTCATTGGCATGGTACACATTTCCCATCTTTTACAGACTGCCCTAATGAGGCAGCAGGATCAGAACAAATTAGCGACAGAATTCCCCCATCCGCTTGCTTGCGGTATAGGAACAAACATCCTTTCCCCCTTGCGTACCCTGCAGAATCCACACTCAGAGCAGAATTCAGCGATTCATGGCACACGAGAGGGGGGTTGTTCAGCCTAATGGTGTAACAATATTTTTTAATGCAATTCCTGCTCGAGGATGCTGTGTTCGCTTTACAGTCTGGCTCTCCTGTTTGAGAGAACACATGTTTCGCTATATATAGTGGGGCTTGAAAAATAACTTCCGTTACTAAAAGAAGCACAAATAGTTTCAGATGACACTTTTGGTGGAGAAGATATGTGGTTTCATTCACTGTGTTTACTGAAAATTATGCGCACACAAATTACCTTAATGAGATGCAAACCTTGTCGTTTGCATTTAGTGCACCAGTATCAAAATTCTGGTAGCTGCAGTGATGGTATATTTAACATACAGAAAATAAATAATTTGTTACATCAATGCTGTCAGAATGAAAGAAGCCAAACTGTGATTAAAGCAGTTATCATTAAACCAGAGGCTGACTTCCAGAGCTGTTGTGAAAACAGCAAAAGAAGCAATTTTCCTAAGTGCGTTTCAAGTGATTGAGTAAAAATTGAACTTATGGTAGACTATGTTATAGAATACTACTTAAAGTGTTTGGATGATGATACTTCATAACGCAGAAGCCTTCACGCTGTACAATTTTAATCCTTTTTTGTTGCTGAGCATGAAAGCATATTAAAGACACAGAGACTTTCTGTCTGTGAGACTCAGCCCCACCATTCTCAAATACGACAGCAAGGAAGTTTTGCCTCTGTGAGATTCCTTGTGTATGTAGAGGGATGGAAGGGAGAGAGTCAGAACTTATATCATGCAAGATGCATGTCTTGGCTCCTGCCAAGCAATATTCTGTGCATCTTCGGTATGGCAGAAGTTGTAAACATGTTGTATAATCACATAACTGGGCCGTGACCCATTTGTTAGCAGCATAGGAAAAATACATCAAAGTCACAGATAGTCTCTTCAGACAGGCCTCAACAGATACCCATCTGGTAATAACCTCAGACTGTGAAGTATGGATGATTTATAAAGGTGTTAAGGAACTCTTCTTTTTATATATATCAAAATCCCTGTTTAAACTCTGTACTGATTAGCCATGAAGCACCAGGTAAATAAAAGGAAAAATAATGCATTGTTTTAGAAACAGTAGAGAATTGAGTGATGTGTAAGAAGGGATTGTAGCCATGTTAGAGCCACACATAGTGCTGGGTAGCCCTGAAGATCTGCGGTCCATTAAGCATATGTGAGGCCAAAGCATAGCAGCCCCAAATGGTAACTAACCTTAACTGTCAGTCAGTCACTCGCTTGAATTCAGATGCAGTGTCATCACAAGTGCCAAGACAGGCTACACTAGCAAGTCCAGATACCCAGTTCCTTGGTAAAGTCCACCTATGCCGATCTTGCACCTTGATTTTATGGAGTTGAAGAGCTGCTATTCATTACTCGACTGGGGCTCTGTTTGCCACCAAAGGAGGTCAGGGCTGTATTCCCTCGGGCCGCTTGAGCTAGGCAGAGTCTGAAGCAAGTCCATCACTTTGAAAATGTGTTAATTCTTACAGAATGTGTTATTAACAGCAAAAAAGCCCAATTTCGTGGAGTAGTATCCCTTTCCTAAAAAGTCTGCAATCTCACTGTCATCTTAATGACTTGGACAAGCATGGTTACTGAAAGCTGAGTGCACGCAGGCATCCTTTCTTGCCATGAGTCCAAACCCATGGCATGGGTTTTCTTCATGGCACTATATCATGTTTATATATATTGCTGTGCTTGGGGACCTTCCCTTTCCCAAAGCTCTTTTGGATTTGGGGAGGATGCACCATTGTTGGTAGGTACCTTCTGTGGTCTAGACACAAGTTCTTACTCTATTGTTATACTGCTCCACTGGAAGGTTTATAAGTCACACTACTTGTCAAAGTTATGAGGATGCTGAATCATTTTTATTAGGCATCAAAGTCTCCCCCCACCTTTCATTTCTTTAACTGAAAGCTTCATTAGATTGCAAAATGGCACCTCTGTGCTCAGACAGGGCTTTGGGCAAATCGGGTTCTTTCCTTTGTTAAATCTGATTGATTTATTTCACATATAAAATGAGCAGTAAATGTTCAAGTTCTAAAAAGTTATTTAACAAGTGTCTGAGTGGAATGAAAATAGCTTTCTAAAATAGTGCAAATACTTATCATAAGCATATTAAAGAGACTCTTTTCATTTTCAGACGTTACCAAATGCCCATAAATTCTTGGATATTCACGCAGGCAGGCACCTGAGGAAGCTTAGTATAACAGTTAATTATGAGACATGCTGCTCAAGCAGGCCTTTGCAACCCTGAGTTCTGCAGCAATTTAAGAAGGTAGGTACCATTCTGCTTATTTAGTGGCAGAGAAACAAGAGGCAGACATGGAGGACTGGTGTGAGATGGGGTGTTACCTCAAGTCTCCCTCCAGACAACCCAGTAGGCACACACTAGACATCACTGAACCTCCAGAGGACTCAGGAAGGACTATGCAGAACGGGAGTCTGCTAGTAGATTCAGGCAACTTGTCAGTGATGTCACTTATACAGGATCGTGTTCTTCCTTTATTTAGCCACTTGGCACTTAGTGCCTCATATAAGCTTGTTGAGCTTAATGGGAAGAGACGGGCACTTTGCAAGAGAATCCCATCCCACTCGGAGGCCCGTACCTGTCCTCTGCAGGGTGCTGTCTCTCTTGGGAGAAGCTCTGGAAGTTCAGCTAAGTTTCTGCCCCTCACCTGGACAAAAGATGAGATAGATCCTGGAGCAGGGAACCCTCCTTCAAAAAGGCAGGAAGATGGGTGTGCACTTTGGGCTCAGCAGCGACCTGGGGGAAAAAGTGGAGAACAGTCATGGAGATGTTATGTTGCAGCTTGTAAATCAGCAGATTGTGTCAGACAGAGTCAGAGAGAAAAGCAAACATGAAGTTGCAGGTGAGCGATGGCTAGTTCCTATTTCATGATAATTTTGCTACGGACGGCTTGTCCAACTTCAGAGTTACCGTGCTCATAACCAGTTACTTTTTGAATTTCCTTTGACTGCATAATAGGAGACAAAAAGCAAAATGAAAAGGAGAGAAGTGTGTCAAAGATGAGAAAGGATTGAAGGAAAGAGAAAAATTCAGTTGATAGAAGTTGACAGAGGACATCTAGGGATTATGCTCTGTTAAAAAAAAAAAAGCTAAGAGCAGAGACTTTCATAGGAACTGAAGGGGGAAATAAAAAAAAATGCACAACAAAAAATCCTGTGTTCTGTGGTGAAACTTCAGTGAAATGCTATTAGGGATAAATCTTTTACTGTATTGTCCTGCAGGCAGTCTGGTAAAAACTGTATTCTCAGCATAAATGAACTCTCCCATTATAAAAAAAGGAAAAAATGTCTGCCTTTAGGACTGGCTCCACATAATGGCTTTTGAGATACCCACAAGGGAATATTTAGGAGCAGTAGCAAGGAGAAGTAGGTCCAGATATTTCCTGCTGAAATAAGGTCTTCTGACTGAGCAGACACATCAGATGTGTTTGCCACCAGCTTCTCATGGGCTGGCAAAAGACTGCAGGTCACATAAAGGATTTAGCCCAGGGAGAGCATTTAGTGAGGAAATAACTCCCTTTGCTCCATGATTTGTCAGGATCTCTTTTAACTGGGTCTTTGGCTGAGAGACAGGTAAAAACATGGGCCAAATTAGCCTTGGTGGACTTACAGCAAGGATCAGTTTGACCCCCAAGCTGTGGAAGAGAGAAAGGGTTTTCAAAAGGAAAGGAAAAAGAAAAGCTTTTTAAGACTTTGGTCCAGAATAGGAAGTCTCTGTTTCAAAGAGATGGTGATGTAGTGGGCTTCTGATTTAGCACATCTTCCCCAGCAATGATCACCTAGAATAGCCAGAAACCGAGTCACCCTCTCCTGGAAGGCGACATAAGCAGGACGTGGACATGTGGATGGAGACTCGGACAAACAGCACATCTAGCCAAAGGCAGAACCACAAAATCTTGCCTTCCTTCCTTCCTTCCTTCCTTCCTTCCTTCCTTCCTTCCTTCCTTCCTTCCTTCCTTTCTTTCTTTCTTAGTCCTTAGTGGCTTGTTAAATTTCTAATATAGCTTTGCCCTCAGAATTTACATGCATGTGTTCCAACCTCAGCAAAGCTCTCACCACCCAGCTAACTTGTAATTTAAAAAGAGATTTGGAGGCGAGATTGTTAAGACAGTTTAGAGGTGCCATTATGTGTGTAATGTCCATGTGTGGTCAAACAGTCAACTGTCAACTTGATAATGATACCGTTTGCATGCAAATCATGGTCACCAAATGCACATGTGTGCACGGGCACACACACGCATCTGCTTTGTGAGTGTCAACCCCTGTTGTATCTGAAACGACAGGCTAGCTCATTCCTGTATATCTGGTCACGGAAATGAAAGCTCATTTGGAAAAGCACAACAAAATGCAATAGCACACTAAAAATGCTGGTATTCTGTGGAGATTTCTGCTTCAGATTCAACCATTCTTCTGGAAACAGCAAACCAGCTAAATGTTGTCTCTTTGCCGCTATACCCCAATTTTTGTTCCTCCGCCAAGTAACCACTTTCACCTTCTGAGCTCCTCCTGTGTTACCATTCTTTAATTCTTCTCAGACAGTAATGCTAGAAACTCCTCTCGGTACATCTATTACCAGCCCCATTTGTTAATAATTCCTACCAAATATCCCATCCACATCACCTTGCTTCCACGTTCCCCACATGGTACCCCTGATTCTGGGAATGGCCATATTTCAGGCACTCAGATGATATTTTGGAGGATAGAAGTTTTCAAACCAGCTATCCTACTGCTTCCCTTTCTAATGTTTGAATAAACAGAGTCATAAAACCACAGAATAATAGGTTGGAGGGGATGTCTAGAGGTCATTTGCTCCACTCAGGTACAAAGCTAGCTCAGGGCCTTATTCAGCTGAGTTTTGACAATCCCGAAGGACGGAGATTTCACGGCTTCTCTGGGAAGCCTGTTCCAGTGCTGCGCCACTCTCACAGTGAACGCTTCGTGAGGGTGCATGCCATCCCCATCGTCCAAGTTGGTGATGAATATATTAAACAGCACTGACCCACAAGAGACAACTATAGTAGAAAATCCCCTTTGCCAGCTCGTCAAGTTCAAGCTTTAACCCTCACTGTTCCTACTCAAAAGCACTTGTATTCTTGCGGTCAGACACTTTAGTCACTTCCTTCTGACTTCAAGCCTTTAAGTATTCGTGACAAATATATACCTGTTTGTACCAGTTCATGCCTGTTTCCTAAAATAATTCTTATTTTCTCTGGGGAATATGAATTCAAGGCCTCCTGCTGTCAGGAAATGGCACTTTCAGAGTTCAAATAGCCCCTCTTAATCACTTGTTCCAGGCATTTTAAATACATTCTTCTAATTACAGGTTTTGCACTCTCAGTCTTTGGACATGTGAGGAGTTTACCTGAAATGGTTTTCACCCATTCCCTCATGGTTCCAAAATTTTCCATTATTTAGGTCAGTTTATTCTCACTCCCTCCTTCCACTTATATAAAAGATCGATTTGCTCAGTATTTCTTTTAAAAAACTTTTTTTAGCATCTCATACCTGAGATACTCTTGCTGTTGCCATATTGAGTAAAGAATCGCTTTATCTTTTCAAAGGAATAAAGACCACATTTAAAATCTTATGCTTATTATTTTCTGAAACTGCAGAACTACTTTCTGTTTGTGCGCATTATTATTTTATTAGCAGATCATGCTTGGATCATGAGTGCACTCTCACTGCAGTTGGAAGTGTTCAATCTCAAGTTAACACAGAATACTATAAACTTACACATTTCTTTACATATGACACCGTCCTAAAACGATTACAAAATGTTCTCCTGATTGAAGCTTTCCATGTAGGTTTTAGGGGGTTTGGCTTTTCTCTCACCTTGGACAGTAAAAATCATTGTTGTTTTTATAGCCTGTTTCATTTTTAGGGATGGAGCAGGGATTGCAAGGCAGGATGCTGGGTAAACTAAAATTCATCGTTTATCCCAAAGTAGGTTCCCTGCTGAATCCAGATTTAAACTTTTTTTTTTTTAATTCAGTGTGATTAATTCTGATGTCAGGGGACTCTTGGTACATTTCGTAAGGACCAATCCAATGGGAACTGCAGACACTTGCTTAAAGTTGATTGTTCAAAGTGCAGAGCACTGGGAAAGAGGCCTAAAAGTAAAATATGATCAAAATTCTGTTTTACCTGTAGCCTGCAGAGATTTAGGGGTCCTGGATGTTTCCGAATCAGAGCTTAAATAAAAAAACCCCACCATCTTCTAACCCCAGAATAAACTGGGACACAGCAGCAGGCATGGGCTAGCAGTTATATGCTATAACTATATACAGTTTCCTGCACAAAGAGGGATATTTCCAGGTAATTTCTGACTGGCCTTTAAAAACTGTATTTTGGGTATTAAAAAAACCCTCAAATTTTATTTTAATGAACTTTAAAACTATGTGATGCAGTAAAGGCATAGTAAGTCACACTTAGTGCGGTCTGTCAGGTGGGGTAGAGGAGAATGTGTGGCTGCAGAGCAATGTTACTGCTTCCAACCTGAACCTGGAAGGAGGGAAAGTGAGTTTTTCACTTCAAGAAAAAAATGTATCTCCCATTCACATGGTCTGCAAGGAGTCCTTTCCTCACGCCCCCTGATAAGCAGCACCTACAGAGTATCGGCGTTGTGATACTCTGCAAAAATAAAAATGCTACTAACGCAGAACCAGCTGCTGTTCTCCATTCTTGGAGGGAACAGCTGTCTGCACAGCAGACGGCAAATTCCCTAGTAAGAAAGAACCTGTTAAAAGCCTGCAGAGGGGAAACGATAGCAAGGAATAACTCTGGCTGTGTGTTTAGCATTTTAGGTTGGGGCAGGAATGTTCTTTTAAACCAAATAAAAAATGAGGAAGGAACAGAAACAAAGCAAATTTTTCCAAACCCTCTGCTGGAATAGCTGCGTTCCGTAGACGAGCACAGTGGGGCCTGAGAGGCTGCTCCTACACAGCAAGATAAGAACAAGGCAGATCTGCAACGTCTTCCAAAGCAAGCCACTTTCTTAATGTGGAACCTCATCTCAAAGGCCCATCAAGCTTTTTGTGAGCTCCTCTAGGTAGAGAAAAGCACGTACTGGTTAATCATGCCCTACTGCTTCTACTTAGTAGCTAACCAGCGTGGCATTGGTTGAAGGTTGCTCCCAAAGCAGTGCAATGCACTGAATGGTACTTGTCAGTTTGCACGTCTGGGGCTCCCAGACTGAGCTGGGCTCATGAATGCAATCCCCACACATTGTCACACGGCCCAGAGAGTTTGGTAAAAGGAAAGATATTTTCTCTGCAGTGTCAGAAGGTCTGATTCTTTCCTGTGGAAGCTCAATCAACTTTAACTGTTGAGTGGAAGCTACTCATCCCTAGGACCTTTGAAACACCGGACAGTTTTCTGCAATGAAACTTTACTTTCTCAGCATAGCATTACAATTACTAGCATTAGAATTCTCTCTCTAAGATATTCTGGAAGATCCAGTTTAAGCCAAAGAAGCCTTTTACTAGATGCTTGAGCAAGGAAATAACATTCTTCAACCATTTCCTGAACATTTGCAGAATGACCCAAGTGCACAAAATTAGAGATGGTTCATCTTCTTACTTGAAGGCTATTTTAGTCCCTTGTAAGCAGCATTTACATTTTTGTATGAGGCATTAATACCAGCCTAGACTCGTCAGCATGTAAGCATAGAGACGTAAAAGTCTGAAGGTGCATTTCTAAATCCTGAGAGAATTTTAGACAAATGCACTGGTGCATTTCTGAATTTTCTGAGTGTTTTACGAACTGTACAAGACTCAGAACCATGCCTGAGGAGAGATTTCACGTGGCTTAAAGCAGAGCAGAACAGGACTAAATGCACAAGGTTGGACAACCTGAGTTAGAATCTAGAGCCTCCCACCCAGCCCACCCGTGGGCAGGTGAGGTTGCTGTCTCCAGGCCATGCTCTCTGTGGAGCCTGCTTGCAGCTGTCTCATCCCAGCTGCAGCAAGGTGGTTGTGATTTCCAAGCTTTTCTTTCTCTCTTCTCTGCCTCTGCTGAGCTTTCACGTCTCAGTATTAGCACTGATATCTGTGATTCACCATGTGTCAGACATCTCGGGAAAAAGAGAGAGAGGGGACAGCTAGTTATGGTAGGAATAAAATATTGCTTTCCCTTTGGTTTTCAATTTTTAATCCCATAAATTCTTTGTAAGTTTAATTCATATTGGAAGTGGTAAAACAATTCCACAGTATCACACCTAAGCTCAGTCTGTAACCTGAGGCAGGGGGCTGGTGGTGACTAGACAAAAGGATGCCAGAGACTGACTGAGTGTCAGAGCGGAGACAAGATCAGGCAGCAGTGGTGGACTCATAGTTCTGCCTAAGCATCTGCAGCTTCCAGGCGGATATGACAGGGAGGGGGACAGAGAAAGAATCATAGTTTAATGTGAATTTCTGTTGCTCCCGTGGGATATGCAACCTCAAAGACCGTGCTTGCTCCCTCCAGCCAGTTACTATGCTGTGTTTTCTGTTCCCTTCCCTGCTGGGTGACCTTTGCAGAAAACCTTTTTCCAGAAGACATAATTGGGCATCAGCAGAACTGTGGAATATTTAGAGAAAGTATGAATATTTTTTGACCCTTTCACTGTGGCCATACGTGGCAGAGTTTTTTCTCAGATATTTTTTAGGAAGTAGAGACTTGCCATTGCAATACAAATATAAGCTTATTTCTGGGAACTCCAGGTAACTGAGATGATTGCTTCATGTTTTCATGGTTTGAACCATAATTGTAAAATGCACAGGCTTTTGCTGGCTAAATTTTAGGTGGGGTTATTACAATCAGTTATAAAGTACCTCTGCAGTTGGATTTTTATTCCATTCCCTTCCCCTATAAACATTATGAAAAAATCCTGACCTGCTTTCTTGGTATATTTTGAGATTGCAGCTTTTCCTTGGTTCCTCTTACATTATAGAGGAATTATCCAGAGCATAAGCAATAACTGAGGTTTCAATGTGGCCTGATAAAACCGCAGATTACTCAGCTGAATTCTGTATCAGTACGTGGTTCACAGATACTAGAGGTACGTGTGGCACCGAGCACTAAGGGACCATTTATTCCAAGCTAGGGATATGATCAGTTAGTGAAGTTATCAAGAATTTTACCAGTCATATGGGTGGGGAAGTCCCAGGGTGTTGGAAGTATGACTGAGAAATTATGGTAAAGCAAGTTTCACGTCTGAAAGAACGTAAGGCAGAGAAACCAAATTGGCAACTTTCCTCTTACTCAGTCTGTTCTCAGAAGAACTTTTAGATGCTTTTAAAGACACATTTGGTCCCTTTGTGCTAAAGTAGTGCCAGGGCACACATTACAGTCTTGGATTTACCCATAGCAACTGAAGAATTCTCTACTAGGAAAAGAATCTTTTCAGTTCCATCAGAATTAATTCATTGAATAAAATCAGAGTTTAAATGGAAAACACAAGCTGAGATAGGTGGAATATCCTCTGAAAGTTAAGCAAGGGCGGTTTTTTTTCCTCTACTTACAGCTAAGGTGGATTAACAGAGGCATATGGAGAAGATCAAATATACTTTGAAATAATGGATGTATAAATCTGCAGACTAAATCTCTCTTGAGTACTGGGCAAGAAAGAGGGAGAGAGAGAATATGAAAATGTGATCATCTACTGAAGGGATATAATACTGAAAAGCCAGAGGGGTTCTAGGATCTTCAATATTTTATAAGAGGAAGCTTAAAGCTATTTTAATAAACCATCGAGGCCAGTTTTTTAAAAAATGTAAATGTACAACTGTGCACACAATCTGCATATGCAAATCACCACAATTGGGCAAGCAAATCAGATAATTGCATGCAAATATGCCTACTCACTCTGTGCCTGTGTCTACAACGGTAGTAACTGTGCATGCAGATTAGGTACACATTTTGTACACATAAAGGTGCAGCTTAAGTAGCATATGGCATGAAAATATGGCATATAACATAACAAAAGAGGGAGAAGGAAACAGCAAAGGATACAAAGTTAGCTGTAAATAATAATATGGAGCGTACACAAACACACATAGATGAATCTGTAAACATGGGATTATAAAAAAGAAAATACATGGGTCTTTTGAGTGCTTAAGGAACTGAAATGACAGTGTGTGGAGTAGGCATCTGTCCGAGCTAATACAGCTTCCCAAGAGACCAAGGGCCCGCCCATTCACACCACAGGTTGAGTATGGCTTTCCAAAGACACACCAGCTTCTTGCTCATTTGACCCAATGACCCTCTCCTTGAGGAAAAGACAGAGTTGAGCATCTTCGGCTTCCACAGACTGAAGACACAGCCACAATTTTCAGCAGAGGTGCCAAATGAACATCAACAGTGGTGGTGGCTTCTTGTGACACATGGATATATGTCTTCAAGGAAAAAGGCTTTATAACTCTTTTGTCTTTCAAAAGTATTGATTTTGCTTCAGCTACCTTCCTTACTGCTTTGGAACTAGCCAGTGTAACCTCATTGCCTTTTTCCATTAGGCTTATTTGGATTCAAACTGCACTATAGTAAGATGGCTGGCAGGATGGATGGATGGATGGGAAGAAAGGGTTCTAACCTCAACTGTATCCTTGAACTTAAAATCTGTGTTATATTTTTAAAGCACTTAGACCTTCAACTTAGTTGTTAGCAGATTAATCAGATGCACAGACTGACATTTTATTTGAAATTTCCCAGGCAGAGAAAAATGAAGTGCTCAGCATGAAGAGCAGACTGAGTTGCGATGACAGCAAGCCCCCTCAATCACTTCAGGCTTCAGCATGCTCACAGATACGAAACAATGAGCACAAGTTGAAGAACAGAATAAAAATGTTGATTAAATTTTGATTCAGACCCTTTTATATGTGTGATTCCACATTCGTGCCACGCTCAAAGAGCTGTAACAGCAAAAATCACTGGCCGCTTGGTGCCTTCAGTATCGAGCTCCCAGTACTCATGGCTTTGAAGCGCTGTATGCAGGCTCACAACCCATAAAAGTCTTAACTATTCAAAGACAAGCTGGAATCATAAGAGTCAGACAGGCCCATGGGCATCTGAAACACATGGTTGCAGAGGGAACTTAGATGGAAGGTGGTGAGATGTCCAAAATCTCCTGTCTCCAGCTTTTTCAGTGTTTGTCATCTGGCTTTCCCTTGCACCTCAAACCTTGGTGATGTTTTCCCTTACCCACACAGCTCCACAAATCCTCATGATGGGGCTGTTCAGTGAATTTTTCTGGTCATCCTGTTTCTTTGAAGCACCCAGCTGCCTGAGGAAGGCTGTAGAGGATGGCACTTCTGCAGAAAACACAGGTACTGAAAACAAGGGAATGGCTTAGTAAATCAGTTGGGCATCTTTGTGTCTCCTACACTAAAAAATTTTTTTCCCAAATCTCATCCCTGTTTGCCATTGTTTTCTTTTTCAAACGCCCTAGTACTCTAAAAACCAGAGACAGAAGCTGTGGAGGTGTTTCTGTCATGTGCATAGTTTGGCTCTGTCCATCTCGTGATACACTGAAATGAGCAGCCCCTTCTACCTATGACTAATGTCCTAACGGTCTACTGTTTTATCTCAAAGCAACACAAGAGTTTTAAAGTTTTTAAGTCAGCTTTGGCCCAGGTTCAGAGCACGTATTTCCCCTTACAGTTCTGCCTAGCCTTACAAGCCAGAGCAACAGAAAGTTGGAGCTACTTCTCACACACCAAATACGGGTGCCCGTGCACACCTTCAGAGAGCATTCACATTTCAGTATGTCAGTCGCTGAGGGGAGCTGCTCCAGAGCCAGCCTGACCTGCAGCGGAGCAGCAGATTTTGGTGCACAGGGGGTTTTCCTGGGGCAGGGAAACGCCAGGGCAGCGGAGAGACCTGCCAGGAGCCAGCAGCTCTCATGGGAGGTGCTGGCAAGACCTGGGTGTTGCCAGAGGAACCACAACCACCCCACACCTATAAAAAGCAGCCAGGGAGCACTAGCGACCAGGAGCACTGCCAACAGAGCGTGGCACGGCAGCCAGGGTGTGACGGGGCAGTTTGTGCAGCAGGGCGCGCAGGAAGGGCGCAATAACCCTCTCCAGCTCAAGAGGGGAGTTCAGTTGATGATCATCACCCTCTCTCAGAGGGACCTCAGCTATGGTATCCACCCAACAGAAAGCTGTGTCCTCTGCACTCACAGCCCAGGCAGAGCTCCCGCAAAAACATGCAGCCACGCCAGCCTCAGGCTGCAGAGAGTACCCTGTGGCTTCATGGATGATACCCATGTGTGACTTTGAAATACATCTTAAGAAACATGGTGAGCATCTTTGTCACAGACTTGTATCTAGGAGCTTTGTCTCAGCTGATGAACTATACTTATTTATTTCTGTCAAAAGTAACAGTCAGGATTTCAACTCATCTGACCAACTATAATTAGTAAGAATTCCCCTTTAATAAAACTAAAATAAAATCAGGTAAATCAAGGACTATATACAGCTTGTCCATTTCTCCCTGTCCATGTACTTTCCTACTCCTGCATATATATTATCTTTCCACTGGTTCTTCTCCTTACAGACGTACAGTCTTTGTAGCAGTTGTTGTTTCTTTGCATATTCATAGCCTCTAAAATAAGGGCATCCTGGTGTTTGTAGGCATAATCTTACGGGAAATAATAATAAAACTCTGTTGCCGGCACATAGGCAGACAGCCAGGAGAGTGATACCCACCTCAGCCTGCGCTGCTCACTGCAGCTACCCCAGGAGCCAACACAGCTATCACAAATGACAACTGAGGACAAGTTTTGGCTAGGAAGCGCTGAGAGATACAGGCTTTTCCTCTCAGCTGGCTTTGATACCATTTACCCTCAGGTACCTTGGTAACAAGCTAGAGCAATCTCAGAGTTGTTAGCAGTTGTTTTTGAGAACTCCTAAGGGACAGCGAAGGGCCAGAGCTCTGGCAGAAGACCAGCATAGCACCCACCGGAAAGCAGGAGATGAAGAAATGGGAAATTACTGTCTGGCAAATAAATATCGTCTTCTGGATGGATACTGAAACAAAAGAATTAATCCATTTGTAAACCCACAGAAGATAACAAGAAAATGAGTAAGCACAAATATGCAGTTACTGGGAACAGATGATGTCAAACCAAGCTCAGTTCTTTCCATGACACGATAACAGGCTCAGGGGTAGAGGAGAAACAACAGTTGTCATGGCTTGTTCTAAGCAAGTCTTTTGACTCTGACTCACAAAACATTCATGTAGGCAAGCTAAGAAATTTGGTCTTGAAGCAACTCCACAGTGGATGCAAGAGGCTGAAAAACTTGCGACAGAGTATTTAACAAGAAATTATCTTCAAATTGGAATAATATATTGAGTGGATACCCTGAAGGCCTGTTTTAGATCTGGTTGCATTCAGTATTTCTCTTCATGTCTTGGAGTGTGAAACAGGAGAATTTGTGGAATACAGAAGGATAGTAGGGACATCTACATTACAAGTTAGAAAACCAGATTGCTTTTCAGTAAAGCACAAGGTATTGCTACAACTTTAATAGTAATAACTAGAATCAGAGATCAAGGGACATAGCTGCAGTGATTATAGCACCAACAATCTGGGGTGGCACAGAAGGTAGCTGTGGACAGAGAAGCAGCGAAACCACCATGGCATACAAAGGAAGCAAAGGCAGCTTCCACTGAAGTGCTCTTTCCATGCTTTACAACAACTTAAAACTTGGAGCAGTCAAGGATTTGCCAGAAGAAAGCAATCACAATTAGTATCCTTGAGGTCAGGGTCCCTACATCTCAAATAGAAACTTTACAGAACTTGAAGAACTCCATTTAAGAGGAAAATACAAGAATTAAAATTTACAAAAGCCTGCGGAGAACATGGAGAAAAAAAATACACTGTCAAGAGGACAAGAAATCCTGCGCTTAAAGAACAATAAGGAGAAAGTTTCTTACCGTAATAGCAGTGAAACACTGGATAAATTATCTGGAGGAGTGGTTAGTGTTTTGGGTTTGGGAGTTCTTAAGAACAGTTGGACAAAAGATCTATTGCAAGTGATGTAAGTAAAGCTGATCTTGCCATAAGGCAGAGGGTTGGATGGGGTAACTCCTTGAGACACCGTTCTTTTGCTGGTTGTGCATGTGGGTAAAAATCCTTGGTCCTAATAGCAAAAGGTGGGAAGCTAGAAGTTAACAGATTGCTTTCCAAATAGGGCAGCCAAAGGAACCCTGAAAAACACTGCCAGCTAAACCCTTCCATAGTCTTTGTAACCTTAGGAGATAATAATAATTAATAATAATAGAAGGGTGCAGCTAAGGCCAAGGATCAAGGCACCGTTGATGATCTCTGTGCATTACTTGCACAGCATTGTTGCCCAGGGCCAGTAGAGGTTGGGGTCAACTAACCTTGATTATGCACCAGTGTCTTTCAATTTTGATCTAAGCAAGTGACAGACATTTGCAATGAAATATAATGTGCACAGGCTGCAGAAGAAGCTGGTGTGCTCTGTGTCACCCAGTTATCATGGGCTTAATGAAATCTAGGTTAAATCCCCTAAGAGATTGGAGAACAATGCCTTTTCTCTTCATCACAAATCTTGAGCTTGCTAGCACAGAGAGAAAGACGAAGTCTTGCATACTTTACAACCCATTCCAAATCCTTGTGGGATTAGTTAATTATTCTTTGCAATAATTAAGGCACAAACAATTGATATAAGAATCTCCGTTTGTTTATAGTATGAGGATTCCCTTCCCCCAAGGCTGGAGAAAGCTCCGAATACATTTATACTCCAAAGCTGCTGTTCTCCAAAGGGAGATTGTTCTGCTTGGCTGAGAATGAAAGCCATCTCGTCACTCTGGCAGGTATGGCTATATTAAGGCATCAGTTGGGGGGCCCTCAGGAGTTACTTGATTACATGTTGGAACAGCTTCATTCTTCAAGAACTGGCATCAAGCCAATTAGTCCTATAGGAAGACTGATGTTTTGACTAGACATATCCATCTACATTGCAGCTTCCTAAATCCACTGTTTTCTAGATATGGACTGCACGTGCATTTCTACTTCTGATTTTCTGGAAAGGCCAAGGGACAACTGTGATTTTTGTTCAAGGCAGATATTCCAGGAACCCAAAAAGCATGTCAGTGAAATTCAGGCTCTGTCTTTCATGCACTAATTACCTACAGCATTCACTGAGGGACAAGTAAGATCTAAAATTATTCAGTTTGGCCTTCACCTGATCATCTACCATAGCTTTAAGGAGCTAGAAGCAAAATAGCTGCAGTTTGTAAGCATCCTGTAAGGTCCTGCTCAGAAAATCTAGTCAGCAGCGAAGCAGCCTCTCACGAACCTGCAGTCACTTAGAAATAAGAGCAAAAATGTATAATGGCCAAAGTAATAAAACCAGCTACCTCACATAAGGACCACAACCCTGAAGTCATGACGCTGGACGCATTCAGTCTAACACAGTGGAGAGGGAAAGGCACACAACTGGCTCTGACTGCAGCCGGTAGTTACAAATATACCTCCCGCATTCACAGCCCTGTGCCAAGGCCTCTGTCATAGTGCAGACACAACCAGCTGGCCCGACAGCTCCACACACGGAGTCACAGGGCAACAGAGAGGGGTTATTGATGCTGCCTCCTGGGTGTGCTTGCTGGTGCCACCATGCTGGAAGGGGCTCATATTGATGGCTCTCTCTCGAGTGCTCTCAGGTCTGTTGACCTTTCCTTTTCACCTTCCCACCCTATGACCCAATACAAGACTTGGACTCTGGGAAAGAAGGAACCTGACAGGCTGTTTTCCAATCATTGACTTGACTCACAGGGTGTGTTCCAGCATGGAAGCCAAAGGCCACTCCAGGTTTACTGGGAATGGGAGGTGCAGATTCTCAGCAGAACTTTGGCAAGAAAGCTGCCTTTGTCAATCTGCCTTGCAGCCAGCAAATGCAAAGGAACAGCCCTGAGATTCTACATTCTTCCAAACACACACATTAGTCGTAAATGAGAGCCTCTGTAAGTGCAAACATTATGTAATCAGTTACATCAGAAAAAAAAAATCACCAGTTTTAAGAGCTACAGTAAATATAAAAAAAGATAATTTTAAAATATTCTAATTATATTAGCAAAAGTAGTCCTCTTAATACCAAACTTATAGAAGCTGGTTGCAGATTGTAACTCAGCTTCAGTTTTATAAGCATTACTATAAACTAGAGACTTTGCTTCTTCAGAGAGATGATGATGGTGGGGACAAAGTTTTGTTCCTGCAATACGCCAAAGCTGATCTATAGGAGCCAGGAGGAGGTTTGGACGTAATATATATGCAGCACCAGCACATAAAACAGGAGTCAGCCAGGGCAGCGTGCCCAGCTCCGCAGAACACCACTGCTATTCTTCCCTCTAGGAGTACTCTCAACACTCAGAAATCCTAATAGGGCAAATAATCCTGAATTTCAGACCCCTCTACGTTGAAGGTATCAAACGCAAGACTGCCACAATATAACGTCTGGGTCATTCCACATATGCATATCATCCCTTTCAATAATAAATGCTGAAAGAGAAAGGCCTTGCATGCATAGGCAGCTGAGAAGGGTTAAATAGTACCTAATTTCAGGTATCTCCATCTGAACTTGTTGCTGGACTTCCTTTATAGTCAATGGACAGTCACGCTTGCAGAGTGTGATTCATCCAACCACTTCCAGGAGTCAGCTGCAAGTCGAGGTGAATATCACCTTTGAAGTGCCTATTTCTCTTCACTGAGTACAAAAGAAGTTGAAAAGACTGTTTCACACAGGGATGCCTACATTGTGGACATCTCCAAGTAGGTGAGATGCATCCCAGCCAGACTGTGTAAGAGCAAGGGGAAAACTGCAGAGTTGAAAAAACACTGCAAAACATTTAGCAGCATCCTATGAATTTATTCTTCCATTTTTGCACAAAGTCCTCAAGCATCCTGCAGTGAAGTCTGATTTTTAAATTATTTTATTTTTCTCCCTCTGCGTGCAGCACTCTGTTAAAGGAATTGCAGAACCACAGTGCTTATTCTCTGGATGTATCATATGGCAGTTTGCAGCAAAAATTTAAAAAATTACTCCTTGAGTGGAGTTCTGTATCATCTCTGTGGTAATTAATTTCCTCATTGAATGTTGACAATGAGTTTACAATAAAAAGTAATTTATAGAGGACACAAGCTGCACAGGTTGGATGAGCTTTTGAGCACTCTGTGACTGAAGGCCTCGCTACAGGCCAAAGGATAGTTTGAGCATCTTTCCAAAGATGATATCAAGAAAACTTTCACTGGAATGACAACTGTCAAGACCAACAGCCTCATTAACCTCAGTCCATCCCAGGGATGTCTTCAGTACTCAGCATGAAAAGCTATCAGAATACTGCCAAGCCATTTCCCATCTGCCACATTTCAAATGGCTTAAGTCCCATGATGGTCATGCCTTCTGATTAGTCACTAGTTACACTGTCAGGTATTTTGTTCCCACAACTGTGTGAAGAAATGAGGATTAGCTCCTAGTTTCACCAGAAAGGTTAACATTGATTCTGATCCTCCTTTTCTGTAACGACACAAGCTACTCGCCCAGAGGAGTCCCTGTTTCTAGTAGCATGAAGCAGCACTTTTCTAGAAAGCACATGCTGCTAACCCTTCTGCATACTTTTGGTAAAGATGCTGACCTCTGTAGGAAAGTGTGCCTTCATTCAAGACTGTTTTCACACATTCCCCATGGTCTTCACCTGCTTTTAAAGCACAAGCCCCTTGTTTACTCATAGATGTATCTCAACATGGGAAACTCCCGGGTTCAAATTTGCTGATATAAGTATTTCTTTCAGTGTTTACCCAGCTTACATGAGCCCCTGTAATTTTGTCAGTATTACCGTTCCAAGGTATTTTGTCTGTTCAAATACACCAAAAGTAAAATGAAAAACAAAACCTGCATGCAGTTTGAAAATAAGAATGCAGAAAGCAGTAAGGCAGGAACAGCACTGCCAGAGGCAAGGGTACTGGCAGGGCATCTTCTCTGTTCATTGTATGAGGGACCCAAGTTAGCGGGGGCTTAATTCTAACAAGGCAACAGACGTGCCCTGCAAGCCATAAGAGTAAAAATTTCCAGTAGGAAATACAGGCCTCTGTGTAAGCAGTTTTAAACTGCAGTAAAATACCTTTGATCTGAGGGCTTAGTTCAAAGAGTAGAAGACTGAAGGGTGATACGATATTCTTCCAAATACGTAAATGGCTGCAGCAAAGGGAAAAGCAATAATCTGTCTTCCAATGGGAAGGACAGGAAAGACTGGGGTATTACTTTAACACGTTAGGTATGAGGGACAACTTTCTGCCAGTAAGATGGGGAGGTTGTAGCATTTAAGTCATGGGAAAAGGTCAGACAGACACTGTAGGAATAGTGTGGACTGTCTCAGGACAGCTGATAGAAGAGATGATATCCCAGCATACAAGCTATTTCCTAATCACCGTCTCACCAGAAAGCCAGAGTTTGACATATTCAAAATGTGGAAACAGCATTAATATCTAAAGCAACTCAAAACCCACACTGAAGGTCACAAATCTGAAGCTCTAGTGAGTTCGTTCTGCTGTCTGGGCTTTGCTTCCTGCAGCAGGTTGGCTGTGCAGTATCACTGAGGGCATCTTGCAGTGCATGAATCGCAATGGGCAAGGCAAAGGCATTTAATAATTTTTGCTTGCCTGTGTTCACATGTGCTGGGCTGTGCTGCTGGCACCGGTCCATCAAGGTGCGCTCTAACAAAGGTTGAAACTCAGACAATGCAACTTATTTTAATAACATGAGTTTCTTCAGCCTTCAAGCACTCTCCAACTTAACAGCATTCCACATGCAATTGAAAGTCTCGTGATATTTCATTGTTTTGCTTTTTTTAAAGCCCCAGCTGCTAGATTCATGCATTACAAAGCAATCTTGTCTTTCATTTTTGAGAATTATATATCTAGTTCTCATAGTGGTGGAAAGAAGCCTGAAAAGATGAAGTGCCAGTACCCTTACAGCTCCAAAGAGAGAAGACAAAAGGAATTCAAAGTACCTTGGTTTAGGCCAGTCTCATGATTTCTTTTTCCCCAAGGCCTGGCTCATAATTTTTGAGAACTGGCATTTGGAAATGCTGGAAACATAAAACTCTTAATAAGGAACGGGGAGTTACTAAGAAGCATGAAGAGAGGTATAAGATTTGATCGCTACAGTAAAAACATGAGCATTATAGAATTGAAGAGGGAGACTGGTTAAAGGCTAGCAAAATTCTGTTACTTTCTCACTCCACAAGTCAGCTACACTGTCCCTGGTGACTTAACTGTGCATCTTTTTGTTACACTATATTACCTTTAATTGCACTATCAGCATGATGGTTTGAACATGACAAAGTTATTTTGTTTACTGGAGAAAGCGAAGGGCCTGTTGGGGCTATAGCGAGCTTGATACCTGCTAACAAAAACAAACAGGTCACACAAGTACAGATGGAGGACAAATACAGATTTTGTATTCAGTGTTCATGGCCAGGTTTATTTTGCTCCTATCCAGCATCTTTGTGGCATATATTGCTATCAGAAAGTATTTTTTCCTGACTGTAGGAAGAGTATATTTTTATGATAAAGAAGCAGTTATGGAATGAACTTGGTTTTTAAACCCACCCTAAGGATAAGCTTTTCTTACAGAAGTTTTTCTTCTTTCACGAGCTTGAATAGCAAAAATGTATCATCAAGCTTCTGTTGGTATACTTAAAGATGGCCAAATAAATAACGTATTTTCAAGTTAAGTGAATACCTACATACCAAATCTGTATCATATTTAAACCCCAAGAAAAAGAATATTATCTATCCATGTTGATGGATATGTTAGAGTATATATTATATATGTCTTGACATTGCTAGACAAAATGCTACGTAGATAACAGAATGACTGTATTTACTGAAATTCAGTAAGACAAGTTTTCAATTCTTTAGAAACTGAAATTCCACAGTATATCTTAGATTCTCCCTCTAGGACAAAAATACTTCTTTACTGTCTCTTGCCCATACATCAGCTGACATGGGCTGACTTCACACGCACGCTCTTACCTCAGTGCAATGTGTACACATTAGGTAGCATATGCTGAAGAGATTAAATGAGAAAAGAAGTAGTTGCAAATATTTTTCCTTAAAACATCCTGGGAAATTTTTTATTTCAAGTAATCTTGCATTTGAGTAAAGGCAGCATAATTAAAGATATTTATATTAATTTTCATGAAAGAATCATAGTATTTAGTGATCAGCTTCAATATTACCGTAAGTATGAAATTCAGCTTTCCTAAAGGTATAGAGGTTCTTCATTCATGACAATATAGAGACAGAGATCATAGATCAAGTGATCTTGAAAAAATATTACAAGTTATTATAAGAGGGACTAGAACAGAACATTCTCTATACTTTTCATATAAGAAATCAAGAATATTTCTCCTGATTGCTTTACCCATTGATCTTCATTTGATCAAAGACTTAATATTTTTTAACCAACAGCTTTGCTAATAGAAATGTCACTAGTATATGGGCAAGAGATTAGTTATGTTAAAACAATCATCTAGTTTATGAATAGGTTTGGTTCTGCTTAGAGTAGCTGAGGGACAACTCCAAAAGCAAGCGACGTGGTATCAGGTCCTAGTGATTCCGGAGACATCCCAGATTGATGAGCACAAATGAATGTGAAAGGAAGATATCCCAGAAAAGTTGGAGAAGAAAGGCAATAGACTTGAAGGCAGTCGTGCCAGAGGCACAGTAATGGACTCACTGGGGATCCTCAGCTCACCATGTTCACCGCGAGTTCAGTGCAGCTGTCTCAATAGTTACCAGAGAGGGCATATGAGGGCCACACTTAAGGCTTCAGTTATAATCTTGAGCAGGTGTAGTTGAATGAAGACAGGCAAATAGAATTGCTCAGGTTAGAATCTGGTAAATACGGGAAGCTTGCCCCGATTCCGTAAACAATTGAGTTTATCACTGCAGTGTTAGCATCAACACAGCAGAGAAGTTAGAAGACGTGGCCAGGTCCCAGTCTCACCCAAGTCCAAGAACGCTTTTTCCCAGATTCAGTGCAGAGCAGTGTGGGGTCCTGCCAATTTTTAGTCTTGGCTTTTTTAAAGACTATCTTGGTGCAGTCAGAAACCAAAAAGCAGCACCTCATTGCAGATGTCTTAGAACAAAGCACTCAACCTCTATGGGATTTCCACGTGCAACTGCAAAAACAGCCCAAGAAATGAGGTGATGCAGGCCTTGACTTTCAGCCAGGAACAGAGTAGTTCTGGCTTGCTTGCCTATGTCAGTCTAAGGCACAGACACTACTCATGCACAGTCAAACACAAGAACGAAAAACGCAGCACAAGCTACTACTGAGGCAATTGCTTGGGCCAGAATGCAGCTACCTGAAGAATCAGAAACTGCACCCAAGATTCCTTTGCCCAAGATCTTTCTATGCAGTGGCAGGTATTCATATTCCTAAAATTGCCTGTCTAGCATTTTCAAATATACTATGGAAAGTAGAGGAACTTGTAGAATTAA
This sequence comes from Phalacrocorax carbo, assembly GCF_963921805.1. Taxonomy (NCBI): domain Eukaryota; kingdom Metazoa; phylum Chordata; class Aves; order Suliformes; family Phalacrocoracidae; genus Phalacrocorax; species Phalacrocorax carbo. Next base: position 3,988,078 of record NC_087526.1, read on the forward strand.
GCCAGAAGTAGAAGAGCGCTCATATTGCTCTTGTGATCATACTGTGTTTTGCATGCACAGCTGCCCCACCAGTCTCCCCATCAGACATGCTGCTGCATTTGTGCTGAAAGACAACAAAATGCAAAAGATTTAAATGAACATGCTTAAGAGGCTTTTAAAGAAAGTGCTGTGACAATTCGGCCTGCACAGAGCAGCACCGTGTTTGACTACCTGAATTAGATTTAATCTGGCTCCCCCAGTGGTAATAATAATATGATATGCTGTAAAAAAGAGTCTAAAAATCTTAAATTGAATCTGTATATTTACTACAAAAGTAGCTGTGTCGACCGTACAGTACAAAATTTTAATATTTTCAGCAGGCAAGTAATACATCTTGTCTAGACACCAAGAAATTTTCAGACACAAAATTATTTTAAATGCTAAAACAAATAATGCAGACTTCACCTCCCATCCCTACCAGATTGTGGAATGTCATTTACTTTAAATTTGCAGCCAGACATCACATAGCCAGAGAAATTGCCTCTAAGAAAAATAGGCTGACACTTATCACTGCATTCCAGTGGGACCAGGGGGTGATGTCAGCTCTCTCTGTTTCTCCCAGACAATTGAGCTTCCTACAAATCGATAAAAACAAGGTTTATTGGTATGTTTGCTTTATCACACTTGAGCCACTTTCATTGTCCTAGTGACAAAGTCTTCACAAATTGAATCATTAAACACAGTAATTGTGTTTCAAATACATTTTAGAGGGGAGGAAGGGAAGAGAGGGTGTAAAAGATTATTTGCTACAGTATTTATGGCTGCAGAATTTAGATTTGTAACAGTTTGCCATATCTATATTTTATTTTTCAATACAGAAAAAGGAGCAGGGGGAGGGGGCAGAGGAGGGACTCCAGTAAGTGGAACAAACAATTGCACTCAAATTCAGATCATCTAAGCTTTTAATATTTCGGTTAGGAAACGTTATATAAGGAATTTCTCAACAGCTCCTCACGCAAAATGTCAAACTTATTTTAAAATTATTTTTTAAAAATAGATGGGCTTAGAAAAAAATTGCACCCTGGAGTCAGGATCTAAGGACTGTTACCATCCTGGTGGTTAAAATAATTCCTTCCTTGGTGTTGCTCAGTCCCTTACGCAAGCCTGTAAACTCATTTCGCCCCAGCACTCTTTAAATCTTTGTCGCTCTTTGCATATGTGGTTGCAATTTACATGCCACCCACATTTAAAGAGGTATTGACATTTTAAAGTCGGCTATTTTAGCCCCTGGATTTAAAATGGTATCAATCACACTTTATTTCTTCACTTAGGAGCTCAGGCCTGTGTTTGTCGAACACCCACCTCTCTCACTGCAGCCCAAGAGGCGTTTAAAAGCCATCCATTTGCATATTTATCAGCCCTTCAGCTCTCTTTCAGTCATGGATTATTTAACCCTCATAGGGATGGGGCTGGGCGCCCCAAACGATGGAGATTTCGGCCTCCCTGTTCTCACAGTTGCTATGCAAACTGAGCTCGTGGTTGTTCAGCGGATGGCACAGCAAAACACAGGCACATTTCACAAAACTATCCAGCATTATTCAGCAAAATCGGGTGTGACTAGCGTTCTGGGCGCTGAAGAGGCCTTTGACGAAGCTGGCATGTAAATGGCATTGTTCCGTGCTGAATGGCGGTGACCTGTGCCGGGCAGGGTTAGGTCAGCGGCAGGCCAGGGCGAGAGAGCTCATAAAAGTTCCACATGCTCCAAGCCTGACTTGGAAGTAAATCGGGGATTGCTCTAGACAATGGCGTTTGCACTTTTGTCTTAGACAGCACCCCTCGGGAGTGGGGAGGGGAAGGAGGGAACAGGAGAGGCTCTGTTGTTGGAAAAGCCAGGCTTAGCTGCATCCACACAAACACGAGTTTGCCCGAAGAGACACCGCGCAGGTTAGCACCGTGAACACCATCCTTTCCCTTTTATTAGGTTCCCTGTGTGAATTGGAGAACATTTCTCCCTCCCCTCTTTTTATCGTTGCATTTTTCTTACTCAATTAGCCTGAAATGGAACATGATGGTGCTTCTAGCTGTAGTTTCCTTCTAGCACAGTGGTATCAGACCCTTCCACACATTATGCAAATTGTATTTTATCATTGAAAATTAAATCTAGAAGGCAATGATGTCCAAGTACAGAATACTATGAGGATGTACAAGTGCTTCCTCCACTGTATTAGCTCTTAAGATGAACAGAGGAATGTCAGTCAGGAGCTGCTGCTCTTCCAGCAGTTCTAAGTCACTCAGGGCCCTTCACCACATTACACCAATGCTGTCACGGAGCTATCAGCAAGGCAGCGCGTTAGGGAAACATGGCAAACCACGCTTAGTGGCCAGCACGCATACCACAGCAGGAAACCTCCAGGTAGAGCGTTTGCAGTCTCTATGCCCATCTTCTCTAGCAGCAGAACTACAGCTATGTTCTGATGGGATGCACAAGCCTGTTTGGCAGGGATTAATTCAAGCTTCCCTCACACCACATGTATCACAGCTCCAGGAACTAAGGGTGTCTCTTTTGTTCTTCATATAACAAAGAAATGAAATTTGAGCCACTTGCGCCCTTCCCAAAACACAGCAGCAGACTGCATCTCAGCTAAGCATTTTGATAAATATACCTAAACAAGGTAATACACATCTGAGGAAGGCCTAGCTATAATCTGCCGCTCTCCACTGCTTCTTGGCAGCTGCTGCAAGCAGGGAACACATTTAGCACTGCTGCACCTACAGCTACAGCTTCTGTAGTGGTCACCGTGAGCCCACACCCACCATAGTCTGGACTGGAAAAACCATTTCATGGTATCCTTCAGAGAATCCTTCGGGTTTGTTTTTCCTGAAAGACCATTGCTGCTTCTCCTATTTGCTCCAACCCGATTCCTCCCTCATGCATTTTTTTTTCCTTCAGCCACTGGACTGTTATACACAATTGTCTACTCTCATTCCCTTCACACGAGCATACAATGTTGGAGAGCTGTTTGCCTTAACGTGTAGCTAGGAAAAAATATCTGGTGCTTCTCAATGACACCATTTCTTATGAAGGTATTGTCTCACACAAACAGCCTTGTACGTGCTCTGCCAGAGATTTGTTTATTTAAAAGACATTAAATGGTTAGTGATCCACTTTGATCCTGCCAATTAATTGTGGACAGGATTGATACTCTTGCTTCGTGACCCTCCTCCCTTTCCCTTTCTGAGATAGTTGTTGAGGCAGGAAAAAGTTCCCGGTGTGCATGGAGGAGATATTCTCCAGGGTCTCCCTAGCACCATTTCAAGAATCACGTGTGTAGGCGAGAACGTCCACCAGCCAAAGCTGCTGATGCAGCCAGCACCTGCAGACCCACCTCTGTTCCTGCAGCCGGAATGGCTCTGTTGGCACTCCGCTATTCAGAACAAAATGCCACCCATAGGCACTAACCATGATAAAAGCCTTCTTGAAACTTAAGAGGGGAAAGGTATGCATATACTGTTCATGTGTGTGAAAAAATAAAATCACCTACATCTGGGTCATTTCCTTTCATCTCACCAAGTAAAACAAATGCAGCAAGCAAACAATCCAGACGCATGGGCTCACTGACAGTTAAACCTCGCATTTTTAAAATGATCATGGTGCAAATTAATTCAGTTGGCTGTATCACACACCATTTATCTTGGAGAAGGCCTGCTCCAAAATGAGAGTCTGGGTTTGGTAAGTCTGTCAGTGACGGCTCTATTTCCCAGTATATATTTACACTCACATCAAACTTGGTGAGTGGGTTTGCTGTCGAACTCGCGAAGCACAAACCTGACAGTTTGGTTTGAAGTTCCCTTCTCCACACTAGGGTCACGCAAGAACACTGAATAGATGCATTTGCTATAGGTTATAGCAATCTTGACAGTAGTGAATGAATGATTGCTCCTAAAAAGTACATCTTGTTCTGACATTATCGCTTCATTGCATTCTAAAAGTGGCTAAACCAGAGACATCCTTCCCCATCTTTCCCCACCCCTGCTGCCATTCAGGATCTCTTCTGGTTCAACAGTCTGTGTTTTCAGACTGATTTGAAGGGGTTATAGATTTACACCAGCGGGACATGATGCAGATTGGTTACGTTTACAGCATAACAGCTGTCCATTTTTCCAGAGAAGTACTTAGCCTATTGATGAAAGAAAAAGTATTTTATCCTCTTGTGTGTCTAACTAGTCAATATCCCTTTTGAAATAATAAAATTCCCATAATCTATTCCACTGAAGCCTTTTTCTATTGTAACTGAAAGCAGGAAGTGTGGCTGTGGGCTTCCATGGGAGCAGTATTTGCCTCATGAAGAACAATAGGTTAAATATTGCATAATTTAGTAACTCCTGACTTAAACAAAACTCAGAGACACACTCACCAAGGAAGCCACACTGTCTGTAGTTAGGGACAGCCTAGCTGGATCAGCACCAGTGGCAATAATAAAAGGCTGTAAAACAGATATGAAAAATGATGAATTGGCTTTATATGACCATTTGTGCTTAAAATTAGGGCAGGCACTCAAGAACTTTGCTGAATCAGGTCCTTGATTATCAGTACCCGTAATGAATGCAGATGTTTGGGAAGGTATGTTTTGTTACTAGACGATCCTTGAGGTCCCTTCCAACCTGTGATTCTGTGTTGCTGCCATCATATTTTATTTTTGGACATGTTAAAGATATCAAGAAAATCTAAAACAAGTAATTAAATTCCTGTTTTGTGTAATGCAGAGCAAATATTTGCTTCAAATTTTAGAGGCATCTTACAAATCAAAATCATAAAGGCAGATAAGCTTTTGTTTAAAAAAGACAGTGATGGCTCAGCAGAAAAGAATAAGAGAGTTTGTTTTCGAAGAAATAAAAAAAAGAACCCTGACATGAACTACAAATACATTTTGTTAGGTGACACTAAAGATTAGAAACTAATTAAAATTAAAGAGAATGTGTTGAGGAGGATAGGGGCTGTCAGGTACCTTCAATAACAGCAAACATACTCTCATGTCTGAAGTTTGTGTGGAAGTCAAGAACACAGACTTAGTTCAGATGAGTGTTTGATTTGTGTTTTCTCAGGAAAGTGCTCTGACAGCTTAGCTAAAAGGAATTTAATTTGAGTAAAACTTGGACTAGATAACAGCCAAGAGAATACCGGTGCTGGAATGGAACCAGCATTAGACAATGGAAACAAGTTGGTGAACAAGTTACTAGGGAATATTTGCTGAAGCACATTCTTTCTAGCAAGAACCTTGCAGAAAGTGAAATTCAAAATGCCAAAACCGCCTGTTTTGGATGCGGCAAAAAAAATCCATTTCCGAAGAGTACAATTCCATTATTTTCTTTTTTTTTATTCCTCTTACTGTTATTAACACTTTCTTACCCTTCTAAATACTACCTCAAGATTTACCCAGTCAGAAGCCACGGGAATACAAATTATAGTTTTCAATAGTATTTTCATGTTTAGGGGAGGGAGGAAGGAGGAAGAAATACTTGGAAGGGCCAGTGCTTGAAGGTTTCATAACTTTATCTTCCTCTCTAGGCTGAGCTCCCTGTCTGTATTGTAACTCCCAGAGTCATGCCTTTCTTGCAGAAAAAGGGACGGCAGTCTGTGGTGGAGGTGTGTGGTTTTCCAGGCATGTGGCAATCCAGCCAGAGAACCAGGCCCATAGAGGATTCTAGAAGCATAATTCGAGAGCTTACAATTCCCCATCAGGCACTGCAGTCATTCCTGGATTTAAATACTTCCATTTTTTAGAGAAAAAATTTCATTTAGGTCGATCAGCTCCTCTACTCCATAAACTCCTCCATAACATTTTATAAAATAAGGCACTTATTGCAAAAATAGTCTGAGATGGAAATTTTTTTTTTTACCTGCCTTATTTTGGACTATGTCCACATTAGTTTTTCACACCTCTACTGACATTCCCAAAGCAGAGACCTAGGTTGGTATTGATGTAATGCCCATATTTAACACAAAATTAGGTGCACAAGAAAGATTCTGTGAGCATCCAATTCTTCCTTTTCTTGGATCAACCCTGTGGTGGAGTACATTCAACACATCATACCTTTGCCTCTTAATTCAGTACTAAAGATGACAAAGAGAAAAGGTGATGTCTGTAAGAAGACACAATCTGTTTTTAGCAGAGCAGCTAATGCAATTAAAAACAAGCAGACAAACCCAGATGAGCTCTGATGTGCACAAGCCCTCCTGACAGCAGAAAAAGGAGACGCAAGGTAAAGTAACAAAAATCCTCCACTGTCTAATCTGAAAGAAGAGGCAGACGCTTGCTGCTCTTTGTTAACTGCAAAAGCTCAATCTTACCCATATTTACAGCAAAAAACGGCAAACATACCAATATATTTTCTGCTGTTTCATTATCAGGCAGGGTTTACATGATGAACTAGCCTAAGCAATGCACAGAGAAGAGGGTGTATTTATAGCTTAAGCACCATCCTTTACCTTGCTGCATGAACTGCATTGACATCATTGTATTACAAACCTACTCTGCTGCAGATTTCCTCTAATATATCACACCACCGTTGAGTAACAAATCTGGCCCATTAAGCATTCTTCTACTAGCACATGAAATATTCTGTTGTCCCCATGGAGCACGTACGTAAGACACTCTGCCATAATGTCTTTTAACATATGGTCAATGGACAGAATTTGGGAGAGTTCCAAAGAAATTTGTACTTCCCTGGCTTTTGGCATTTGTAACGCTGTAGTACTATGCCCTGGAGGTAAATACTCAGCCCCATTTTCCTAATGAGGAAATTCATCCAAGGTCACATGGTAAGTCAGTGGCACTGCAAGGAATGAAATTCAGGTCATGGGCAGGAATTACCTACTAGTTTCTCTGCAGCTTAGTTGCATTCCAGAAACTACACTTATTTGGTATGATAATACACCATCACCTGTTGTAACAAGAGAGTACAAGAACAGTAACCAAAAAAGAGGCAGAAATATGTCAAAGAATTGTGGTAAGCAATAGGAACTAATAGGAACTATAATAAAGCTAGGGAATTAGGCAGTAGCTAAGGATATTTCTGGAAAAGAGTATTATGGCAAAATATTACTGATCAAAGCCTGCAGGCTCTAATCCTGCAGGTGCTTTCTTATATGTAGAATCATCTTAGAGGTGTCTCATGAAATTCAATTTAGTCACAAATTATAAGATTATATATAGTCTTTCAAAACTCTTTCTAAACTAGTCTAACTACACTAATTACAAATGTGAAGTTACCTGAGGGGTAAGCGATCATGAGCTGAGACAAGACTGATCTTGTGTAAAACTAGTCATTCCTTTCTCTTATTTGTATTTTTTTTTCCCCACTTGTCATTGATACTAAACCTTGGCAAGGTAAAAGGGGACAGGGATTCATCTTGCTCTGATCTTTTTCTTTGTGCTTCTATTTCTCTTATCAAAGTTATTTTAATATGAGATTGTTTAACTTCTAAAGCTTTTCTGTAATACAAGATCAAACTCATCATTTATTTAAATGAAATGGTCCCACCTTCCCTCTATGCACATAGTGGGAAAAGCGGCAAAAGAAATCAAACAGAATAGGATAATTCATGTTGGAAGGCACCTCCATAAGTCACACAGTCCAACCAACCAGCCACACAAAGCAGGGTCCATTTTGAGGTCAGACAACATGGCTCAAGGTTTTATTGTGTCTGGTCTTGCACACCCATTTGGCCCCCTGGGACTAATAAAGCCTTTCTCTATCAAGTGTTTGCTTAACAAGACAACATTTCCCCATTACACCCTCATTAAACATTTCCTAGTAGCTCCTTTTCCTCTGCATCTACAATAACAACAGAAAAAACTTTATATTCCAGTTAATTCATGGGGCCAAACTCATACGATAGGCACATACAGATCTCACTGATTTCAGTGAAAGCCCCATCCAAACTTCCTCTTCACACAGGAGCTGTTAGCAACATGAAAGCTCCAAAAGCAAGCAGTTTTTCCTCCCTCATATTCTCATGTTGCATTAAATGGCAGAGGAAATAAAAATTCTAAAACCAGCAGGCATTTGTATTTTAGTGTACAACTGTCCTATCTGCACCTTTCTCAACTGATGGCCGTGGCCCCTAACTGGATTTATAAATATACAATCAAGTTTAATACAATCTGAAAACTAACCATACCTAGTTAGGGTGTCCTGTTACAGAAGAACGAAGGAAATTACAAAAACTTACAAAAGCAATATACTGAAGCACAGAAGTACTGCCGCCAAGTCAGTCACCTGTCTGAGCCTCAAATGATGGAGAGAACAATAGTTCTACAAAACAACCCTTCTACCCACTCCCTCCCTTCCAATACACACCAAAACCCACTCTTAATAGTCCCTCTTCCATGCAATTCTGATCATTCCTTTTCCTCCCCCCGTTATTTCAACACACTGGGTAACCTTCCTTTAAGACATTTCCTTACAGCATTTCAAGCACTGCAGTGTAGAAGGCAGTGTTAATATTCAAGGCAGTATAAACAAATAAGGGATGTCCTCTTCCAGCCAGATGAAGGCATTAGAAGGAAGCATAGACCAATGAGAAATTAGAGATAAAAGAACTCACCTTGCTAGTACACTGATCAGATATTTTATGTGTGTTGTCAAGCCTGGTTTATTTAATACCAACTCCAGATATTTTCCATATCTCACTTAGGCATCATTAATCTACTATAAATTTAGTTCAAATGATGATACAACCATTTATATTAAGGGAAAGCACCCACCCAGCTACCTCCCTTAAAAAGCTTACACCTTTTAAGTGCACTAGATTTGCTAATATTTATATTGACATTTCCCACCTTGCGTCTGTGATATTACTCCTGGATTTAGCACATTTTAGTCTTAGTCTTAAATACTTTGGCAGTGAGCACTGCAGAAAACAATTTGGATATCCATACAGGAAAAGGAAATACAAAAGCACGGTATAATTTAAGACTAAATCTTAGCATCCTGGGGTACTTCTGACAGCGTTCATGGACAGACAACCAACGCTTTCTTTTGCAACTATTTATGGACCCAACAAGATAATATCCACAATAATTTCAGATACTGAAAAAGAAGTCATGGAAGTTCTTTATCCTCCCTAGATCAAGGCATATTCAGTATCAGAGATACTCTGACCAGTTTAAATGCATTTTGCTGCTCTCACAGAATCCAGTTACCTAGTAAAATGTAATTTAGCATCTGAGCTGGAAATTTGTCTGCGAGTTTATTTTCTGGAGTTTTTATTTTTGTATCCTAATGAGGAAACACACCTCCCCAGCCCAAAAAAAGAACCCAGCAACCCATATTTTTTGTGTCTAGCTACAAGTAGGCCATGCTTCTAAGCTTCCCACCATGTACTGGCTCTGGTGCCTGGAATGATCTTTCAGGCTGCAGGTATAGCTACATTTAGCTCGTGACCCCACTACTCAGAGTCTTAGTCTATTAATATACCTATTCTTCTCTTTCCCGCTGGCCTTATTGATTTCCCCTTACTGTGAAATACTGAGGTTATTTTCAAGCCCATCTCACACCAAACGGCTTGACTTTTCCCACTTGCCACGACAGACTTGCAAGTATGAGATATGAATTAAAATCAAACCAAAAAAGATGTACTGGACTAAAAAAAAAAACCAAATAGAAAAGCGAAGCTCTTGTTATACAACATTTTTTCTAAAGAAAAATTTTAGAGTAGGATGCATGCTAAGTTTATTTTCTAGCTCTTCCTCTCACTTGCTTGTGACATTGCACCGTGAAAGGAATTTAGCATCACTGCAATCAGTTCTGCATAAAAAGAAGCCTATTTTTTTTTTATGAGGAGTGATGGCATGTGCTTGCAACTACATGGAACAGAGTGGACAAGAAGATGTATCAAATGGGCCTTGCCATCAAAAGTAGATAGAAGCAGGATAATCCTTATATGAGCCAAAGCTTCTGAAAACAGGCATGTACAGAATTTCTGCAGGCCTGTCTCAGACAAGTTACAGAGCAGTGATATGTAAGCAGTCAGGTTCTCACCCAGGTTCTCCAGTATTAATCTTCCATTGCTTCAGCCTCCTATCACACCTTGGGTGCACCCCAAGCAACAAGCCAAAGACAGTGGCCTTTCTTCATGGTTTTACTGGTTTAATATAAAGAAATTTGAAGGAAAGTGTCTATTCCCCAAAGGAGATGCCTGAACACGGAGCAGAGGTTCCTTGGGAAATAAAGACAAGTGTTTATGTGCTTGTGATTGGGATAGAAAAACAAGTGTAAGAGACATTTATGGATGAGAAAGTTGGAAGGTGTTTTTGCTGTCCAAAAAAATTCTAAGTTGTCTCCTCCTAAGTAAAACAGCCCATAGAGCTGCAACCAGAGTTGTCTAAGCACTATTGCAATTACTGCTGATACCAAGTTCACTGTTTCACACAGCACAGGTGATGTCCTACACCACCCAATATGCACTTCCATAGAGAACAGCTTCTCTTCCATCCCACTGCAAAATTGCCACCACAAAAATACTAGCTGAGCCCTCTTACCAGGTTCAGAAGGAGCCTGTTCAAGTGAATTTGATCAGTCATAATTTACCACTCATAACTCACTCTTGCCCTCCTCCCTCCCTTACATAGACAATTCCAGGATTTATGGAGTCTCAGAGTAGAAGGTGAGCAGATGTTACTACCTTCCCAATGCTTTTTTTCCTTGAAAATTGTTCTTTAAGAAGTCTCTGGAAGATGCATTTATTTCCAGAACCTTTTGTTTTTGTGTGGCAGGAACACACTGCCATTCAGAGTCAAGTCCCAGAGAGAAATTCAGGGCAACGCGAGGCCAAGCGGAGGCGAAGTGCGAACAGTACACGTCTCAAGATGGAACGATGCCAACAGCAGGCTGGTGGGTGTTAGGAACCGGGAGCCAGCCGGTGGCTGGAGTGCAAGCATGACCTCAGTGGCAAGTGGACATGGCAACAGTTTGTTAACACTCATCAGTCTGTATCTGCAAGAAGCTACCTCACAGGACCTTGTCCAGCAAACAACATCAACTGGAAAAGTGCAAAAATACTGCTGCTGTCAAGTGAGATTGCTCATGCACGGACGTTTATACAAGTGCCTAAGCACTTGCCTGGATTCTGACCTGGGACCACTCTGAGGGTTTCCTACATAATTAGCAAAACATATATAGCCATGTTCTTGACTGAATGAGAAGAAAGCTACACCACAGAAGGCTAGTGAGCTGGCCGCTGAATGTTCACGCTTGCAGGGTAGGAAATATTGGATACTTTAAATAGAAAATCATGGCGGGGAATGTAGAAATCAGGGTGCCAAATGTCAACAATGCAGCAGATTTTTAGGTAGTCTAATATTAAGTTTGTTACAAGCTGCACCCACAACCAGAATAGCCTGATAGAGAATGAGGTACTACTTTGTTGCTGGAAAGAGAAAGGATGACATGCAAGTCACAGGAACAAAAACAGGCACCAGATACTTGCACCTGGAGGTTCAGCACACGGTAGCCCTGGCCAACTGCAACACTGTTTCTGAACAGAATTAAATCTTAATCAGTCCAAAATAAATACAAGAGACAGATCCATGAAGGCCTAGTTCATGTACTCAACCCAAAACTTTCTGGGCTTCTACTTGGAATCCATTAAATTCCAAGCTTTCCTGAAGGGTTAAACACTACCAAATAGAACCAGGTTTAACTGCTGTCCCTGTGCTGGTGTTAGAAGTCACTTTCAAAATCCCTTTTTCTCAGGAAAGAACAGTTGTCAGGCTTTTAGGACCAATGTCCAGCTGGAAAATTGCTATCAAAGTCACAGAATCTCATCATTCTTGAAAGAATGGGCATATTCCAGGGGACTTTTTTTGTGGTAATATAGACCACTGCTGCAGAAGGCCTCTAAGCTAAAATGCCATTGCTAGTTTTATTGCCTGTTTTAAGCTTGAATTTCACAGAACTCTCTCTGTTCTGGTTGTATCCCACCTGCTGGTATATGTTTGTTCCTAATCATGGGGAGACTTGCAGCATATTAACCTTCCAGAGGAAAAGTATTTCATCTTTCAGTACCGCATCAGCAATAAGTCTTGTGCCTTACATAATTCCTCTGTCAAAAAAGAGTTAAAAACAGTAGTATGGATTTTAAAAGGTAGACTAATTGCAATAGAGGCTCTGTTGTTACCATCATGAGACATTTGTAGCAATGAAAGTCACCTGAATGGGGAATGCTAACTGATTAATTGTGATTAAAGAAAGTTGTTCCATTCCTGGGAATGCTCACGCAGTTAGATTTCTCATCCACCTGCATTAAAACAGTCCTCAGAAACCTATTCACAGCTCACAGCATGCTGCAGTCCTGACCGATGGTGGGATTTAGCCACAGACATCAGGATAACAGCTCTGGTCCGTTCCCTAAGACACTCCATGATCCTACAGCAGAATCCTCCCTCCCCACCGGCTGCGTGCACAGAGCCCCTTGCAAAGCACGAAGTCTATGGGAAATGGATGCAGGCTTAGTGCGGCTGCCCTGAGCAATGACTTCATCCCAGAGCCCTGCCGGAGCAAGCGAAGGTTACTGCAGCAATCTTTAAAGCCCATTAAACTGCTGAGGCGATTCAGCATTTTTATTAAATGTAGCATTTATTTTACTTATTTTTTTCTTCATTTTCAGAGATACCAGTTGTTTTTTTCTTCTCAGTTGTCATTTTTATGTCTGCAATTCTTTACTGCGGTTAAAGAAAGAGACTGGAAGCTTGGACCCCTGGGTTCTCCCTGCTGTGCCTCTGTCTGTCTGTCTGGCTATTTATAGCCTTTCTCTCACTAAATTGCAGAAGTGTTGAGAGTTTTGCAACTACGTTTTGGGCACAGAATCCTGAAATGTTTACTGCCAGACAAAACTAAAGTGAGTTAGCGAGATTTTTGCCTCATCAGGAGTAGATATGAAAATAAATAAAGCCTAAAATTGTTTTTATAAAGTTCTAGGGCACCTTTGCTTCATTCTAGTAAGTAGTAAATTTTCAGAGGAAAACACTTGCCATTTTCCTGCTCTGTAAGAACAGTCACTAACCCCATGTCTATCAGTTCAGGGGATGTCATCCATGGGGTTTGCAACTGTGGATGGCAACTACATGGCACATTCCATACTGCTAAATAAGGCGGCTTACAAAATAGAAAAGTTAAGGACACCCGGCAGTTAAAACTCTATAATCCTGTATTACCCACACCACACCTCTAATTGTAAATGCAATATCAATAATCAGTTTATTTTCCGTAGCTCCACTTTGATATTATTCAAATCCAAAGAAATCTGAAGTTTTAAATAACAGGGAGGACAAATTGTGCTTTCTGAGAAAGGGAATTGGTACTCCTGCTTGAACAGATGTTAAGAATGTTTCTGAGTGTGCTAGACTCATTTACAAGTCTTTTTCACACATTTGAATCTTGGGGACATCAGCAGTTTGTTCAATATTTTCAGCCTCCTTCCTAAATGCCACACTGGGAAAATGAGAGGAGGAAAAAAATGGAAAGAGAGAAAAAGAAAAAAAAAGGAAAAAACCACACACACAGAGCTAATCTTCCATCAGTGTGACAAACAGTGTAAGCAGGAATCACGGCAAAATAGTCAAGGCAAGGAAGGCACAGCCAGACGGTTGGTAAGATAGAATCAAGGCTGGAAAAACAGTGCAAGACGATTTTAACATACAGCCAAAACCAGTCACCTTCTGGACTGTAATCCTGGGGTGAGTTTGCAAACATAAGGTTCTCCCTTCTGAGGGAGAATTGAACTGACACTGGCTCAGCATTAGTGAGACTGTCTCTGTGGTCTCTGCAGACATGACATAAAAAGCAGCCTAAGCAAGCAGCACGTTGGAGCTGCGATTCTCCTTTCTCCCAGCATATTTTAGTCACTTTAGAGATGCACTAAGGTTTCCTGGGCTGGAGATACAGTCAGAAGAGAAAGCATCCTTTTATACTAAGCTCATACAGTGCACAGAAGCATGGGGCTCTGCTGTGCTTGGTACATTGGGCAGTACAAAAAAAATAATGACAGTGCACCAGTTTTGAATCAAAAGAATGATCGGACCTGGCAGATGATGGAACTCGGCCACTTCAGTCTCTCCAGAGCACACTGATAGGCCCATCTCTTGGAATGGGCTAGCTAAGCAATAAAAAGGTTTTCCTCTTGTTAAAAATACCAAAAGGGAGGAAGCGATGTCTCTATGGAGACTATGGTTTTGCAAGACTTGGTTTCTTTCCTGTTCTGCTTTTCTTCTGTCCTGTATCAATGCAAGTAGTTAGACTTGTAAAAGGTTTAATATTAGCAGTTATTATGGAATTCCTCATCAGATTACTATAGATCCCAAAGGACCAGCTGCACTTTGTTATTTCAATTTGTATTTTCAACTGAGCAGACCACAAGCCATCAGCACTATCAGAGCCATAAGTCTCTTTATGCTTGCTTTGAAGGGTACTGTGGTTGAGCAGAAAGAACATTTCTCTGGGAATCAGAAATCCTTATTACTCTTCCTAGGCAGCTATTGACCTACCATACAATTTTGATAAAGTCACATCCCTCACCCTTGCTTTGTTTTCTTTCTCATCTTTGGTATGTCCTGTTGCTAGACTGAAGGTCGCTGGGGCAAGTATTTCTCCAGTCATGTTCCTCCAGAAATGATGGTTCAATTTTGCTTCTGTACTGAGTTAATGAGCAATGATTTTTATAAAGCATCCTTATTTTTTGTCATACATTCTGATATAAAGTATAAACTTCTAATATAGAAGTTTATACTATAACTAGAAGACTAACAAAACCTTCCTGCCATTGCTAATTTCAGAAGGCTGAAGCTGGTGCACACAAGTGAAGGACACTATCAGATAATTTACTCTCCCTCCTACATTGACAAAATATAACACCGGTTTTATTTGTGTGTGATTTCCTGTTTTCAGCTGGAAGCATTTCACCAAATTTAAAACACACACACCAAAAAACTTCAACAAATATTTTTGTTTGGGTAGGAGGTTTCTTGTCCCTGGTGATTTTCCATCATACTTAGAAGGCCAGCCCTGGAGTGGTGTATTATCAGTGACAAGGCAGACACAGTGGTTGTGGATAATGGGGCCAATTTTGCTCTCAGGCAACCCCAGTGACTTCATTGTCTGGTCTATCTGATGATAGGGTATAAGCTGGTAGAATGACTCATCAAGAAAAAAAAGAAATAGGAAAAAAAAAGCAAAGGCAGACAAGTAAAGACACAAGGCTGTCTCCTAAGGATAATTTTAATAACAAGACAGCAAAAGAGCTTCAAAATGCAGCAAGAAGCCAGAAATCTCTGCAGATTGGGGTTCAGCAAAGAGCTATGATGCTATGATCCAGAGTGTGGAGCCTAGGCATTTTTGGCTTTTTAAAGTTTTTGTGGGTTTTTTGGTTTTTGTCTCTCTTTTTGGCTTCTCTTAATAAAGAGAGCCTCTTCTTTCTTGCTCCCAAAAAGCCAGTTTGTCCTCTTCCTCTGAGCACACAGGGCAAGAAAAGGGAGCTGAAGTTAGCCCCCTTTTGGTGTGTGCTAACTTGGAGCAATAACAACTCTTCATAATCACCACATTTGTAGATACAAGCTTTTAAAAATGTTGCTCAAACATATAATGGGTCTATTATATTATTGCTTCATTCTGAGAAACACAGAAGGCCCCAAACAAGGTCAGGATCCCTCATGCGATGCACTGTACAAACCCCTGCTGAGAAAGACTCCCAGTTCTTAAAGCATTAAATAGATACATCAATCAAAGAGAGGAATAAAATGGGTGATGGCCAAATTAGATGAGCAAGACATTTAAATTACTAGTGGTCCAAGTCTCCTGCCCAGTGCACTTGGTTCCAGCTCCTCTCCTTCTGCAGAGGTACATGGCAGCCCGGTGGGGAAAGCAGCCCATTATACACTGTTCCACCTGTCTCTGAAAACATTTAAAAATGTGTTTAGCCAGAGCTGGCTGGGAGTCACCTGGTCACTAGA
This sequence comes from Phalacrocorax carbo, assembly GCF_963921805.1. Lineage (NCBI taxonomy): Eukaryota > Metazoa > Chordata > Aves > Suliformes > Phalacrocoracidae > Phalacrocorax > Phalacrocorax carbo. Next base: position 4,004,064 of record NC_087526.1, read on the forward strand.
ATCAGCAGGAAACTTAGGGGAAAAAGCTGCAATATTTGTCCCTGTGACCAGGAAAAAATTTGCAAGTCTTATGTTTTCTCAGCTCATCCCACTTCATCTATTTGCTCAACTCATGAAGATTTGAAGGAACATGAGTAAAAGGCTGGAAAGTTACACTGAAAAAGAATCAGACCAATTAAGAGACAGGAGAGCCCACACCACAAGAACAAAAATAAAAAAGACTTGTGGGTATTTGGACTGATGCTAATTAATTTTTCATTTTCTGAAAAAGGTTCCCAAACTAAAAGTTTGTAATGTCACCTCAAGCACACTTAAAAATTTTACAGCACCTTTGTAGAATCCCCAATATAAAGGATTTTAATGGGATTAGAAGTCAGAACATAGACAACAATGTTTAGAGATCAACAGTAGAACATACATAGTCTCAAAGTATTTGAGGAGTCATGCTCTAATGTACTACATGCTTGAGAACATACTGCTGATATTCTGGAGAGTTATTTAGATAATGTTCTGATTGTGGCTTGAAGACAGTAATAACAAGCCATATGTTCACTTCTGAAAAATTATTCTTTATTAATTCTATCAATAGCTACCCTATGAATTCTAAGGCAAAAAGCGTATAATCTGTTCCTATGGCATTTGAGTAAATTCTGGTTTACTTTAAAGGTCAGATAATACTATAAGGTCCCTTCAGGATATTTCTTACTAGAATCTATTGGATACGTCTCCAGACTTTATTCCCTTTATTATCTTATGCACCAGTAATAGATAACAAATCTGCCTTGATTTAACTTGAGTGGAGATCTGCTTCTACAGAATCCTTCTCACAAAGGAGGAGGAAAAAAATACATTAAATCCTCACCTCCTGCCAACCCAAAACATTATCAGTTGGATTTAAATGGTATATCTCAATTAATGAAGCTGAGTCCAGCTGCCCATTACCTTGGCTTCTGAATGCAGATAGATCCTCTTCCTTTAGGACTATTCCTATCACAGCATCTGAGAACCTGAGTACCTGAATTTGGTTTGGTAATACTGCCATCTTGAACTGGGAGGTTGTGTACAGTCCTTGGGGACAAAGTCGTGACAGCCATGCAGAAGATTTTCCTACATCTCCTTCCAACACTCAATTTATGTTGAGAGGATCTAGCTAAATGGTTTGACATACTTTATCTCATCCTCAAACCAGAAGTCTACTACAGTTAACTAGATTCAATTTGAAGCTCAGTTCCTTCATTTAGGAAAAAAATCAAATAAAAATGCAGCACTTTGTGATACTATCTCTCTAATCATCAAGGACACTTTCTGTTTGAAAAATCTTGCATACCCAAATTAATGATCCATGTAGGACAGAAACCCAATGTTCTCAGTGCTGTATAAGACAACGTTTAACAAATAATAATAGTTATTACTAAGTCTTATGCACCACTGCACTTTCTAATACTGCCTTGAAGTTAAAAGGACAAGATGATGTGATAAGAAAAGCTGTTCCCAGGCTATTGCCCTCTCTAATGGAATCCCCCAAATCCAGAAGTGTCAGACAAAACCTCGTTCTGAGGATGTTTCCTATTTGTTCCTCACTAAATCAATTTAAAATTGATTTCAGATAAGTAACCCCCAACATAAACGTGGTTCACACAGTACATCACGTGCAAAGTAGGGTTGCATCAGTATCCACATTTCAGATATCTCTTTATTCCAAATCTTCAAGTATAAGGATAGTGAGACAACATGGGGGAACTACAGCTTTGTTCATTAGCTATTCCCTGATTACGTTAAAACCCTCACATTATCTGAGCATACATGAGTTGGTTTTGCTAAGATGTTACTTAATTATTGTATGTTACAGTATGACCAACATTACAGGGGCTTGTGAACAGTCAGAACACTCATGATGAAAAATGGAGATGAAAAATTAGAACTGAATTTGTAGACTCAACTTGTTTTCCAAGCTGGTGGCTACCAGAAATGGTTGATTCCTCCACAGAGAAAAGTAAAAAAAAAAAAAAAATCAGAGACCAGAGCCTTCTGGATGAAGACTGAAAAGAACCCAGGAGGGAGTAGCTCCTTCCTCCTTTCCAGATGGAAAACAACTGCTCCAAGTAACACAGCTACATTTCAAATTATGGAATTGGGGCAAAGATTTTCTTCAAGAGCCATTGTGCTGGGAAGAGTGATCTACTACTCAGCTGTTTAAAGATTCCCTGTTCATAGGCATTAAAAAAATACATCACCACTGTAAATCCAGTTTGAATATCCACACAAGTTCAGTCTTTACAGGGACTTCTTCCTCCCCCTCCCCTCTCCCCTGACTTGCAGTAGAAACAGGGTTTTGGAAGTGTCCTTTAATTAGAAGGCACTAATATCCTAAAAATTAAAGAATCAGTGCAGTAAAATATACACAGCAAGAAGGCAGCATTTTACCCCAATAAAACACATAGGAAAGGGGGTAGGGAACAGTCATGCTTGATCCTACTTTGTCAGTGGAAAAAAAATCAAGTCTCAGATTAAGCGATCTGGTTAGACTGGGCTTGAAACCAATGACCTCCTTAGTCATCCCTGAACATCTGAGGCAGGCAACTGTCATTCCACTCTAACTTTTTACCCCACAATGCCTAGCTAATTTAGGTCTGCCTCTCTACCAAAGGGAAAAAATCTATTTTGAAAATTAATTTGAAATTTTATCCCAGACATCCCTTAATAAAAAGTACAGGCTGTAGAGTATCATAAAGTATTACTGTGAAAATTTTTATGGCAGCCAGGTACTGACACACAAGACTTCATTACTGACAGGACAGCAAAGAAATTGTATTCTGCCTTTACAGAAAAACTAAAATCCTCTCGAAGTATTCAGGATGCGTCAAAACCAAACGCATCTGTTCTATCAGCACAGGCATTTGGCTGTTGAACTATCCAGCACCTTTTAAAGGAAAGCAGATTGTGGGTCTATTGTAAATCCTGTACCAACTACATATAAAACTATCCGATATATTCAGTGATTTGGTCTCTAACAATGAACATCTTATCTGGTTCTGAGTAATATGATGTATTTTGCTTTGTGGATCCTACAGAGCCAGCTATTTAACACTGCTTACGCACATAGATGGACAGGCAGCAGAGGGGCAAAAATTGGGTGCAAGCTCACAGCAATTGCATGGGATCAGAGTGACACTATGGCAGTCACGGAGGGATGGTGCAGGACACCTCACACTGTAGGTGACAACGATGATAACAAGTGGTGAGTGCAAGTGGTAGAGATGGAAATCCAAACAGCCATGCATTTGGCAGCTCACAGCAGCAGGGTGCAGATTAGCATCAAGGTCAAATAAACATCATAAAACATTGCTTAAGCTGTCAATTAAAGAACAAACAAGCTCATCATAATTATACAAGATAATTGTTATCTGCTGGGTGTTAATTAGATACATTTTATCAGAGCTGCTGTCACTGAATGGAGAGTAAAACTGGTTAAAGATTTATTTTAATTGTAGTGATTTCATAACTAGTTTTGTTCTTCCTTTAGACGAGACTAACATCGTATTTTCCCTGGATAGGTTTTCTTAACTATACTCCTTCTTTTGAGAAGCTTTAAATTTTCAAAATAAAATTTTCCTACTGTTAACTAAGCCTACCAAAGAAAAGTATGTGTAAAGAAAGATCTAAAAATAAAAACTGTAAGATATTTTCACTTTAAAATGGAAATTAAAAAAATAATTTTCCCTAGATACTTACAAAAAATAAAGTGTTCTTTTTTATTAATTTTAAATTAAATGGAAATTTCAACCCACTCTAAATTACAAATAAGGACTAAAATGCCTGAAAGATTAGCAGGTAGATCTGGCCCACTAAGGCAAACACTTTGCTGAAGGGTTTCTCACTACATGAGACAGGCTTTGGATAAGGCCCTGAATGCAAGTGAGAAAGACAGGATGGCCCAGAGTCCTGTAGCACAAAGGCTGCAGCTCCTCACCCTGAGGAGGAGGATGTTAAACCACCTCAGACACGCAAAGGACAGTAGATGGTGGAACACACAGAATGTCATAGGTCTGTACAAAGCCTGATTAATGAAGTATCATGCTGAAATAAAAATATAGGGAGAAAGAGAAGAAGAATGCTACACAGTCACACATTCACCTCTCCCCATCACACCTCCATTACAGCAAGCCTCTCTCCATACTGAATTCCTTTCCATCCTCAGAATTCACTGTTTATCTGTCGAGGTAACAGTTGCCTTCATGTGTCACTTTCTGGCAAGAAAAGACAAACGTCCAACATTTATTCAATCAATAGAAATATCTAAACTTTCAGCCTTCAGGGCAGGGACCTTTTCTCTATTCGTACATCACCAAACACAACAGGAACTTCCCGACACTATCTCATTGAACAGCATCAGTAAAAAGGAGGGTTAGTAGACCAGCAGAAATACCAAACTGTGAGCTTCATTTAAATTCAGGATTTACTCAGTACAAAGATAACCAACATTTACTTCATAAGATACAGAGCCTGGTATAATTTGTATTGGTTTTAGCACAGAAAGAACACGCCAGAATTTTTTGAGGAGAACAGTGGCACAAAGGTTTACCACACACAGCCTAAAATAGTGTGAGAAAGGAACTGACTTCAGCTTGAATAATAGTCATTAAATCAAAACACTGGAAAATGCATTCCTTGTAAGAACATAGCCACTGGAGGTTTGCCCAGTCCCAAACAAAGAGTAGCAGTTCACAGCTGTAGGGGACATACTGTGGGTATACACTAACCTAAGGTTTAAAATATACTTGTGGTCTGCAGCAAACTTGGGGATTCCAGTGGCTGTTGTGAAAAGACACTTCAGATTGCATTCGTGCCTATGTTTGATAATAGCGTTTCTCTGCAGTTCTTTTATCATCTCTGCCTAAGTTACTGGAACAGTTGCACGTTTAAGCTTTATACTAAAAAAATTTAAGAATTAAGAACTTCCAGAGTTATATATGCATGGAACAGTAAATCCACCCACAGACCCTTTCAAGCAATAGGGAGTGTTTTCATGGCAAAAAGCATTATGGACATATTCCAAGAAGTACTTCTCCAATATAATGACAAAGTTCAACGTGACTCATGTGTGCAGGTAATTGATATTATTAACACAAACAGAAAATTTGAGGTCACTACTGGCAAGCAGTATAAAAATCAGGTTTGTTTTCTATGAACACTGAAAAGGAATTACAAGAAAGGCAAACTGAACAAAGATCAAGTTAAATATTTAATATATACATGTATATTTAATATTCATCTAACAATACCTCATTCATAGCTTATGCAACCCAAACGGATCACAGGTTGAAGACATTTCCTCTTGTTTCACAAGTTAAACATTATAATACAATGTCCTTTTTTCCTTCCTTCCTACATTAAATGTCTGTTGTTGGTTAGTAGTAGATACAGCTGATACTTAGGTGAAGAGCTGAGACCTTTCATATCTATTGAGTTAAGCAAACTCAGAAAAAACTGGATAAGGACTTGGAGTAGAGACTATAAATCCTTTGAACTCTGCCGAGCCAGACCCAAAGCTTAAGTGAAGCTGATGGTATGACCCAAAGACTATTGTAAGTAAAAGACAACCTTTCTCTTCCTGGTTATTGAGAGGTTTTGCATCAGGAAAATGAGAAGCAGTCAGACATTCAGATTAAAATATAATCTAGAAAGCAGACAGCAGAGGAGGGAATAGAAATAACAGCCAGCAGAGCTGTTAATTTTTCAAATTCTTTAGAAGTTTGGTCTAAGACAGAAGAATCGTTCTTTTTCACTCAGGCTTCTTGCCAAAGGAGCTTTTCAAAGAGACATTTGAGATAAGAGAAGGCAGGCATCTATCACAAGTCACCTTTATCAGTTCTGGGATGCATGATTGCTAACAAGGCTGAACACATTCATTTACACAAGATGCCACCAAGAATGGAGGAAGTCAAAGCAGCATTCCTTGATGCTTCTGCCTCCCCTCCTCTGACCTGGGAACACTGCTTCTGGCAATCCAGTCTTCCAGAGGAGGGATACATAAAAATGCCCTTTATGTTTAGGAATCAGCAGATGCTGACATGGAATTCAAACATGAATTTCCATTGCCTTGTGTCTTTTAATAAGACAAGTGCACAAATACGGAAGAAAGGCACATGTTAGAGATACAAGGTTCTGGCCTGCTCTAGTAAAGGAATCCCTCACCTGTGACCTAAAGGAACAAACTGTTTGACTGTATTACATCCCCAGAGATGTGAGTATTGTGAAGAAAGAGCTAAGGAGAAATTATCTGACATCAGATCACACGGACAACCTGGGAAACAGCAACACTGCCACCAACTAAGGCAATCAGGTGTAAGCACCTGTCTACTGGAGAAAACAGTGCAGGCAGGAAGATCCAAACTTTCATAGCTTTGTTCCAAAAGAGGGTCCAGCCAAGGGGCATAAGTGAGTATCCTGAACAGCAGCGTTTCTCATCCTGTCTGATAAGAATGTGTCAGTATCGTGCACATGTGCTGCAATAACTGAATTATGTTATTTAACAGTAATAAACAGCTCATCTCTGTTCAAATCTCACATTAGCATGAGAATCAAAGTCCCCTAAAATTAGGAGCTTGAGAAACTCACACCAAAATATCTGAAAAACACCTGCAGTCGTGCCCTGACAGACAGGAGCTGACAGGCAGAACGCTTGCCTCTAAGGGCTGCTCGCTGCCGTGGTTCATGCCTCAGCTCCCAGCACTGAGTTCTCCTTGTGCGTTGTTTCCTGCTCACCCAACACCCTACATACACCAGACCTTAACAGTCATCAGCTGACCCACTTTTAGTGTCATATGTAGGGCAAGGAAGGGGATTGTCTTTCATATCTGGAACAATTCAGATTTTGTTTGCTGTTGTCTCCAAAGGCAGAGATACATCCCGAAAGGCACGTTTTTCAGAACTCCCTTGCTGTGTGTGCCAAGCAATGCACACACCTCTCTACTACCTTCATGAGGACAACCAAGTTCCTGTTACAGTTCTGTTCCAGTGCCTAACAATCAAATTAAAAGAAACTCAAAAGAAACTCAAATCAACCAAATTAAATTGACTTCATTGCAAATAGGCACTTCTAAACTGTGATTTTCTTTTACCTCATTTTTTTCAGCAAAAGGCTATAAGGATGTGAACTTTCATCTTTTGAACTCCAGTCAGATTAAGATCAAAGGACTGAAGAAAACTAGAACTGGTAGATGGATTTATAAAAAAATGGAAAAAGAAAAGAAGTGGGATGACCCTTCTTAAACTCAAGCAAAGCAAGTTCCATCTTCTCCATGAGAAATGGCCAGGTTTGGCACTGGAAATCTCTGGTACATCTCCCACTCTGTCAGGCAACACTCCTCCCATGAAACCCCTCATGCTCTGCACAAGGCAACTAAAGGGTTTGTCTACCTTCTTTAGAGTGGTACATTCCATGGAGATGGGTTTACTCTCTCAGAACATTTTGTATGCAAAAAATACTTTGAGGGCCAATCTGGAAGACATCTTGTATTTTTATATTACAGTTGGAAAAATCCAGGGAACCAAATTAAATTCTTTATAGTAGGGGACCTTAAGGTTTTTTAACAGTGACAGTTCTTTCCCTTTTCTCCTTCTGTTATAAAACTCCTGACCCCCTTTAAATGCCTCCTCTTTGACCCACATGAGAAAAGGGCACTTTGTTCTGCTGCCCTGAAAATACATTTATGTGCCAGATTTCTAGAAATTCTGTAGTATTGCAGTTTTGGAACAGAAATACAAGTAAGGAGAGGATGCAAAGGCATATAAATATGTGGGCTCTAGAGCTCACTAGGAGACAGTGAAGTTTATAAAAGAGGGAAGATATAGCTATACTCACCAGTTTGGAAGAAGGCACCAGGTAAATCAATAGCAGACATAAAATAACATCTTAGCACTGCATATATTGTAACCATGAAAAATTACCTATTTAGTGTTGATGGAAACCTTTGCAACCTCTAAATAGTATAAATGTTGGTACTTTTCTGCTAATTCAATAACAGCAAATTTTTCACATTTGTCACACATGCACAGAATATCAAACCATTCCTAGACATGCTGATGAGTGGAAATCCAAACCTGATTTATCATCTGCCTGAAAAACTCCACTGGGTTTGGAGCACCTCCACTGTCCTGCTACTCCATTCAGATTTCTACCCTAATTCTCAGCAGCTGATGAACTCACAGGAAAGCAACTAACTGCATATCATTAGGGAAGATAAACCCAGTGGGTTGAGCACAGAACACAGCTACGCTGTTGCAAGTTATAGAGCACCTCAAAGATAGCAGTGTGCAGATCTTGAGTGTTTCGTACACAGCACACTTTCCTAGTTGGTGAATGGAACTCATAACTAGCTTAACTTTGTAAAAGGGGCAAATAATAAAGTAAGGCTTATTCTCATCTTCTGAAAGTTGGATTGTTGCATATTAAGTTATACATCTACCATTTTAGTCCACCTGTGTACCCCTATTAATTTTTTCATTGGATGTTTAACATAACGCCTGCCTGATGCTACACTAATTATGATTTCACTCACACCATTGCCTTCATATTCAATCATCATTGGTGCCTATTAATGTAACCTTTAACATGATCACACCAGTAATTAGGTAATTGCTGTTGCTCTTGAATTCTACTGAAACATTTCCCCATGCAGCGCTTATTTTTGCTGCAGGAAGATGGCAGTGACCTACAGAATGACGGGCTGATCAGAAGGTGACTAAACCAGTCTTTTGGTATCCTAGTTAAATTAGAGGTTTCTTCTCTGATGGTTTCTGGTCCCAGAAGGGAATCTGCAGGAAATATCCCCAGAATTTTATCCATATTATTAGCATTATAATGCAACAGTGTGTGTATGAATGCATTCCGATAGAATTACTGACCACGATTTATATCGTCACAACCTGATGAAAACCATGTGTGTTACGTCCTAGAAAGAATACACTGCCCACGTTGTACAAAAGGGACCTGCTGAGTCATTTAAATATATTTTTATGTAGCTTGTCAAGTTTACAGACTTAATTGAACAGTTGTACAAAAGAATTCAGTGCATTGTACAATAGATATTGTTTAGTCTGGTACACTGATTTATGCTCAAGTGGGATAAAAATCTACATTTCATCTTCTCTATTAGAGCTTCCTGAATACTGCCAAGAACTACTACTTGGAATAAAAATGAACATTTGTTCTCATGTTTGCAGTTCTTTTTACTCCTTTCACTAACAAATCATCCAAGTACTTTGTTTTATTTAATTTTTTGTTCTATTTTTAGGAACAGTGATAGAAAATTCAAATCATGTAAATATTTCTCCAACTCTTCTCCTCATTTCCCTCTATGTTTGCTTTGGGAATGATTTGTCTTATTGTCTTTATGACTTTTTCTCTGTTTCTTCATAAAAGCTACAATTAAGCAGGCATAGAATAATAAAAAGGAAAAAAAAAACAAAACCAAAAACCCCTGATATGGCTAAGATAGATAACTAAACATCAGAACACAGGCAAAGGTGAAGGCCTTCTGACCAGCCCTATGATTTAAATATATTTGCATGAAGCATATGCCAAATACAGCAGAGGAAAAACTAAGAAAATTCAGCCGTGGGAAATCAAAAAGCAGAAAAGGGATAAACCTTTTGAATAAAGCATTTAATACATCCAGTTCATCCAGTTCTGCTCCTTCTTCCTTACCCAGAACAACGGCCCATTCAGATACTCTGAATATGAAACATCTTTTACAGTTATTTTGAACTACTCTGCAAAGGTCTAAGGAGTATAAAACACTTTACATATTAGATGTTTAATTTTTTCAGGGTTTCTCCTTCACCTGCTGAAAACATTAACAAAATATTTCAATGATAGTGCATCAGCATGTACACAGCGTACGAGTCAGTGCAATTGGCATGCAGAAGGTAAGTCAACGTAAGCAGAAGCTCCATGCCTCCCCCCTATCAGATCAGCAGTCCCATGAATACAAATGTTCATACTATCTATGTTAGAACATATAGGGTGTAGAATCTATAAAGGATATTTATATGTCAAGTTGTGTCCTGCAAATAATTTTTCCTCTTGTCAAAAGCATAAAATATCTGCCCCAAAACATAATGCAGAGTATATATTTTAAATAAATATATTTATAAGTAAGTATATTTCTTTTGTAATAAAAAGGGGAGAAAGGGATCAAAAAGACTAGCTTTTTAGAATTATCCTAAAAACCTACCACCAAGACAGTACTAAACACAGGTTTTTATATTTAAACTGAGAAATGACTTTCTCGACATTAGCACATGTACTGTGTGGAATGTGGATTTTAACAGGATACAACTGTAAAAAGGGTAAGTCATTTTAAGTCTGTACGGGAGATCTGCCTCATAGTCTGGAGGCAAAGTAATGCATATGAAGTTTAAAAAGATTCAGATACATCCTTTACATTCTCCCACACCTCTGGTTGTTGTTTGCCCAGGAAGCAGAAATAACAAGCTTGTGTGTGCTGCTACAAAACTGAGAGATTTTTAAAGATTAACTCATGAGTTTTCTAAATCCAGCCCCTGAGAAAATATCCAAATAACCTAGCAACAACTTCTGGATGATCCATCGCTTTAGAGATGGATTCAAGGCACAAAATTTGTATTCAAGTCATCATTTCCAAGAGGCACATCGGAGACTTTTAAAGCTTTGAGCCCAATTTAAGGTATCCCAGTTGTGAACACCACCAAATTTAAGTCAGCTGCTCCACTGGCCTATTAGTACCTCTGAACTGTGTATATTTATTCTAGCAAATATGTAGATATGCATCTTTTCCATTACAACTGAGGGGTTTTTCAGATATAAAGGCAGATTTTGTCTTAGAATTTTGTACAACCTCGTGACTTGGGTTTCATCCTGAGTCAGTCAAGGTTTGTCCAAAAGCAAAAAAGATGTTTTCTGAATCATAGCCAAACATCCTTCCCATGGGAGAAGAAAAGAAAGGGGATTCTCATCACTTGCTGGGGTGAATTACAAGAATTATGTGACTAGATGGAGGAATTTCTCTCTGAACAAGACCCACTTTCTCCATTCCTCCTGAAGGAACAAAGACACACAAGAACATATTTCTTTGTGCTGCTGCCAAATAGTGGAAATTTATCATCATAATTAAAGAAACAAATTGCCAAAACCAAATATTATTTGCAGATGGATCCCTCTGTCTTCTGTGAAAATTCTCTGTTTACATTTTAAACGAGTGGAAAAGTAAGATTATACATTTGAAAAAGCCCCAGGCCAACTATTAGGAGAAATAGTGGAGCTCTGAACTTTCTCCTGCAAACACACCTGAAAGACTTTCTAATTCCTCAGCATGTTGACATTATTTAAATTCCTGTCTTTCTGAAATATAGCCAAAGCTGAAGCTCTAGTCTCCAGAAAATAAACTCTTGTTTAATAATGTGATGGGTAAATGTATCCAGGAAATGTCACAAAATAAATCTGAGATAAATTAAACAAAACTTACTTCCTTTCTTATGTCAGATGCCTCTAATTTTGGCAGTTTGGGGTAACAAAGGAAAGAAAGAAAGCACTTAGAAATTAAAATGTCTGTTTAGCAACAGAGCTATGAAGAAGTAGCACACTTCCAAATCTGTAAAAGAATCTAACAACATATGACCTGGCTCTCTAGCTATGCCATACACAAATCTCTCATTGGCTTCAGTCAGAAGCACATTATTTCTCTTTATTTACAGTGTTGACTATTGCTTAGGAATATGGGCACAGGAGGGCTATGCATCAGAGAATGCTGGAGGTTGAATTCATCCATCCTGTAGAATGCTAGATATCCTTGCCACTGCTTGACTTTCAGATAACAGTTTCCTACAAACCATCTGCTAAAAGAACAGAATGTCAGGATAGAAGACTAACTGGCACCAACATCAAGTGTGTGGAGTTACAGATCACAGAAGCCATTAAAATAATGGTAGACATGGTTCTTCATTAGTGGTAGACATGGAGAATTGGCAGCCAAGACTTACACAGGCTGTTGATAAACAGCCTTGTAAAATAAAACAGATTAATGTAATGTATGGGGAGAACACATGCATTTAGTATGAAGGAAGGGTAATTTAGGGTCAGAGCAAACAATGGAAAATTGGGACACTGCAGTATTTCTCTGTGATAACCAAACTACTTCTGCCTCTTGTTTACTTTCTTAAGTACCTGGCTCACCCTTTCAACTTTTCCTCAGCAGAACTACATTTTCCTTTGCAGGGTGCTCTCCAGTGCAGGCTTACACAGACTTTCAGCAGGGCTGCATGCCACAAGAGCACAAGAGGTAGGATTTGCAGGCTGCTACCTGAGCCTGTCACCTTTTACAGATGAGCAACCCAGCTGGCTGAGCAGATGCTGGCTGAAATAAGGAAACAATTATCTTTGCACCTGGCTGAGTCCTTTAGATCTTGCTAAGAGATAGATGGCCAACCATGAAAAATATGCCAAATAGTGGCCAAGAATATTTAAGAGATTAAATATAAAATTTGCCTAAATCTAGTGGGTAGAGGTGATTTTTTTTGCCAGATTCTCTCTGAACATCATAAGGATGCTTACTAATGTGCCATTCTAACCTTACTACTGTGAACAGGGGCTTCATTTCTTCATAGCACCAGATACTGCTCTGATTACAAAGTCACATGCCCTTGTAAACCACATTTAGAACTATATTTTAGGTAGGGGTGGGAAAAAAAACCCTGTCAAATGAAAATATAAGTGGGAGCTAAAAAAGAATTATCCACTGAAACAAACCAGGGTAAAAAGATCTCTCAGCCAAGCTTTGCCCCTCTAGAGATTTAAAGAATGTGCTGTTTCTGTTATTTAGTACATTGCAATTGCCCATTTTCTAAAGAATAATGCAATTTCAAGCCTTTTCCCCACTCACTGCTTTCCTTTAATCTCCTTTTCTGAGCCTCCATTCTTAGTGCCTCTCTGGGAGCACACAGGTGATGCTGAATGCTAATGAGATAATACCTACTGCAGCCCTGGACCAACAGGGCCTAATTTCACCCATTCAGGTGCAGCTGACTGACAGCTACTTCATCAGGCACTGTGCAATTCTAGTTGTCCAGCCATTGGCAACTCATTCAGTGGGCAGTCTAGAGGCAGTATGCCCACAGCTCTTATTTTATGCTGTAGGCATTCTTCATCAGTACCTTAAACATAGCCATATATTTGATAAGGATGATGCAAACAGTACAATAGCAACAACAAATGATAGAACAGTCCAGCAGATTACTCGGGGCAGAGGGGAAGATCTCCAAAGGACCATGAACTTTCCCTTACAGACAAATCAATTACAGCAAGGTGCTTTGCTCTCCCATAGCACCCTCCATCTGGTAGGGGACTTGAAAAAACCTGAAAGTTTTCACAACAGCCTTCGAGAAAGGAAATATCACCTTCTTCACACAGACGAAGAAAACAAGGGACAAATAATGATGTCCTTGGGATCATACCGAACAGAACAAAGACTAAAGACAAACATGCAGAGTGTGCTTGTTCAGCACTGGAGGAGTTCTTGGAAGCATGAGATAGTTCCACATATTTTGATCACAGAGTATCACATGGGGTAAAGGAGGGGATGGGAAAGTCTCACTGCTTCCCACAGAAAACCCCGCAGCAATAAGCCCGGGGAAGGAGTTTTCCCAGAAGACTTCTTCCCACATCACTTATTTGAGAGGGCGGGACATCAAACCTCAAAATATGCAGCTTGACCTGACATACTTGTTTTTGCACACTAAGTCTCCAGCAGACACGGCAGCTGCCTGCTAAAGGCATCCTGTTACTGCTGTGCAATTCCAGAAGTTTATTTGGAGGGTTTTCTTAGCCAACTATCTCCATACCAATCTTCCAGTGTCTTGTTACCGGAGAACTAGGGCAAGGGAGCTTTCCAAAGGGAGAAAGAACCCCTAAGGTCTGATTAGTGGGAGACACTGCATGCCCCATGTGGTTTCTTCCTCTGTGGGAAAAGAGGAATGCAGCCTGCCTTGTGCACCAAAAGTAGACTCCTGAGGGCCAGGTAATCTTGAGTGTTTATCCTATATTTGACACTACCTGACACCCTCTTCCAGTAGACAGATCATTGACCCTCTGTGCCTCAGTTTCTTCCTTGTCACCTCAACAAACTGCTTCACTGCTATGAAGCAATGCAAGAATGAAAGAGGTAGAGCCCATTCAGAATGAGAAAGCATTATTCATTTTTCTGAACTTTCTGTACAGCTTTGCAGTTGCCCTAGGTAGGTCACAAACCACCCGTTTCTCAAAGCAATTGAAATGAGGAAATTCCTCATTTCTTTCCTGAGTAATGATACCAATAAATGCTACACCACCCTGTACTAAATCAGCATAACCCTTCACGGCTCATATGTCTTGAAAGTGTTTATTGAACTTGTTTTGAACTGAAGAGGACTGCAGCACCCTAGTGAAAAAGGAAAGAGGAAGAAGAGGTAGAGACACCAAACAAAGACAGCTTATTGTAACAAATAGCTGCTCTAATCTCATAATGATGGAAAATATCTGGAGATACTTGTTTTCTTGCTCCTTATTGGGAGCCTTTTTGGCTCCCAATAAGAGCCAGAAACTTAGAGAGAGGAGGGGTGTTTATATGAATGCATGATTTTTAAAAGCCCAGCCAAGTGCGTAAGAGAAGCAAGGCAACTTTAGCCTCCAGAGAAATAACCTTCAAATCACAATTTGACAAACAATATCAAAAACTATCAGAGAAGCAAGTGATCTAGCTGACTGCAGTGTTTTCATTCCCTTCTCAGCAGTGTGACCTCATCACAGTCGCACTCACACAGAATCCTATTACTGCTGCCTCAGCTGCAGAGCTGCAAGACAAAGGAAGGTTACAGACATCGCTCCCCTCTGTGCCTTGCTAATCAATAGTTTTTATCTAATTTCTTTGCTTCAAGATACAGGAAAACAAGGTGCTGCATTTGAAATGGAAGGCTGGGAATAACTGAGCTTTGTGGGAATCAATACAAAATAGAATAGCTGACAATGTCATCCTGCCTGAGATGCTCCAAAGACAGATTTGAAGTTCCTCTAATTATCTAGATGTTTGTATTTTTAAACAGTGACTTAGAGCCTGCAGAAAAATTAGCTTTATTTAATAGCCATTGTGGTTTCAGAACTTTTTGTGCTACTGGTTAGTCTGCTCCATTTCCTTATGTTTCTAGTCTGGATGGAAGCTTCCCTTTTGGTGTCAATTTAGGACTCAGCATGAAGCAGCTCTGCTAGCTTGCTGTATTTAGGTAGGTAATTTACACATGGTAACAGAGGGGGCTGGACCCTGGCTGGCAGGGATCAACACAGCCCAGTTGACAGACAGTAGTTATTACAGTGGACATACTTTTCTCCATTCATCTAAATGCTAGGCAACTTTTAATAACCTCACATTATCCAATTTCCTCAAATTGGCTAATAAGAAACATGAAAGCCCAGCACAACTTAAGCTAGAAGTAGCAGGGTTAAGAAATTCCCTAATAGCCAAAGAAGCAGCCCACAGATACTCAGAAGAGGGCAAGAAGTCAGAGCTGAGAGAGGTAAAATCATCTTCAGCTATACTCCATTGTAAAATGGAAGTGTCAATATTAAGCATACTCTGTCTCTTCAGAACACTGAAAGGCTTCTCTAAACTAAAGCACATAGAAGAGAGTTAAAAGGAAGGCTGCTCAGCCCACTCCACTTGCCTTAGTGCCTCTCCAGAGTCTTTCATCTAGGTATCAACACCAGCAGAAAGGCACTCCTTTCCCCACCTCAAACTCTTATAGTGTTACTGTGGGAAGTCATTAATTCCTTACAGCTGGTGGGTCTCCGTGCTCACGACAGACAGCTGTGTGTTACTGCATCCTCCCCTGCTCTCCCAAGGGTGAATTAACACTTTCCCAACAGCCCCTTAGCCAACGCAATGTGTGCTTCTACATAGCCCCTCACTTCGTTCCAACATGTTACATCCCAAATACAGAAGATGCAGCAGAAGGGACATCAGAGTAGAACACATCTTCCAGACTCTGCTTAGCAAAACCCCTCTTTAGCTGCCTTCCAACTAAGGGACTTCAAGGTCAAAAAGACAGGAACTTCCCAAGTGCCTACGGTTTTCCTGTTGAATACGTGCATTGGTCTCTGCGATGCTGAGAAGCAAGACACCTATCACACATCCAAGCTACTCTGGGATTCTAAACCAAGCCGTTCCTTTACTTGCTTCCACTAAAATCCAGTAGGTTTTACTCAGGGCATGCCTGCCATATTGTAGGGACAACCGGTGCTTTCTGTTAAAAAGAAGGGCAGAGGAGTCCCCTTTATCCAATTGCTTAGTGGTTAGCTTGGTCAGGATGTGGATCCAGTTTCCTTCTTTGCTTGGAGGGATTCAAACCCACTTCCCCAGACATCTCCCCCTCTTTGAGGTGAAGATCCTCACCACTGGGCTGCTGCAGAAAAGGAACCGTTCCCAGATCCCCTTCACACTGAAAAGGGTAGCACAAGTCCTGCTTTATTATAAGGAGGGGAAAAAAGGGGACTGCAGTACTTACCTTTAAAGGAGTGCTCCAGACAGCTAATCCCACATGGAAAGAGAAATAAGCCACTAGTGCTGAGCAAGGAGCCTGGAGAGGGGTATGGCTGAAGGCACACTCTTCTCCTTAGCAGTGGCTGCTTTAAGCAGCTTCCTCCCAGCATGTTGCCTTTTCTGGCTGCCATTCTGAGGCTCCTCGCTCAGGGCTGTGGATCCCACAAAGGGGGCAGGCATCTGGAGCCAGCAGTTTGGCATCTGCGTAACATTTTGGGTCTTGGTCTGAGGTGGGCTTAGTGTTCCCTGGCAGAGCTTCCTTTCATCTCACGCTGCTATTAGAATAGCATCGTCTTAGGCTTCGGCTGAAGAAATTGTGAAATCAAGTGAATGCGAAATTCTTTCTGTCGCAAAAAGTAGCTCTTGCATATGAACTGTAACTGCTTCACAGCTGAAGCTTCTTAGCTACAGTAAAACATTATTTTTTAGTAAAACATAAAATTAATTTTTGTTAAATTATGTTTAATTAATATGGTTAGCATATAGCATCTATAACCTCCAAAAATGCAGCACAAGCAACAACTACTCCATGACGCTACTTCACTGCAGCTTGCGATCTTATTTTGGAATGCTGCGAACTTGGTCTAGAAGGGGTTGTTTTAATTTAAGAATTTAGCTATAACAATCTCTAAAACTCATTCAGGATTATGGACTTGCTTCTGTTTAATGGATAAACCATTTTTTCTGGAATGTACTTTCATAAATCTGCCAGTAGCCAGGTTTTTAAATAAAAATATAATTTTAATGTAATGGGAAACTGCTTGCTTGTTAAACAGTACTCATTTCTCTCATTCTTTCTTTCTTTGTGGACCATAGAACTGTGTGCAAGGTTGGAAGCTGGACGCTATAAAGTGCAAGAGTGAAGACAGACAGATAACCGCTAACAAGTCCAAATCTGAGCTGCAGTAAAGGCAAGAACTGCTTTATAATATATGTTTGTACAGTTGCTTGGCTGATCTTTTAATGCTAACCTGGCAGGAAGGTTAGCTGCTTATCCAGGGAAAGCTACCAGTGCAAGTAATTCTTATTTTCTAGACAAACAGTAAATTCCATTTAAATTTGGTAAAGTTTCAAAATCAAAAAAGGGAGGTAATTTTTTAAATGTCAAAACATTTCATGTTGACATTTTTTATCTAAAATGTTTATTTCAGAAATGCAAAAAAGTTTCATTTTGACATTTTCCCAATTTAACTTTTTTTTTTCAAATTGGCATTTTTCATGTAAAAGTTCAGGTAATGTTTAACAAATGAACCTTCTTTAAGACAAGCTAAATAGCTCAAAAATGAAGAGAAATATTTCAGTTCAGGTCAAATAAAATATTTCCCATTGATCAAACACAACTTCAGTGTTTCCCTGAAAAGATCACTTTTGTTTGAACTCACAACAGTCTTTCTCTCATCCTTTATTCAAAAAACAAAAGAGAAGTTTTGTCTAAATTTATAACCATCATATTGATGTTTAATAGATTTCTTCTGGTTTTCATAAATCCTATGGCCAGGTTCACAAATCGGTTCTTGCATCTTAATAAATCATTGAGCATCATCTGAATGATTTTAGATAACCAGGTGCAGCTTTTAGCTCATCACAAGCATGAGATAAAACATGTAACTTCAGCTTCTTTAGCCAAGGTTTAGCCTAATGGGTTCTATTTTGTATTTGCTGTGGGCTAGAATTTTTGTTAAAGATCATTCACCAGCAGAGGGTTCAATTCACACATATATCTGTGACTTGGTCTTGGCTGGGGAACAGCCATGATTTTGTATTTATGAAGCTATATTAAAACTTAGGAAAGGAGCCTAAATATTTTTCCTGAGATAACATCAGCCAAACAAAATTACCAACTAGAGATGTGGAGATGGATTAGATCAATTAATAGATGAGCTGCGACAGTGCATTGTTTCATCCCTTAATGCTGAGATCCTACAGCTACAGCAAGTTAGAGATCAGTTAAATGTTTCAGATGCATTGTGTCTGATTTATTTTATACTAGGGTGTGTAACAAAATGGCTAAAGCAATCTGAGAGCTGTTAGTAGGTATGATGGAGATATTGCCCTCTATGGAGAGTAGATCAAGTTGCAGATGTTTGAAAAAGGTCAATCCTAACATCTAATCTTTAAATGGGGGGCAGAGGGTGAGGAGGGCCAGGAAATAAGAGGTCAGTCATCTTGAATTGCCAGACAAGTATTACAGTGAGCTACCAAATATATTTTTATAAGCATCCAAGTGGAAAAAGAAGATGAGGGTGAAATTTAACCCGATCCAGGTATTTGTCAGAATCAAAGGAGGAGGTCCTACCTTTTTCTCCCTTCTCTGCATTCCTACTACTTACTTTATACCTGGTCCATCTCTGCCCCAGATAAGGAAAAAGGTGTAGATTCCATATTTATTGACATTAATAACTTCACTGTTTCATATGGTATCTCAAAAGTAAATGGGGAAAACATAGTCTAGGTCTATAAAATTAATTGCAAACTGGTCCTAAAACTTCCCGTAGGTAGTAACGACCAGTGGTTCACTGGAATAATAGTATAAGCGGGGTGCAATCCTTCATCTGGTGCTAGTCAATATTTTCACTATTGATTCTGGTGATGAGAACACACCAAAAAAAAGCTGCAAGCACATTGGACAAAGACATGAGAATGTAAAACGATTTTGACAAGCTGGTGAAATGGGATGGACAAACTAATTCAATACGGAGAGGTGGAAGTTTCTACAGGTAGGCAAGAACAGCTGTGTAACTACACAGCTAGACAGTTGACTAGGAGACCACACAAATACCTAGGTATTCCCATAGATCCCAAGCTGAGCAAGACTCAATGACATCATACGAATTTTTTGAAAAGTGGCATAACTTCTGAGTGATAGGAGGAAATCCTTCAGGTCTGCTCATCATTGGCAAGACCTCACCTTGAGCCCTGCATTCAGTAAGGCACTTCCAGAAGGCTGTGGACCAGAGAATCCAGAGAGGCACCATAAGAGGACCAGAAAGCCAGGTGCATGAGGAAATCTTGCCAGAATGTAGCTTGCTTTGGGTAGAGAGGAAGAGGCAGGAGGAAGATGCAAAAGCAGTCTACACAAAGGTAGATCACTAGAAGGTAGACTGTTCTTCATGTCCATGTTTAGCAGAAGTAAATTACAGCAAGGAATGTGTCACATGAATGCAAACTATTATTAATTAATCATCATTACTAATTTATTAGTACTGTACAGTGTGTCTGCCAACATTCTGCTAAACATTGCCAGGCTGTGGGTACTTATGGTTAGTTACTACTAATAAAGTTCTCCCCAGAGACCACTTCTGGACATCAGCCAGCTGGTGTAGTCTTTCTTTAATTTAAAAGTTGTCCCACTCACCCAGACCAATGAAGGAAAGCATTTTACATGTTTAATGTTGGACTAGTAGTTTTATGTTATTTACTGAAGGAGAAGAAGAGACATGACAGCTGTAGAATTCTTCAGTAATTTGATAAAATTATTTGGGTGCATCTTGGCCAAGAGAAGCAGCACAATGTAGTTCAGGATTTGGGTTCTGCTGCAGCAGTAGAACAGTGGAAGCACTTTCGAGCTGCAACTTGATTGATTACAGTTAACATATTAATTACAATTAATGAATTATGATTCATGAAACAGTCACCTTAATAGTGTTAAGTTTTATTTTCCAAAGAACACTAGTTAAACTAAAAATTGGTTATAGATAATATATATTATCTATATATATCTCTATATATAGATAATATATATAGATAATATAGTGCCATCTCTAGATGATGTTCGAAGCAGAGAAAGAGAGAAGTAACGAATCTTTGGGCTTGAGCAGAAATGGAATTTGGGGACAGAGAGTCAAAAGCCCACTTAAGTCTCATTCCAATTTCATTAGTAGTTCTGAGTCTCCGGAAAAAGTGAAAATGTAAAGCAAAATCCAGGAGTTGTGTTAATAATTTAACTTATATAATTACCTTGTGGCATACTCTGACTCAGCAAGTCAAGGGGTTAAGAGTCTATGCAGTGTAACAGAGAAGTAGTTATGTGGTTAACAAACATTAGTCAGGATCAACATCTGTAAGGAACATCTATTCCTGACACTGATTACTTGCACCCTTCTTCCAAGCACCATCCTATCCAGAAACAAGATATTCAGAGTAGGAAAATTTCTCATGTCCAATCTCTTTCCTGTGAAAAGGAAGAATCCAGCAGGAATGACACATTGATTTTTAATGACTGTTTCATTTTAAATAAAACTTAACAATTCTAAAAGGATCATTACAAATTTCTACATGAAACAGTCCCCTTCTCTGTTTGAGGTCAGTTTTTATTTCAAAGTTTTTAAATATTGGCATAAAAGGCATTTGTTATAAAGCAGAATGTCAAAATGACACACTCTGAAGAAGTGAGAGCTTAAAAAATTTCATGTCAGTGAAAATTTGAAAAAAAAAAAGTTTTCAAAATACCACAGAATTTCATTTCATTCATTTCCCATTCAAGTATTGCCAGGAAACCGAAACCATCCGATTTTTACCATCTCTAAAAATATTGAAGAAGTCTCTGTGGTTGTGATTCATTAAGGCAATACCCACATAACTGTGGGCAGGACTTGTCTCACCTAGTCTGAGACATCTACAGTGTTGAAATCCCTGTCTGAGCTAGTCATCACAACTTCCTGTAATGTCAGCAGTAAGAAGCTTGTGTGATGCAACATTATTTTATCGTAAGCATCTAAAATAGGTCAGATGCATCCTATTTCTCTCCATTGACAATAAAGGGAATCTAGATCAGATGGATTGTTGATGTCTTATGCTTAGCATTCATGTTTCTATAGAAATGAAGCAGTTTTCACATTAGGAGTCAGGCTCAAAAGGTATCGCACAGCATCTGTTAAGACAAGCTCAAGGAAGACAATGTCTACAAGAGGCGTAATTCATTGCGGAATGGACTCTCTTCACCGCCTTCCAAATGTGACCTGGAGGATCTTCTTCAGGGCACTTGCAAGGCCATATGCTTCCTCTTCTGTTGTGTCGGCTTTTTATTTGCTGCTCAAGGAGGACATACATACGTGTCTCTGATAGTTTTGCTTTCTGTAGCCCCAAGGACTTCAGCAGAGAAATGAGATTTTTCTTAGCCACTGAGAAGATAGAAAATGTGTGAAAAATTGTAATGATGTTCTCAAGGTTGTTGGATTAACTTCCTGTTGCTACCACTGACAATGATTTATCCTGGTTGTTTAAATTCTGCTGGTAACCATGATGCAGTGAGGTCAGGTATGCTCTTACTGTGCCGAGACAGAATTTTCCAAAGCCAAGCGTGAACCTCTTACTTTCGCTCAGTGCTCTGCTGACCATGTTTTTAGTAACATGAAAGGAAAATAAACCTTGCTACTTAGACAAATATGCATAGGTCACTTGCTGTTCCACCATAGCTCTCTGCCCTAACTGTTTAAGCTCCTTAAACGTAACAGTTGGAAGAAATCAGCTAGTGCATATGAAGCAGTATCTCCACTTAACAGGTGGGAACTAGTGACGTGGTGTTGCTTCCACTCTTCCACCTCAACCTCATTTACTTGGCAGAGTGTGTTATGACTTTCCAAGCAAGTAAGGACTCTGTCCTATGAACTTAGCAGCTGGTACCTTGAAATATGTGAAGCCAGTACTTAGGATGTATGAACAAAACATTTCGGAATTAAATGAAGGTAAGTTCTTTTCTTTCTTTGCTTCTGATGGAGGTACCGGATAAAGCAAAAGGAAGGAAAACCCAAAATACACCATAAGGATGTAATGAAGAAAAGAATACAGTCAGTGATGGAGCATTGAAAGCCACGAGTTAGCAGTGGAGCAGGCCAGTGGTTCCGCACATCACACTACAGCACAAACGTCATCATCCTGCTGCACACTTGAGCTGGCTCAGATGGAGCCAGGTTGGCCACAATTCCTCCTCAATCCACCCCCGTAATGAAGATTCATTTATTTGACACCCAAACACTGTCATCGACAAGAACTGCAATGACAACAAAAAGTTTAAAAATCCCTCTAAAGCCTTTTGATGGTTTTATCGCCCACAATATCAGAGAAGCCATTGACAGAAGAACCCACTAGTAAAGGATTGATGTGATACGGGGGCAAATGATTAAAATAATTCAAAACAGGCTTTCTTTTTTTTTTTTAAGTTTCTGAACCAAAATTTTTTTAAACCTCCCGTTCTTCCTATCATTGTACTGCTTTTCTCATAAACTACAGTCAGTGGCAAATGGCAATTGCCCTCTGCAGGAAACCAGAGCACATTCTCCAATGGCTAGTACTCACATAACTCTGGCACCTGGTAATGCCAAGGAATCTGAGGGGTGGCTCAGAATTTGTCCCCTTTAAAGTCCCAGAGCAAAATGACAAACATGACAAAAGTGCTCAAAAAACCCTAAGTACTTCTCTGCTGAAGTACTCATCTTCAGTTCAGGTCAAATGGATTATCCAGGTTTCAGGGACTCTTTCTGTGGGAGGCATTTGTCCATTCCTGGTTCACTGTGGGAGCTATCAGCGCCATGAGCAAATAAACTCCTACCCACACAGCAATTCTGGGACACTCCTTCCTAGTCCTGCAGAAGGCAATAAGATTGAGTCCCTCTGTGATCATTACTCTTATTTGTGGCATGGAATACCTGCACGGTCTCTGTAAGCACAAGGATGGAGTCTAGACTCCCTTGACCTGGCTCACCTCCAGTTGTGCCCTTTCCTGTAGGATATTACAGCTGGTGAAGAATCCATCTCCTGGGAAGACAAAGGATTTTTGTTTTCTCCTGACTGGCTATTTAGTTCATGGATCAGGCCAGGAGCTGACTCAGTGAAGACATCCAAGACGACATGGAGTGGAAGGACAGGGTTGGAAATCCTTGGCACAAGAAAGGGGAAAGTCTGTGGTAAAGCAGTCCACTTGTGGTGCTGGGAACCGGACCTCCAAGTCTTGGTATGTCCAAGGTCAAAAGAAAGGGAGAAGTTGTCTCAACTTTTAGAGTCAGAATCCAGGAGGGATCATCCTCTCTTTGGTGAATTATAAATGATGTTTGGACATCGTTTAGAGCAGGAGCAAGCCTAACACATACAATCCTTCAGCCAAGTCTGCCAGCAGTCACATCACAAGAATTTGCATTGAGGCTTAGTTGCCTGGGATTTTTTTAATGGAGAGCATATTCGGCTCACTATATATTCTCATTGTGTAACCATCTATCCATCATCTATAATACGCACAGCTCTAAAAGCACAAACCAGATCGTCATTGTTATTTTTTGAGAAAACAATCCTTTGTTCAAGTGCAAAGCTTTGTCTCCTTCAGTTGTACTGGGTTTTAGTTATTCTAAAATCTGACTTTATAAAATCCTTCTGCAAAAGCAGATAAAACGAAGGCTCGCTCTGTGTAGGAGTGATTAGTATTCTGTAGTGTCGCAGTACATTTTCATACTGATTTTTGGTGTGTTTTTCCCCCATCAGAATAGTACACTGTGGGCTCTACATATCTTAAAATAGATTGAAGATAACATTTTTAAAAATCTACACTTGGGCCCCTCAATTATCCAACTTTTTTGCAACTTTTGAAGGAGGATTATTCATTTTAGGAAATAAAAGTGTGGGTGACTTCTGGGGCCAAAATCAAACATAACTGTTTGAAAGAAAGGCTGAAAATATTTGGCTCGTATGTACTTTCCTTATTACAGGTGCAGAAGTCCTTGGGAATGTAAACATTGTAAGGTTTAATTGTTTCTGTAATATATTTGTAGAAAACTGATATTTCCTAATTATATAAAATTAGCATACTGACAAGGACACAGCCTTGCAGCTAGATTCAGATCTCCTCAGAAGTGCTGAGCACCCGCTGCCATCTGCACTGCCGCCTGTGGGAGCTGAGGTTGCTCAGCGTACTGGAGAACTGGGTTTTAATTGCCTTGCAGTTCATAAAAGTCCACCAAAGATACATGAGGCTGTTGCAAAGCCTGGGCCTTATATACATCATGGGAGCATTCCAGCGAGATATGACATCAAGGCCTGAGCAAATATTTAAAACAGAAGTAACTCAAACAAGCTGATCAATGGGATGTTCGAGTTGGTCTGAGCCAAATGTCAGGGAAATAAATTTGAAAAGAAAAAACCCACAAAGCCAAAAAGCATTGTAATGACTTCACTAGTTTTTGAATTGGACCCCTCTAAGCAAAATATCAGATTTTTTTCTCTTCCCTCCCTCCCTTTGTAGTTTGTTGTATGATTGAAAAGATTTATCTTTTAGTTCTTGTTGCCCTTAAACAGCGATTTCCTCTCTTGTTTTCTTTATGGATATTATATACATAAGCAACTGCCTTTAACCCCAGGACTGTTCCATTGACTTCAGCAGTATTACTAATATGCTGAGTGATAGGCACGTGCTTAATTCCCAAGCAGAAAAGAGACCTGAAATAGTTCCCAATTTGGGAAAGCTGTTTTAGGTTAACTACCAATGTGATTTGCCTTGTGGGAACCTTTGTCTCACTTCCATGGCTGAGGGCAAACCATAATGGAGTAATGGACAGATAATGCACTTAACTTCATTTTTTTTAAACAATATTTTATTGATTTAACTGAAAATCTCAAGACTCTGGATTTGCTCTCTATTATGCCAGCCAATAACTGTGTTAAAGGAAAAAGAAGGGGGACGGGATGACACAACACACTAACACTTCACTGAAATTTTAACCCTTTCAAGTTTTTTTCCTTTATAAAGCTCCTTTGTCTCACGAGATACGATGAAACAAAGCCAGAAGCGTTTCTTTGGCAGACCAATTGGAAACACAGATAGAGAAGAAAGGCAAAACAGGGACAGCCCAATTTGTGTCACAGCTCACTGCATTAGAGCATGTCTGAGCCCTGAATTTTTTCTCTGTTCATGCCAGCACTCCTTTGATGATTACTTTATCTGAAAAAGATAAGACATTATGAATTTGATTATGGCATCACTCCATGTGGTTTGACAGGGCCTCAAGCACATTGGTAAATTGCTGTCTGAGCAGTTCCATTATTATTACATAGCATGGCTCACAGTTAAGGACTAAGATGGAATAAATATAGAATTTTAAAAAATGATAGCAGTCTTAGCCTTTAAAGATATTACTCTTTTAAAGTTACAGTGTCTTCTCATTACTTGCAATGTCATTCAGTTAAACATTAATAATTGCTGGCCTGTGTATTACCTGTAAGCTCAAAGCAATCCCAGAGCCCACCTCTGCAATGCTGAAATGTCATTTTCGACCATCTTTGTAGAATTTAATCAGTACTTAAAATGTACAGGACTGACAAGGAGAACTGTTGACGGCAGTTGCTTTGAGACTGATCATATAATTTTCAAGCTGAATTTTATGACTGTGCAGTATTTTAAGCAGAACAGTACAGTAACTGTAATTTTAACAAGAAGAGCATTTCACAGTTTTTTTTCCTATGCACTAGTCTGGAATTCTACACACTTAATAGTCTCTTAGTTTAAAGACCTCAGTCTTGGTACAAAGAAAACTTATATACATTACAATTCAGAGTAGGTCATCTGAAGAGCAAGCATATACATCACTTCATTGTCACTGTAAGTTCAGAAACCAATTATGTATTATTATTATTATGTCTTAAAAATACAGGATTATAGTCAGAGGGAAGTCTAAGGAATTCTGAGTGGGACCATTACATTTCCTTCTGACTCCTTAGAGACACTAGAAGCGCAGGTGGGGGAGAAGGTTTATGGAAGACCTTACATGTTAAATGAAACACATCCCACTGGAAGAGGGAAAGGTCTTTGTGGACACAGTTGGTTAATTTTCTCTTCTAAGTATGCAGTAGTGTACCTGACAAAGAAGGGTTTCTAGCCCTTCAGCTAGGATGTGGCCACCAGAAGAGCTGGGTTTTTATTAGCTACATCTGGGGGAAAAGCAACTTCCAGTGGACAAAGGAGGATGTGGCAGGGGCAGAAAGGGCTGAAAGGGGAAAAAAATATTGAAGTAAGGGTAAAATGAGTATGTTTTTTGAAAATTAGCTTTAGTAATGCAGTTACTGCCTGATCATCCTTCAGCTAACCATGATCAGTGCAAGTGGTGACAGGAATCCAAGGTCGGACCTGACCAAAGTTGGGGTCACGTTTGGGAGAGCAGAAAGTGCAGCTTCATCTGTGGATAGGGGAAGCTTGAATTCATAAGGACCAGAAGCCCGTGCAGTGATGCAGGAAGGAGTGACTGCCCCCTCCTATACCATAAGTTACTTGTAAATAGAGATATATAATCCAAAGCTAAATCCTCCTTTAACTGGCAAAAAAATGTCCTTATTTTGTTTGACTAAAGATAAAGTAGAAATCTCCCAAGGTGTCTTGAAAGGTGCTAAAACATGGTCATTTAGTATTATATCTCAGAGGGACTGGTACTCATAGCCCATCTGCCTGGGAAGCAGTTTAGAAGTAAAGCAAAATAAAAGAGTAAGAGAACTTCCCTACCAAAGCAGATATACGTGACAGATGAGAATTACAGGGCAGCCACAAACACATACATGTTAATCTCTGTGTGTAAGTGCACATATGTCTTTCACTTCTCAGGACTTAAACCTACTTAATTTTCCTGAGAAAGTCCCCCCCAGTCGATCCAGCTGTAAAGCAAATTACAAGTGATAACAGGTCTTGGTCTGTTTCTGTTTCCCAAGGCTCTAAGTTCATGGAGTGATTCAGAGGTACTGTAGCAGCCTCCATGTAGGGTCCAGTTCTGCAAAGCCTTCCTCCTAGAAATAGTTCGTAACAGTGCCAGTTTCCTGGCATGGCTTTTGTATATCAGGTTTACATATCTCAAGCTTGGGCTGTCTACAGAGCTGTGTTACGCTTGCTTCCTCCTCAGCTGACATGGTGTGCATTAAGCCAAAGCAGAGGCCCCCCTGCTTTGATGTGCCTCACTAGAATCCAAGAAAAGTGTATAGAGAGTATTTTAATAATTAAGAATTATGGATTTGAAAGCAAAGCTGCTAGCATTGCCAAGCTCGACCAAAGTCTTTGAAAAGAACTCTGTCAAAATGCGTTTCTAAGAAGAAATTATGTTATAAATTATTTTTATGGAATGTTCCAATGTTAAATGAATATTTAGGTTGCAGTTCATGAAAACCTCCCTCTTTTGAAAAAATGTTTTCATTTTTTAGATTTCTCTTTGTCAGCATTTCTAACAGTAAAAATGACAAACTTGCATGGGTAGGTGCCAATGGAGACAGCTGTATTTTATTATTGAATACTTCTGGTGCTTAGTTTGGCACCAGTCCTGTTTATACTGCTAGTAAGATTTCATGCAAGCCTTTGCAAGGTCTTGTGTTTAAACTTAAATGTCTGATATGGTTTGTAATTGATTCCACCCAGTTCCCTCCCTCCTCCTTCTCAGTCCAGTTTGTAAAAGAGAATTTATCGCTGTGTGGGGAGCACAAACCTTTCAGTGCTGCAAATTCAAAGACAAAAATTCCATAGCAAGGTCCTAGAAACCTCTGGTTCTATTATAATTCTCTTCAACTGCTAGGAGAATGTATTAATCCCTGCTCTTCCTGCCCTTGGTTTCTTTTTTTTTTGTGTGTTTTGATTAATTAACTTTTCTCGGGGTTAAATCAAACCAACCCATGTGCTTCCCATCTTAGAGCAAAAATCTGGCTATCGGCTGTACCACCCCGTTCTGTATGTTTTCTGTTCATTTGTGCCATAACCTCTATGCTCACTACAGATATACCAGGCAGTTTATTGCATGCTTGCATGAGAGTCGTTGAATATCAAAAAGCAACTTCACAATAATATCCCTTAAACAGGAAGATGGATTTGCTTTGGTGCCTTTCTGCAAAACACTAAATAGGTGAACTTCATTTCTGTCAGGGCTCACATTACATGAACATGAAGTCACTAAGATCAGAGGATTTGTTTTATATGAGTGAACTTCAGAAGGCAGCAGAGGAAAAGTGTTTTTTAAAACGCATCCACTAGAGCTCCATAGTGATAAACAAGGCAGATTCATCTGCCTTGGTCTGGTCTATACAGAGCAAACTATAAACCAAGAATAAAATGCCCGCCGGCCAATTTAGCATGTAATGAGCTGCTCCTAATGGAAATCAGTGAACTGCAGTTGGCCTTGAGAATCACTTGTCATTGCCAAGACCTCTGCGATAGCCAGTCTGATCACACCTCTTTTATCAGTGCCATGTCTCGTAGCAGATACTGCTGGGCCTGAGATGCTCTTTTTGGCATTTGCCAGTACAGTCAGTATTACAACACCCATGTCTTTGGCTGGGGTCTTTAGGGTACAAGACCTGAGAGTGTGCCGTATTTTGTGGCATTCTGATCTTGCCCTTATCAGATCATGCAAAGAGTTTCACAATATTTAAAATTAGGTTTTGCTTTTGACTTGTTTCATATCAGAACAGCTTCCACACCATCAAAACTCATTCCCTATGTGCTGCTTATAAATATTATGCAGGAAGATAAAATGGGTTATTCACGATCAACTCAGGTTCCCATATTATTCTGTATTCTGTGGTGGGCCCCTATTAAAATGGTAAACATACTCCCTTACCTCATTACTTTTAATTTTGTTACAGTGAACTGCATGTGCAGCTTATCTTACCATAACAAATTTCTCTATAGCCATAGCTGGAATGACAATGTGTTTCTGTAGAGGAAGAAAAACTATATGGGGCTGTAAAAGTCAATGTTTCTCTCCCACCCACCATAAAAGAATGTCTAGAAGCTTCCTGTAGCCATAAAACTATGAAGATAGTTGCACAGGGTATGATTGTCCTTCAAGGGAAATGAAGAAATACGATATAGATTTCAATATGGAAAGAAAGCTATAATTGCCTGTTATGCAGATATCATTCATGACAGAATTACAACAAATATCATATGCCAGTAACTCAGACGAAGAGCTGTTGCGTTTAGCTAATCCCTCTCTCATGGGGTGAACAGAAGATGGTGCATCAGTAAATTGGCACCAGAGTCTAATTAGTACTCTCATTCAGCCTGCTAAGTAGGAAGAGATGGCAGAAGAAGTAGATAATATTCAACAATCAGAGGGGCAGGCAGGCAGATCTGGATTAATATAAATTGCAGACCCAAAGATCTCTAGAGAGTGCAAAAACAAGCTAAAATTTTATCCAGCTTAATCACACTAGAATGCAAAACAGAAGTCTCATAACTTCTTTTGCCGCAATGGATATGAAGCCAAATAAACCCATGTTTCCTCTAACTGTTTATTTCACCTTCTACTATGCAGGAAGGGGAGGGGGGGAAGTAGGCCTAGGGCTAGGATAATAACTTATCCTGAAACATTTTTGGAGCTAAAGGTCAGGTAGAGTTCCAGGAGAAGCGAGTTCCAGAGGAATGTAACTGAGTAAGAACTCCCACGTCCAGCTCCCACTCCCATCCTGATGGGGATGATTAGCTGAAGCTTCCTGATGAATGTAGGTGTTTGTAACACGTCAGAGAGAGAGAAGTGATGGATTAGGTCATTTAGCCTAGTCTAGCACCACTATGTGGATAAGTCAACACTTCAGGTCTGACACAGGACTCTCGGGCAGTGTGAGGCATATAACAGAAGCATAATGAAGTTCTCTTCCGCTTGGAAGGTGGACAGCTTCACTACAATTCAGCATTCATCAAAGGTGCTGAACAGTATTCAAGATTATTCCCTGGTACGAAAGCTTCACTACAGGTCTGGTGAGAAGCAGATAAGCGTTTTGATTTTCATGTCTGAGGATAAGAAAAAGATGTCAATTCTTAACTAGGAGCAGATAAAAGAACCATTTTGCTGGACTGGGATAGCATTTCAGACTATCAGACTGAAGGTGCATCTAGTAGGACCTTGACATGATACACATTTTGACAAGAGGCAGGTTTATTGATTGAACACTAGTCAGGTAAATAGAACTAGCTGAGAATTGACTCCAGGAAACAGAGCTTGCTCCAGTGCCAGGCAAACTCGTGTTATAATCAATTTGATTTTATGATAATAATAACCTGCATTAGATGTAGCATCCATTTAAGTTGAACTTTAACTATGATTTAGAATTTTCTATTCAAGGGAGAAGTTGCAAGAACTATAAAACCATAATGCACTGAGATAGAGAGCACCAGTTGGAGAAACTGTAGCAGAAATCACAGTTTTCCTTGACCACAGAAAATGCAGGCTTTTTCTTCATCACTCTATTGACTGAATCCTGTTGACAGGATCCTACAGTAGAAGAAACAAGTGGTATTGTTTGCTAACAGCCTTCAAAAACGACTGGAAGTGCATGTTTGGGGATCGCATCATACCAAGGCTATTTGTTTTACTTCCAAGACAGTACAAAATTTTGAAGCTTTGCCTTTGACTTCTGTAGGGGCAAGATTTGCCTCACGGGGTGGAAACTCATGCTGTTTATATGCAAGTGCAAATGACTGCAAAAGGGAAGCCACAGACAACTATTACATTTCCCTGGGCCTGACTTAACTGCAAGTCCAGACTCAACCCTCTAGCCAGAGTTCCCACCTCACCTATCAAAGCCTCCCATCAATGTTATACAGGCACTTTAAGTTCTAGAAATTCAATAGCCAAGAGAAAGAAGCTGCTGATAAATTATTTCAAGAAATGCATTCTCTTTTCCCAAACATGTTAAAGGAAGTAAGTCACAAAGTTCTAGAGTGAACCCAGAGAGCCTTGATGGGCATTATAAAGTCTTAAGATGTGTAAAAGACAATTAAATCCATGAGTGTCAACAGTAGAAGTGAATTTGGTCCATGGGATGTTTAAGGAAAGAGATCCTTTCTTCTACAAAGCATGAATCCTCATGAAATGATGACACTGATGACACCAGATTAAACAGTCCTGAAGGGCTGCTGACGACAGAGTGGAGCAGTGTGATATTTTGGGGTCTGAATGGCAGAGCTGTCATAGGCAATCAAACACATTACTTCAAATTATGAGGTCTGGCAGAGACATTTTCATTAAGATTTATCTGAAAATATAAATTAAAAAATATCAAGCTTTTGACAATAAAGTCAATATCTGAAGTCCATGTTGGATCAGGAAACTGGAGCTTTGAGTTTAGAAGCAAAAAGTATTAGTATTAAAGGCCAGATCTGAATCCCGCTGACATGTGAGCAGGTGGACCTAGATAAGAAAAAGCCCAAGTCTGGTTCAGCCCAGAAACTGAACCACAGACCTAAGAAGTTCAAGCCACCTCTGCTTGTTGTTTCTTTTCTTACTTCTCATTTGACCTTTTTAGCTGTTTTTCATTTGTAGAAACAAAAAAGTAGAAAAATAAGAAAAAAAGATATCCACTGCTAAACTGACCTTCCAGATGCTCAGTTCCAGCCTTGATCCAGCTTTTATGTGTAAGATTACAGAGCCTTGAAAAATAAGGTTTTTAATGAAAAGCCTTGTGCAATGACACATTTAAGCCAGCCTCTGGAAAAACATTCAGAGTTGCACATTTCAGCAGCTGTTGTCACACTACAAAACGTAAGAGGTGCCATCCTTCAGCCTGCTTGTTTAAGAGCAAGAATGCAAGGAAGACACAACAACGTTAATATCTCCCAGAGGGAATACTCAGTGTCCAGGAATGTAATAGGTCCAGCCCTCTTTTACCCCAATGGGAAGCTAAAGCAGCAACCTTTCCCTTGGTCTTAAGATAAGCATATAACTTTTAACAATCATTAGAGTAACAGGGCTTCAGAAGCACAAGGGAAAAAACTCTTTGACTTGCTTTGGGGCTTTAGCAGTTTGAAAAGTTTCCCAGTTTGTTTATTTTCATGCAATTGTTTATCACCGATTTATACAATTCCCCACCAAAATGGTTTCTTATAATTTTCATTTGGGCAAATGTGACAGTGCTCTCACCTTTTGTGTTATTTTCCTCATTGCCTCCTATTGCTTCTAAGAGATTTACTGCTCTACTGACATAAGTTTTCAAACTCCATGGTACACAGCATGAAAGCTGTAAGGGCTCTTAATTCATTTAGCAAAAACCATTAGGATTTTGTGAGTGTTGTAGAAGTTTAACAACCTTCCCAAGGGAGGCGTTCAGCAGGAGTGATGACTCAGAGGACAACAAACTGCCACGCACCAGTTTGTTGTTAAAGATGAATGCTGTTCTTTGCTGTGTTGAAGGGAAGCTCTTAAAAGCACGTGTCAGACTGGTTTGATTCTTGACTTTGCCACACGCTTTCTGTGTGACCTTGAGCAAGACATGCAGCTTGCTTCTGAGATTCAATGAGGCTGAGGGCGGGTGGCACTCAACAGATCAGAATTACAACTGCCAATGGCCTCATCATTCACAAATATATATAGTAAACTCTACCCACTTAAAAAAACACAAGAACAAATGCTGATCCAGCTCTGATGCAGTGAATCTACTCTGAGAGAAAAGCTCCAACCTGAATGCAAACTCTAGGCTTAGTTCAGCAGCAACTCTCCATGAAAGAAAAAAATCCTGGGTCTGGGTCTAAGAAGCAACGAAAAATCATCCCAGCTGCAGGACTCTTCCAACCCTGCTAACCCTGCTAACAAGGCACCTTGAGCTATTACTCAAACCAATTGCTTTTGGAAACCTGCATAATTCCTATGAAGTATCCCTAAATCTGCTGTGCACCCATCAGTGGAAAATCCTGATGACTTTTTGCTCCTAATTAAACAAAAAAGATAAAAGTTCCTGAGAACCATGGGATGGGTAGCAATTTCTCACCAGCTCCTTTTCAGTTTAATCTGCTTGGATACTTTAAACTTTCTAGAGAATGAGAAACAGCACAAAATTGAACATTAATGCCAATGCTTGGTGCAAGATATAAACACACTTCAATTTTCCTAGCATGCTGAAACAGAGATCTGCATTTTAACTTCTGTTTGATGCCTAAATTAAGCCCAGCAAAATATTCCTTGGTTTATAAAACTGTATTAATTAAGAAAGTGCCTGATTTAATTTCTATGAGTAGGTTCAAAATGACAGATTTGAAGGGGAAGTTTCATCAGATTTTGGTTCTAACTAGACACTGAAAACTGATGACTGAAATGATATGTAACTCTCACATTGCCAACCCAGAACACAAATGCCCAGAGCACAGATACAAATATAGAAAGGAATCAGCAGTGTTTTAATTGCATGCAGTAGACTTAGATCACCAGTGCTTTGGGTGCTTGCAAAATTTTCAGGCTCTGGTGACAGATGTGGAATATTTAGAGTCTACTGAAGTGTGGCAAAATTTTGTCTGGAACTTGCAAGAGAAACAAGTGTTTATCACCACGTTATGAGAAGATAGCTGATACCCTATCTATTTCTGAAAATTCTCCTGAATAAAGATCATACTTTAAAAGATCTCAGAGTTTCCTATCTGCATACGCAAAGGTCATATCTGTGTAAAGTTGGTTGTTTCAACTGCAGCCATGGGTTTGGAAGCATTAGAAGCGGATCCTAGGCATGCTATTTGGAGGGGTCTCAGCTTTATCGCTGTCTACTGCATTTGGGTCTTCTTGCTATGCCCCAGGGCAGGATCTATTCTTACACCATCATCCTATTTCTCTTCCTCCCATTCCCAGGTGTTGCAACGGGCCAACGAGGGCAAAGTCGTGCACCACACCAGGGACTGCGCTAGGCAAGGCTGAAAGTGGGAGGGGGCATTCACCGCTGCTGTGCAAGTGTCCCATGAGATGTCCCATGCAATACATATTTGCTCCAGGATCTCAAACATCCTCTGTGCAATAAAGAGGAGATATATACAGGATAGAAACAGCCTTGTTCAGTTGGTCCAGAAAAAGCAAGAAACTAACAGTGCAGGGGCAACAATTTACCCAAGATTATTCTATCTCATTCTTTTCTTGAAGCTAGAGATCCCTACAAATCTGTAGTGAGGGATGTTCGGTACCAGTGTGGCTACCTACAGAACTGTATACAGAGAAATTTAAATATTCCAAAGCCTCGTGCAAGTGATAGAAAAATATCAGTCTTCCCTTTCTCCCCATCTTATATTTTTCTGAAGCTGGAGAAATAGTCTCATCAAGATTTAGATTTTTATTAAAAAAAAAAAAAAAGACATTCAGTGTACTAAATGTTTACATAAGAATCAGTAACTATCTTCTGGAAAGTTCACCAGACAGGATCCTCAGTTAAATATATTATGTGGTTTCTACCTACTAGACAGAAGACCACATCACATTTCATTTTGAATAATCCTGTCATTAAAATGGCAATTCTTTTTGCAGAGTAGTGATGGAGACTGCCAACGAGACACTCTGTACCAGATGGCCTCTCAAAGTCACCTACAGGACAGAGCAGATGAGTGTACTTTGAGGCTTTGTGTCTGAGAAAGGTACTGTCAGCACTGAAAAGGAAAGCCCACGAGTCAACAGAAAATTTGGTTTCTCACTCTTGCCAGTTCTTTGGACTCTGCAAATACAAATATTCACTGCAGGAAAGAAGTGCATGAAAGACACATACTGTGGGCTGCTTGGAGTTGTTGCTTCCATGCCACCCACTGTACCAACTCTTAAAAATAGGGCTGCATTAAAGTAATCCTTACACATTTCCTTTGCATAATGGTGATTGAACAGTGGTACCCAAATGTCCACCACTCTTCCATGGCATTCTGTTTTAAATTACAGCCACTTGGTGTTAATTTTCAGCCCTAGCAACTACTGAATAATTTCTGTGGTTTATAGAAGGTGTAACAGGAATATTCCTCTTGGGGTGAATCAATATCAGCTTATGCCAAGAAAGAGAGTATTTTACAGTATATAGTTACTCTATCTTTTTTTTTTCTGCCTCATAGAGAGTCATTAATTCTGTGGGTGATTCTAACATTAAGTGTACATGCATGTGGTAGGTGGGTGGCAAAGACGGTTATTGATTATTATATGGACAGATCTGCCAGAGCTCATGCTAATGTAATTAGAAATCCATTGCAATGAATATTGAACTATGCACATAGCTTAATAGAAATCTTTGGAATAGTTCTTTATAATGAGTGTAGCAGGATGGATAATGATGGAGAACGAAGATCTCTGCTTACAGAAGGCAGGGGCATAGAATAACCAGTGGCAGAGCAATCCGGCGCATTTTGGTTGTTCTTTAGAACACACGTGTACTGCTTATTTATTTAGACAAAAATGCTACAAAACTTTGTAGGGGGTTGGATGCATATCATCCAAAATCATGT
This sequence comes from Phalacrocorax carbo, assembly GCF_963921805.1. NCBI lineage: Eukaryota > Metazoa > Chordata > Aves > Suliformes > Phalacrocoracidae > Phalacrocorax > Phalacrocorax carbo. The sequence goes on from NC_087526.1 coordinate 4,039,842, forward strand.
CCTTGAGGAATGTTCTAAAAAGGTAATGGGTCAAATTAAATTTATGACAGTTGCTTTCTGCTTTGATTCAAGAGGAATGAAGACCTATTGAACTTAGAAGAAAGGGCTACAGTGCACTGGATGTTAAAATCTGGGCCAGAGACAATTTTCTGACATTACAGCTCTAGGCTGCATTGGGTTAGAAGGTCCCTGTTTCATTACAAGTTTCTAAACCTGCCCATCTCCTTCCTTACTGGGAATTATTTATACATCGCATTGCAGCAATAGTGGAATTAGAAAGATGCCATCCAAAATCTGAGGAAGGACTTGTTTTGCCATTCCTACACTACACCAGTATATTTTCCTACTTGCACCTTAGATTCATACCGGTTTCAAACACTGAGGTAAAACATATACACAGAAGAGCATGTACCAAGTTGTATGAATGATAAGTATCCTTGGACAGCAGCTTGGATTGTAGCAGCTCTGCGAATCTCTCCATTGGAGGGCAAAAATGAGTCTAAGCTGTCTGTTTCTGAAGAACTCAGAAGTGTTCTTTATGAAAAAGATCTTTTCTACAGAAGTTTCTCTTCTACAGAAATTCTGAAAGTTGCTAAAACCTGAGAACCACTAATCAACTACAATTTCTAGTAATTTTGGCTGATGTTCAGGGTGCTCAGCATCTCACAAGGATTTTACCTTGGGTCTCACTAGAGTGGAGCATCTAATTTAATTTACTGTCTTGCAGCCTGTAACAGCAACCACCTCACGAGAGAGACTCAAACATCCAAAAGAATAGCTATGATCATGGAAATTGAATATCCTCAGCACACGTCAGCATGGCCAAACAAGGATACAAAGAGCAAGATTTGCCAGTTAAAATGCTTGAATTATTAGTAAATATCCAGGTACATGCAGTAACCATGAGCCTCATGTTTGACATTCTAATTAACTCTGAATAGGGATCTCAGCAATTGCCTCAATATTGTTGATAAAAGCTTGACAAAAGGATATTGCTGGCTACAATGAGATTTGTACTGGCTGAAAGTCTGGCAACCATGTTACTGACTTCTGTAATTCCAGCACAGGATAACTGTGTACATCCAGGTGAAACTCCGTAGGCAAAAGTTTAAAATGGGGCACCTGCTCTGCTGAATCTACTTGCCAAAACTTTAGCATTCCTACTTTAAAACAGTAAATTCTACTTGTCTCTGTCACTTGTAAAGGGCATGCTATTACCCACCACAAAACATCACTGTGCAGCTCAAAGAGCTGGTCAATCTTTTTGCATCCAGAATATATTTGGATGGAAATCTGTGTTTCCACGTTATTTTGGGGGAAAACCTGTCTATTGGATTTCCATTTAAAAACAAATAGGAAAATGAAAGTGGCAAATGCTTCTTTTTTCACAATAAAGAATTTAATTTTAAAAACTATTTTTTTTACAGCATATATATTACAGCTTCACCGAAGGAATGTAAGTTGTCTTGAAATTCTGTGCAGGAAAAGAAACTCATGACTAGCTTATGTGTTTGTAAAATATTCTGAAATCCATGGAGACTGAGCCATATCCTGATAGCCCTCTTCCTACTATGTGTCACATAGAAGGCCCTGAGCACGAGCAAGGCCAGGAGTATGTAGCAGAAAATTGAAAATGGCTACATGTGCAACATTAATTAATGAACTGGTGACCTGACAATGCAGTATTCAGGAAACACCAGCTGGTAAAACTCTGTACAACAAAATGAGGCTAAGCAACTGGAAAATCACTAATAGCACAGCGTCTTTTTGTGGTATCTGAGCTAAAGAAGCCCATGTACTTTAAAAAGAAACACAAAAGCGAATGTTTAAATCAAAAGTATGATATAAACATCTTTGTTATCAGTATTTCTCCTGTAGGAAATATTCTTCTATTACTACACTAAGTTTAACTGCATGAATAATGGTGTAAGAAATATCTTCAAAGCAGTTAAAACCAATAATGAGTTAAGGCTGATCAAACTATGTAAAGAGAAGAAAACTGAGCCTGAAAAGACCAGAGCTAGTTCTGTGTCAACACTAACATCACAACATTGCATTTCCTAGTCCTTCTCTTTACGCTCAAATGCTATTATTTCTGAGTAGATGAATTTTAAATGTGTGTGCAATGTATGAAATTTAAAAGTGGAGTTTAAATTATTAAAATTACTTCTATTAGCTTCAAGCACCATGGCTCCATTTAAGCAAATGAATTAAGCACATGCTTAAGTACATTTCTATTGAGTTAAGCTGTTTAGCAAATGCTTTCCCTGCAGGCCTACTGAAGCCAAAAGCACATAAGCATATGCAAAATTTGGGGATGTACTTAACTGCATGGTTTTAATAGAGGTGCAACACTGAATTTCAGATTAATCTTGGATCCAGGATTCCACTTTGTATGAATAAATGCGTGACTGCATGGCTTTCTTCGGTTTTGCCTTTATCACACAGTAAAAAATGCAGTTGGTAAAGAAAAAAATAATTAAAAATCCTTTCCAAGTATTTATGGAAAGGTAAATTCCAGGAATGATTAATGAGGTGGTACCAGAGGCAAGCAGACTCCAAAGCAGGGGAGAAAAAAAAAATCCCCACAAGCACTAGATCAATCCATCCTCTGTCAGTGCATAATAAACACTGTGGTCTTCCAGCCTATAATTCACCAGATTCAATATTAGGTCATTTAAGAATCCCTGTGTGGCACAAATAGAAAAACAAGTTAGCAGCAGAAATATAATGATTAATTTTACATGTAGCAGAGATCTGCATGCCTATTCAACTCCTCGGAAGCCCCTTGACAGCAGATTTTTTATTTTTATTTTTTTTTATTTTTAGTCTACAATTGACACAGTGTTCCTGATGACTTGAAATGAGGTTGTCAGGGGGAATGAATATCACTTATGAGAAGGTTTCACTGCCAATGGGCATTAAACCGGCAGCAACACTGTCCTGCAAAAATGAATGAAATTAGTAGCTCCCTTTGTATTGGTGCAGGGCAATATATATAAATAAATAGGAAAGCATGAAGCTAAGCGATCATTTATAGCAGCACAAAGACTGCTCTAGTCCCAGCATCTGCATATTTATTAGTTGCTGTGATATGGCCGAATGCTAGAACCTAAATTACAATGAGATTCAACGCACAACTGAGAATAGGTAGACTGAATTAAACAAACACGATGCCGGTTGTTCCCTTTCAGTTGGAAGAATGATAGCACGGTACACATGTTTCAGTGAATACACAGTGATGATACTATTAGGAATTGGAATAGTTGTTGAGTCACAGGACTAATTAGCAGCTTTATGACTGATAAGTGAAAGAAAATGTTATAAAACTTACTGAATTGCTTTATATAATCACACAATCCCAGTGAATATTTGCAGGAAATAGCAGTGAAAATAATGGGAAAATTCCCACTAATTTTAATAAGAATAAGGAACATTTTAATAATTGGTAGTAAGAGATCCCCACATTTTTAGAGGAAGTATGTAGATATACAAAAGCTCATTTTATCCTAAGAATTACTTATGAAAGCTGTAGTGTAATAAGACCACAATCAAATGAGGAAACACTTCCATGGGTCTCCAGAGTCTGGATAATGTAAAATTGTCATGTGCATCCTGTATTTGTAACATTTCCTCGTGGGCCCTTAATTAATTCTTTCTAGAACTGGTATATATGAGAAATATTTTGAAGCAATGAACAATGAAGTTTACAAACTAAAAGGAAATTTGGAAATGGTAACTTTACAGACAACATCTAAGACAACTAACAGCCTGTTTTTAACTGCTCAGGACAGCGGGACTGAACAGTTCCAAAGGAAACCTCAACAAGGATCAGTCCCTGAAACTTGAGTTGTCTGATCTCAAGACACTGTCACAAACGCCACGTCTTTTGGCATTTGATCAATTAGGGGTGTTGGAGCCTGGAAGTACAGAGACCTTTCTCTGGAGTGGGTGGCCCTAAGTACAAACCATTCATATCTTCCTACTGCCTCCTGCAGAGCTTTCTCCAGACGCACCGGGCTCAGGGGAGTTTTTCCCACTGATGTTGCAGGGCTTTGGGCTGCGAATTTACTCAGCATCTGCTCTCTGGCAGACAGAACGGTCTTTGGGTGAAAATTCAGGCAAGTTTCTACGTGACTGAATTGGATCCAGTTCTTTAAAAAGCTTTAAAAAAGAGAAAAAGCAAATGTCCAAATCTAGAGAATCAAAGCTACTGAATAGCTGGATGGAATCTTGTGGCAAACGGACATTTTCCTTCAAGGAAGTAGTTGTATGGCTTTGGAGACACGAACAGCCTTCTTTACTGAAGACAATGAACAAAGGGTCACCGAGACATGGCAGCACAGAGTGCTTCACCCAAACTTTCAGGCAGGCTACCCTCTCGCAACTGCTCTACACAGTCCTAAACCAAAGTGTTAGGCACAGAATAATACTGCAATAATTTGAATTGCAGCAACTGCAACATCATTGTTCAACAGAGGAGCAGCTTCTGTGTTCTGGAACTCAGGGGGTTTATGACTGCAGTTTTATTCTGCACAAAAAACACGTGGAATAGCAGAAAGCTACACTTCACCAAGCAAACAATTCTCTGAGGTGCTGTGTAGGCTCACCTGATCTTAAACACTTGTTTTCTCAGCTTGCTTGCTGTCATTTCAACCAGTGACAGGTTATTCATTGTTGAGCTGGATATGCAGCAACTTTTTAAAATGCTGCTGTGTTTCCTTTGGTTTGGACTTAAGAAATATATGGAAGTTTAAAGCAGATTGCTGTATCTGAAAGGTTATCCTCTGTAAGTGCAGCATCCCAGTGCCTTTAAAGAGAGTTGAGATGTACAAGGACAAGAAGAAGAAAACAGAAACAGCCACCAACGTAAGAGCCAAAGAACCCGGAAGATGAAAGACCATCCAGGCATGGAGAAAACAATGACAGCAAATGGAAAGAGAGTTTATGCTGGGCATCCCTGAACCCTAAAGAGGGACACGCCTGGCGTGCATGGAGGAGAGACCTATGAGGGATTTTCTCAATAGATCCAACCCTCAAATTCCTCTCAGTTAAACTCTCTTGTAGGGAAGAGTTTGTCCTCATGAGAGCATCCAGAAAAGAATGTGGTAAAGAAGGGCTGGATCTCAAAGATCCTCAATTGCAAACAGTCTTGAAACATTTGTACTACTTATTTCACTGAGGTGGAAGATGGATTAATTGCTAAATAATTACAGTTTTGAGCTGGACAAAGTAACTCCAATGAACAGGCTCATCAGCAATAGAATTTATAACACTGTAGCAATATTTTCTCCAGGACCATGTAATAATTAAAGAATTTTATCTATTTTACAGTGGTTCTGTGGAGCACTTCAGAGCTTGTCAATGCAGCTGTAGGAAGCAAATGAAAAATCTCATCCCAGGGAAGATGAGTGCTACTTGCTGTAGAGACCTTATGCTGAACTGTCTGGAAAATTCATAGCAGAACACTCTGTAAAAGAAATCATAGAGAAAGTCCCGAACAAAAACACTTTGTAGCATTTTAATATATTTTTATAATGGCTATTGATAGTTTCCTGCCCTCTGCTTTCTCATCCCTGCCTCAGCTAGATCTTCTTGCCAGCAGTTAGACAACCAGCTTAACTGCAGATTTGAGACCAGAACTGGGATGCTGGACTGGGGAGCTATTAGAGATGGATGATACCAGCAGCAGAAAACTTGGCCTTGACCTCCCAAACAAAGATGCAGTACATCTGTGTGGCTGGTACTGAAGGTCAAATGAAAGGGAAAGCTTTGCAGGCCATGGCACTTCTACAGACTCCTCCTGGTAAAAGCTTCTCAATATTGAAGAGTTCTAAGCACTTTTGTGAAGGAGGGAATAGTGCAACGGATCCTCTCAACCAGGTTGCACAGATCCTCTCGGAAAGGTCAGTGGGCCATGCCCGTCAGGAGAAACATGAAGGAATGCTGTGTAAACACGGAACAGGCCTTGTGGGCTGGGTAATCGCTTCAGATTCTCAGCTACCAAAGACTTCTGTCTTACTCGCTTCACATTTTTGATTTTACATGAACAATTAATTCTTTGGCTTGATGAAGCAATTCAATACATACAATTATTAATACTGTAATTACTAGCACTACTGTCTATTGTGAGTAGATTTTTCTCTTTACAAACTCACAGGCAGCATAAGGAACCTGAGTATTCTTTCTCTTTGACTTAACATTCTCCCCCTCCCTGTTCTGAAAACCTTGTTCCTGAGATTGTATCAGACAGTTATCCATTCAATTTTATGACTTTTATGAAGGTGGAGTCCCTGATTCCAACTTAAATTTGAGCTTGCTTTTCCAGGGGAGCCCCGCATTCACAGAAGCAGGGATGCTTTAATTTATCATCTTTACCTTGCATTGTACAATAAATGCCAGGATGATGGAAAGCTGCCTTTCTAGGTCAGACAATTGTAGAAAAGTCAGGGAGAGGCTGGAGGGGAAATGCTTGTTCAATCAAGAAAGTCCACTAATGATTTCTAAAATGTCTTAATTGCTTCAGCACAATCTACAGGCATCCCTTTCATGCCTCAGACAGGACAAACAACTCAGTCTAATATTTCAGAATTAGCAACTTGCTGAAGTAACCAGACTATAATCTTCCTAGTCATGGGTTAGAATTTTTGAGGTCTCATCAGCACACCACAGCTTCTTTCTTTAAGTGTTTTGTGTAACTGCAGGCTTATCTTCAAAGAGCAGATGTATGAACTATCATTTTTGATTAAAGCCATCCAGTTGGAATACAAAAAAAAAATCATCTGTTCACTGCAGTTAGAATCATCTATTTTAAATACATTTACATATTCCCTTAGCTGTCCAACAATTTTTTCCCCACTTTCCCTTCTTTTTGCAGCTTGGAATCCTGCCACATTTATATTTTGTACTAACTACTCAGGGTCCTAATTAGCAGAAATGGGATGTCAGCAGGGTACTAGCCAGCAAGGGAGGCTTTTTGCTTCATTGGGAAGATGTGCAGCATGTGGCACGGATCAAAATCTTTCCATCCCATGCAGAGAACAGCATGACGTGAATTGCAGAGCAAGGTAAATGGGAGAATTTGGATATCCTGGAAATTTGTGAATTGGCAAAAGCTGACGATTCACACGTTTTAGCTATAGGCAAAATGAAGGGGGTTTTGCCAGCAATACTGTAAATTAAACCAAAATTTAGTATTTGAGCATGTGACATACTCAAAAATAATCTGCAGTTCTGGTTTCTGAGCCCACAGCTGTTATGCACAGCCCAGTCCCGTTGATATCTAAGGCTAGAAAAAACTAAGAGTTTTGGATGCGACAACAGATATTGGAAAAATCTCACTTTAGCTGCCTGGCCCCCATGAGAACTCCAGAGTCCTCCAGAACATACGGATTGCCTGCAGAGTGCGGGGGGAGCTAAATGTCTCAGAAAGGTCCAAAACGAACAAGAAGGCAACAGATTTGGCAGCAGTATTAGCAACCAGCAAATGTCAGGGGAAGAAACGTATCTCACATCACGCCCCCTTCAAAGACTATGTCCCCTGCTCAGTGTTGCCCCATGCTTCCACCACATGGAAACCACAGGTCATTAAAAGATGGAGGGAAGACTGATATCCCCAATTTGGATGTCTGTGGAAGACAGTTGGGTGTCAGTGTCATTACTCAGAAGCAGCAGACATCGAATGTACAACAGACAGAGATAATAGAACAGATTATGTCTATTTCTCACCAGTTTTTGGAAGGCATTTCTACCATCAGACCTGACCTGGGCCTTCTTGCTCGTTTTGTGAAATCCTATTTTTGAAGACATTTGAGGAATGAGTAAATAGGATGTGGGGAATTCTGCAATATCAACCTCATAGGTTCTCAGTCAAACATCTGAACAAAACAGTCTGATCTTACTCTCCTTACTTCGCTAGGACTATGATATTTTGGGAGATTTTCTGTGGACATTTGAGAGAGATGGAACAGTGTGGAGTGTTCTCTACAAATGGTGACTGAAATGGATGATTATCATGAGATACAAATTCAAAGTATTTTTGAGTATTTTTGAGTATTTTTGAGACCTCACCTGCACAGAGTGAGATTCATTGATCCATGGAAAGAATATTTCACCCAAGAGTCCCTCATTAAATCAAAATAATTGAAGGGGCTTCTGGAGGTCCTTTAGCCCAGCCTTCTCCTCAAAGCAGGGCTAACCTCCAATACAAATATGGAGCCACTGTTTAGAGAGTGTGCAGGGGCCACTTCTGGTCCTTCATCATGTCATATTGGGATATCTTCAGAGGGCTAGAAGCACAGTCTTTCTCACTACAATGGGGCTGTGTCCAACAAGTCAGAGACGGCACTGCCAAAACTTGAAGAAGGGCCAGAAGAGAGCTGGTATGAGCAAGGCACAAAGAAAAAAACAGCAGAAAGGGAAAAAAAGACTGAAAGACAGGCCATAGAGAGCCATGCCTAGGAAAAAGCCAGAAGAGGACAAAAAAAAAAGGTACAAAGAATAGAGAAATAGTTCTCCACTTCCTGATGCAAACCTTTGCGCTCATTTTCAGCACATTGATTTCTGCAGCCCACATTTACCAAGCGCACAAAGACAAACAGCAGTGGGTTGTAGATGGCAAAGCTGTTGATTTGCACGTGTCCAGGCATTTCCTGTATTATTTATTGCTTAACGCTGGCATTTGTAACAATACAGAAAGGAAAGAAAATCAAGAGAAAATTACTTACCCTTCATGGACACAAACTTGCCACTGCAGTACTATGTGTATTTCTGACTAGCCTGTCTGCCCCTCTCTTAACAGAAATATAGCAATAACAAAAGATGCACCCAGGAAGGTAAGAACTGCAAGAAAACCATATGCAAGGTCAGACTGATCTAAGAAATGATCTCTCTTTTCTTCTTGCCTTTGAAATATATCCGTTGCAGCTCTGATTCTTTTCAACAGGTACTCAGAATAGCAAGGAGGATTTCAGTTCTGCAATGGACAGGAAATCCCCTTGAGAGTAGACATAATTTTAGGTACACAATGAACTGGAATGGACAATGCCACGGGCAGGTGTGTTTTTTGCATTATTTAATACATATATAAATATATATATATAAATTTGCTTGTTTATAACTAGCCTGTTATTCTTTACATCTGCTTAGAGCACTACTCTGTTACAGACTTCATTCTTAAATAAAGGGACAGCGTGCCGTTTGGTCGGAGGGCAGAAACCAACGGCTCAGATCCTGCCCAGCTCCTGAAGGGAGCTCAGAAGGCCACTGCCTCCTTCTGTTCGTGTTTAAGGACAGAAGGGACACAATTAGCGACCCTGACTGCACTGCACAAGCCACAGCACTTCACCAAGTGCTTTCTGCAGCATGTGCTACTCAAGCTATGCTTTCAGAGGAACATCTGGTCTTGCAGTAACAACTTTGAGAGATAGGTTATGTCAGTAATTGCCTTTGCAGTATAAGAGTGGATGCTGATTTTCACGGTTGGTCATGGGCAGTAAAGAGCTGTTTTTTCAATGGTTTAAGTGGAAGACATTTGTCAAAATATCCAGATTCAGTGGGAAGCTGAGTGGCTTTTGCAACTGGTCAGACTGATGGCTTTGGTGCAATTTGCTCGTACACTGTCGAAAGGAAATATGATCCTGGGAATTACAAGTATGGTTCTTTGAAGTTACAAACGTGGTGCTGTCAATGACTTTCCAAAGGAAGGTTGAGAATTGCTCGCTAACGAAACATGAGTTATGAAAACGGTTGGTAATGATAATTATTTATATGCTAACTATATACCCAGTATGAAAATCTTACCCAAGCACTGGAAGGCACTAAAAAGTGTCAGACGGGGGGTGGTGAGGTTTTAATCTGTGGTGAATTCTGCTTTTACTGTAGGTACAAGAGGAAAAGAAAGAAGACGGGATTCTGCTGACAGTAAACAGTAACAATCGAGAAAGTTTTTTTTCTTTGCTTTTTCAACAGTTTTGGGTTTGCTATAAATTCTCTCACTTTTACTTTTCTTCTTTTTGCAGCTTAACTTCAGATTTTATGAAGTGACAGAGGTTTCTTTTGTCTTTTGCCATTAGGCAAATGTTGGATCTGTTTTGAAATGTACAGAGTGGCAAAGAAAAGAGAAAGGAATGACAAAATACCTTATACTTAGTCTTCCTTTGTGTTTAGGAACAAAAATCTGTGAGAGCAGAGAAGCAAAACTGAAAACAGAAGAATTACCAAAACGTTGAGATTTCTGAATTTGAAGGAAAACCTCAAAAATTACAGAATTAAAGAGGAGACTTTGCAGTTTTGAACATATGGCCCCTTTTCCAGTTTTATTTGAAAAACTGCCACAAGTGCTATTCCATCTTTGCAAGCTGGAGTGTCCTTTGCTTTAGAAGGACACAACACCAGGAGGCAGGTGTTTTACACTCTGTGCAAGGCTAACAGTTACACAGAGTGCAGAAGAGTGGAGAATCAGTCATGTGGGTCAGAACTATGAAAGGAACAAATTAATGAACCCTTGGAAGCCACAAGGTTTTAATTAAAAATTCCAAATTACATTAAAGCCAAGATTTATCTACCTGAAACACGGACATTACTCAGTAGAAAGTCTTTATTTGACCCAGTTGTACTAGGTTTGCTTCATTCACTTCTCTCTGGTGTTGTGTGAGCAAGATATTGTTACCCCCATACACAAAGTTCCACATGATGAGTGTGGTGATGAAGCGCTGCTTTGTACCTGCTGTATACATATTCAGTAGCGCCAAGTACGTTGGGCTGCTAAAATAATAATGCAGGTACCTAAAAAGAGCAGATTCTATGGCCTCTTTATAACTTTCTTCATAGTGACTCTGGAACACAGTTAAAAAGAGTGGGTTATAAAGATTTCTCTAATTAGAGGCATGAATATTCTGATCAATTCAGAGCTCTTAGGCAGTTGTTTTTATCTGCCTAGTGGAATGCAGTTCACAGTACTGAATAATCTCAGCCAACCTCCCTGTTTTCTGAGCACTTTGTAGGAGGTTAGATGCTATTATGCTGTCATTACTCTGCATTACAGCAAAGCTGAAATCTCTTGTGACTTTCTTCATGGAAAAGTTAGTCTGTGGCAGGGGAAACATGTCTTTGGCAGTGTGGGATAATCCGATGAATGACTAAAGAGCTAGATAGAGTGAGGACAGACAAAGCCAAATAAAGAGAGCTTGCAAATTGCACTCTCCTCTGACTTAGGGACCTAAGTATTAAAGCTGACCACTAGAAAAGCATTGCGACCAGTGACAATAATGGCAATGCTCCACAAGTTCTGAAAGGCCAGCCATGGCCTAGATAGAGTGGAACTTCTCAGAGGAAGTGAAATATTGGCCTCAGTGCAATAGGTGTGGCTTTGACCAGAAGGTGGGCAAAAAGAATTTGCTATGGATTAGCAACTCCAGCATAAACTGGCTCCCTTGGAATAATTCCCCGATGATGACTGTTTCTTCCAGGAAAAAAAACCCCATTGGGTTCTGCTTGGGGAGGGCACAATGAGTTAAGAGCACAGGCATTTTATACTGGAAGAGACTGCCTAGTGCCGTTCCTGAGCAAGTAGAGTTATTGCAGTTAATGTCCCTCTGCAGGCAAACTGCATGGCTTAAGAAAGAAAGAGAGAAGGCAATTTCACCTTTTTTTTTTTCCTTTCTTGTAGAAGTAAAGCCCGTCAACCACAATCCTGCAAGGTGATTTACACCGCCAGCCCTGAAGCAAACCAGAATAAGGTAAATCAACATCTCACAAGAAGTTTTGATCTCTGCAGTGCGGATGTCATCCCAGGGCCTTTGTCTCCTGCTCCAGGGTATGAGTAACTTTCATCAGCATCGATATACTTTTATCTTGCAGCAGGGAGACAGGACCCTGCAGCATCACAAGCATTGTTATTTGCAATGGTATTGCAAGGGCTATGGGACGAGGTGACCAAAGCAAAGGCTGACGCTGGAAGTTGTTGTTCTCCTTATCCATTGCACAAAACTGCTGTACCAAAAAGTTATAGCCAAAATTATCTGTATATTTTAACTCTGTACCTTAAGGATCTGTCTAATTAGCCCAACACAGTGTTAGCACATTAACTACACTTCAACAGACTGAGAGTATTTATTACAGAGAGAACTCCTACCAGAAACCTTGGAATTTTTACAATACATTTTTGTCCATACTTTTTGGAGCAATAATAATGTAATACCACACTCCCTCCCCAAATAGCTGCAGGGTCCCTTTTAATGAATAGGAACAAACAAACTATCCAGCTAAGCCCAGAAACATGACCCCTATCAAAAGCAGAATCAAACAATACCCCGAAACAATCTACATATACAAAGAACAAACTTTTCTTGTTCTTCCAAAGATTAACTCAGCAGGTATTTGGCATTCAAAAAATCTACAACAGAAATTATTTTGTGTTTGAAGAGGTTTTCTTTAGCATTATTGTTGCAATTATTTAAAAAAAAAGGAAAAGTTTTAGAAAACATTTCTGAAATGTTAATCGAGGTAGCATTCTGTACAGCCAATAGTCCTGTGCTCTCATTCAATGACAGTTTGTAAAATCTGTTATGTTTTTAATGTAGAACTTTTTTCAAATCTGCCATCTACTACCAGCTCCATTCCACATTTATTGCTCAGTCAACAACAGTGGCATTTTCCATTTCTCCACACAACAGGATCTGGTGTCCCCAGCACTGCACTGGGCATAGAAGAAACTTACCCTGAGCTCACATAGGGAAGGACAGAGCCACACCTAAACGGGGGGCCCAGGTGGAGGTGCTGAGATGCGTGTTTGCCCCACACTGAACACCATAGGTTTGTGATCCGTCTATCAAGCCCAGACAGGGCTTGTCTTGGAAAACAAGTCTCCCTTGGGATCACACAAGACCTTTCCACTGCTCTGCCTGTTTCATGGGATTGAAGACTGGAAAGAAAACAAAGCGTCTGGCAACAAGGTGTTCAAGCTATGCTCTCCCTCTCCCCCCCACTGGCTGCTCTACTCCCCACCTCACGGACTGTCAGGGTCCAAATAACACAGACGAGCTCCACTCCACCATCAGACTGCTCCGGTTAACCCAAGGCAGATGGGGAGACGCAACTCGCCATGCTTTGCATCTGCAAAACTTGTGAAAGCAAGCAGTCCCTCTGGGCTGCACTTCTCTCTCACTAAAACAAATTATCTATTTAGACTATCAGTGCCCTTTGGCAGGGATTGTCTGACATCAGTGCGTAGCACAGGCTGCCCTGATCTTCTTTAGGATATCAGTGTTCCACTACAAGTCAAGAAATGTCACAGGTGCATGACAGAATTTATAGATCCCAGTGTTGCTTTTGGTGATTATGACCTTTAGGTTTACTAGCACATTGAGCTCCGAGTCCTGGCTACCTCTCTGTGAAAAAGGCAGTTCTCCTGGTCACCTATATTTTTAGGCTCACATTTAGAAGCATTAAAACTAGTGGAAGCAGAGGCCAACCCTTCACAGCTCTGTGTTAGGAGACCGGAAAAGTGCAAAGAAATCAGCACTGAACCTTGAAAGTAATACAGATTGTCTGTGCAGGCTATCTGTGCTGGTGTCTCCTAAGCGCTCCTGTTGCAAACTGTAGCATTCCTTTAGTCAGTGTTGTGGGATGAGATGGGAAGGCAATGAAAATATTAAATTACCTGGTCATCCCTCTCAGAGTTGGAGCTTCAAAGCAAATATCAGGAATTTTCCAACTTTTCATTAACGGAAAATACAGTCTCCACATCAGTAGTTTCCAACAGAAGGGTTTGATTTTGCCTTCTTTTTTTTTTTTAATTATTTTCACTAGGAAACCTGAAATGACACTGCTCATCTCATCTTAGATCCAACTGATCCCAGCACTTCCTCTGAGAGAACCTTTCTCTGTATGTGGGTAGCATCACAGCAGCCTGTCATGAAGCAACTGCTCCTGTTCCCTTCACCACCGTGATCCATCAGAGCTTGGGGTTTTTAATTGTGTTGTGAAGCCTATGTTGCTCATGGGTGCTCCAAAAAGAGAATGAGTAATAGGATGAGTGTGTCTTGGGCTAGACTTGGGGGGCTTTTTCTATTGAAGATTTATTGATTTGAAACAAGTCCAAATATGAGTCACTATGCAGAAGTGTTACGTGGAGATTCTCGTTTGCAATCTTGCAAAGTGCTGAGGGCCTTCGAGTGTTGCAAATAAAATTGGAGCAAGTTCATTCTACACAGTTCTGATGAGAAATCACTTGGGGTTTTTACAGATGTTGAGGGCACATGACCTCTGGCTCAGCAGTAGGAGAGCAATGGCAGTGACCCGGAGGGAGCGGGCAGGCTGCAGGCAGCGTGGGCAGGGGAGCACTGCCGCCTCCTGACAGCTCTGCTCACTACAGAGGAAGCCTGGGTGAAATCAGGGCTGGCTGCGCAAAGCTGGATGTGACAGAGGAATGGGAGAAAGGTCTAATTCAAGGTCATCCTCAGACAGTCTACAAGGATAACTGAAGAGTGGTAATAAGAGCTAATTACTTAAACTAAGTGTTTTTATTGTTTACCGCCTGCCTGTGAGTTAAGAAAAATGCTCAGTTGCTGGGTTTGCAGCTGCTCTTGGGATGCTCTTCAGCACAGGAGTAATGGGCATCCCCACACCCCACTCACCCACTCCCCCCGCAGCTGTACACCACTGCCTGAGGACCAGAACCCTCCTCCAGTTCCAGAGCCAACAGGGCAGAGCAAGCTGCTGGTGGCCGTATGTTGGTGGGGTTTGGATGCCGAGGTGAACAGGACAATACAAGATTCTACGTGGATGACACTTAAGTAGCCCTTCTGTCGCACAGATTGCTCTGATCTGTAGCCACCAACCAGGGAAACAGAGGTGACTTAAAAGTATTTTACATCAGTTTTGAACCCAGCTTTGCCTTCTCTACATTTCACCAGCCTGGGCTGTGCATTATTTAGCTCTGTGACTCTAAGCATATTGTCCAAACCCCCCGTCTGAGCACTGCTGCAGGGAGGAGGAACAGAGCAGTACACATTTCTCTAGCTTGAGGCTGATTATTGAAACACAGAGGCCTGCAGTTCCTGGAGGCTGAAGGTGAGAGGGTAACTAGTTTTTCCTGGCTGATTTTCTTTCCCTTCCCAGCCTCCTAATTATTTCTCTGCCTTGGTTGCTGTTAGACTTCAAGTGATTAGGCTGTTGGAAAGAGCAGCTGTGGCAAGTAAATGCGCATGAGGTGGGATCCTGCTCTGAAATCTGCAGGTGATGCATTTTCTGACTGTAGCTGCAGTATTGCACAGACTGATGTTACTTTACAGACAGATGCAAAGACTGTTCTGGATGTTGAAAATATTCAGCATCTGCTTCAGTTCTGGAAGGTCAGTCTTTTTTTTTTTTTCTTAGTTACCAGAGCAAGCTACTAAACATATGTCTTTCTCTTATTAACATGAGGAGTTTTTCTGTTAGTTCCAGTGCCCAATTGTCCAGTGTGATTAGAACTGCCAAAAACAATAACTCAGGAAATTTCATTTTCCACAACATTTTAGCACTGGCTGAGTTGGTGGAATCCCAGCAGTGAGCTGTGACCAATGATATATGAAGTGAAAAACGTTTGCCCTCCCTCCCAAGCCTCTCTGCACACTGCAGAGACTTCCTGCTCACGATCCATACTGAGGTCACGGGTTGTGCTGTCAGACTGAGCTCCAAAGTAGATGCTGCCTGCATGTTTGCCAGGTGTTTTTGATACCCCTGAGGCCAGACAGATAGCAAATTACCATCTCAGAGGTTCTCCCTATTGCCAGTATTACTTTCAGATCAGAATTTCCCATGAGATAACACAAAAAGACTGGCTTGAGGCCCAGGGTTCAGGATAACTTGCCTTAAATTTGTTTTTGCTTGGTTCATGTTATAAGGAAATAGTTATGTATCTAGTCATAGCACATTATGTAGACCGACCCTGAAAAGAGCCTCAAATGCCATATTCCAAGGGAAGTATATGGACTCTAACAAAGTTTGTCTGGCAGTTGGAAAGTTTTTGAGTAATGTGAAACTGTGCTTGGAACAGGAAAGAATGCAGCTTACTGTAGTACGGGTCTGTACTAAGTGGTCCTTCCGAAAGATGTTCATGTGGAAAGAATAAAATCTATAGCAAGGTAGGCAGGTAGAGTTCATAATAAGCCATAGCAGGCTTTCATCGATGGCTTTTACAGCTTTTCACTACTCAGATGCCATTTCTGCATTCAGAGGTTAGGTTATAATGGGATGTGCAGATGCATAGATATTTTCCCTTCTTCTGATGGACTGATTTGAAGAATAGGAACCACAGGCTCTGTGCCACAAATGGGAAAGGCAATTCTTCAAGCTTTCATGAGAAGTTGCTTAAATTATTAGTTTCAGTAGTAAAATGTTGGCTACATTTATGTTTACAGAAGAAAAAGTTAGGTATAAACTTTCCAACAACTATACAGACTCTGAAAAGTTTTTCTGTTCCCCCATCCTGCCCCTGGCATGGCTATAGTATTTGCTAAATATGCAGTGGGTTTATTTTTTACTCTTAAAATCACACAAGAAGGTCACCAATTAAACTATTCTTCCCATATGGAATTAAGCAGAAGCAGATTAGTAGTTAAAGTAGGAATTCTCATGGGAGTCTTCTCTACAAGTTTATGTTTTATTATTCTAATATTTGAAGTCTACTCTGAGTATCCATTTTAGCTCAAAAGAAGTCACAGACCTGATGGCATTTTCAAATTTGTCTGTGCTTTTTATTTCACTTCTTTTAGGACACCACAATCGTGTTTATTCAAAGGTCACTGTGCTGAAAGCAATATCTGAAGATAACAAGAAATACTGAAGACAGTCACAGAGGGTAGAAAAATATGACTTCCATAACCCTTCACCTCTATTCCTTTTTGGTCTTTCTATTGGTTTTACAGATGAAAACAAAGGAAATTCTATTGTCTTGAGTTTGCCCGTGCAAAATAAATCAAATTCAGTTCTTGGTTCCCTCCCCCTCTCAAAAGGACACACTAGGTTCTGCAGCAGCAAGAAGGCTTTGGTTTTGTTAACCCTTCCATGGCTCATGCATGCTCAGCAGTCTCAGTCTCCATCTTCAAGTCACATAAATATTTCCAATATTGACACATCGTAAATGAAAGCCAGTTAGCAGTGTGGATGGGAAGAAACCTCTTCCAATGGTATACACTAAGGTAAAGAAGTAAATTTATACTGTCTCAAATGTTTTGATTAGACCGTAATTCAATATAAGACTTGAGTCTAAGAAAATCACTGATATATTAAAACCCTTCCAAAATATATTTTTCTAAGGCAAACACTCAACACTTGTGTACCTGGCTGGCATAGGAAAGCCAAGTCTCCAGAGTCATAGCTTCTGCTGCTCAAGGCTATTCCAGGTAGCCACATGAATTAGCCATCATGGTCAATCTGTAGGCAGCACTTCTTTTTCAGGGAAGTATTACCTATAGCATGATAATGACGCGATGGCTGCTAGCAGCTGACATACTGCTGTGTAAAGAGGTATGACTGAAATCAATAGGTCAGTAGTACTCAAGATGAACGTCAACATCAAACTACCTTCTTTGTAATTTGCCTCTTTGACTCTTAGAAGTTGTTTCAGGAATAGGGCAAATTAGGTGCCATGCCAACCAGGCATAAGCTTGCTGTAAAGGTTCTATGATCTCCCTTGTGCCTCTCCACAATTGTGCATATATAGATATATACATGTTGTACATATATGTGTGTATATATACATGTATATTTACATCTTTTCTGGGATTGTTCTCTTTTTATGCCTGTAGATGTTATGTAATGCTCTTGGATCAGAATCATACTGAAAATAAATGTCTCCTGTAAAGAAAATTGTCTATCCCTTCAGAAAGAGTAGTGTAGATTTACAGACTGAGCACACTGGTGAACTTTTTCCATTCATTACACCAATGAAAATGTTTCAAGAGAAGTAAAATTTAGGCAAACACTGAACTTGGAAAGCAGAACACAGGAAGCTGACATGTGCAGCCAATTCAGCATGCGGAAACTAGACATTAATATTTTAAGACTGGAATCTGGGGCCCACAGCTGATAATGTAGAATTCAATACTCTTGGTAACCTGTAAATTTCCAATGGAAGCCAAAATCTCATGTATGGAATTTAAGCAGAACATAAGCCATTCTGCTGACAAGAAACACATGCATATTGACCATAACCAGCATCAGCCTCCTGAGGCAGCTTTTTCTTTTTGGTGTATCTGTCCCACAACCTCCTCCAAGGCCTTTAGACAAGTCAGAATTTCCTTTGAGCCACTTGACATCAGAAGCAGGCCTTCAGACTCACCCTGCTCACAGAGTGATCGCTGCAGAGGAAGGTGGCACATTTTCTCTCTAACCAAGGACTGATCTTAAACAGTTCAGTTCCAGATAGACTCATACACAAATCCCTAGTGCAAACTGCCTTTTTCCATTAAGCCTTTGTCAAAGGAGAACAACACTGATTTTCTAGGGAAGAATCTGCTTTCCTCAAACACTTTTGTTACTTCATCACAAAACAAGCAAACAAAAAACTGAATTATTTTGTGTTCTTTGGCATTTTTTTCAGCCAAAACAGTCCATAAAGTTTGGCAGGTTTTGACCTTGCAAGAAAAGCCTCAGTTTTCTGTGTAAAGGAAACCCTTTTCCCAGGCATTGCTAAACTCATCAGGAGCTTAAGTAGCAAATAAATTCAGCTGCAAAAGGATGACTTGGGAAAATGTGGACCTACTGCTGACTGGGGCATTGGACTTGGTGACAAAAGGACGTGAAAGATACCAAGGTACTTGCTGCCTTCTTCGCGTCTGTCTTCACTGGTAACATTTGCCTTCAGGAATCCCAGGCCTCTGAAGGTAATGGGAAAATCCTGAGCAAGGAATACTTACCCTGCGTGGAGAAGGCTCAGGTTAGGGAACATCTAAACAAACAGGGAACTTGATGGCATACACCATTGAAAGATGAGGGAGCTGGCTGATGTAACTGTATGGCCACTCTCACTTTAAGTTTGAAAGGCGATGGCAATCAGGGATGGTTCTGGAGGACTGGGAGAAATCAATATCAAATATCAACCCTACCTTCAAGAAAGGCAACAAGGAGCATCCTGGGAACTACAGGCCTCATCTTGATCCCTGAGAAAATGATAGAGCAAATAATCATGGAAACTATTTCCAAACAGATGAAGGACAAGAAGGTGATTAGGGGTAGTCAGTGTAGATTTATGAGGGGGAAATCATGCCTGACCAACCTAATAACATTCTGTGATAAGATGACAGGCTTGGTGGATGAGGGGAGAGCAGTGGCTGTTGTTGCTTTCAGCTGTAGTAAGGCTTTCCCTTATGCTGTTTCCCATAACATCCTCGTAGGAAAACTGATTAAATACAGGAGAAATATATATATACACAGGATATAATTAGATAGATAGATAGACAGACAGACAGACAGCTAGACAGACAGCTAGATATGAGAAGGCCATGAAGAAAAAGGATTAATACTGTGTAGCAGTACTAGCCCAACTGCTTTTTTAGTGGCTGGAAGAGGATATAAAAATACTGTCAAACACTTGCACGGAGCAAGTAACATGTTGACCTGGCTGAACCAAAATTACCACTTGTTATTGTTCCTTTCATCATTATAACCATCACAGTAAAAAGAAGAGGATTAGACAGGGTATCTAATTGTAAGGCTTCAGTATGGGTGGTCACATAACAGATCCAGCATTTCAGATGACAAAGGCGCACACTGATTGTTAATACTGACACTAGCCTTCAAGTTCATTACTATCTCTTGCCTCTCTGCCTCCAAACGGTAAAAGGCTCCCTAATTCAGCTCGCACAGGGAAGAGGAAGATACCCGAGAATGAACCTGACTTCAGAAGAGGCTGATGTCTATCCACCTGAGGGCAGGAGCAGTGGGTTGAAAATAATAGATGGCTTAGGAGTAAGTGGGCCTGAATTCTGGAATAAGAAGGCCGAAGATCTTACCAGGAATTAATACTGACAGCAATAGCTCCGTGAGAAGATAGGGCTGAGCCCCTCAAAACGATGTTACATTGCCATTCAAATCCCAGGATCAGCTTGCCTGGGGACAGTGAAGGGAATGTAATTGTTTGGGCTACAGCTGCTGAAGACATCATGCATAACATGGTGCTGCCTTTTATTCCTATGAAGGGAATCAATCTTCACACAGGTATCTAGCGATTTTTGAGAAAAGAGCGAGAGCAGGACTCTCTGCACCTTGGCAGCACAGGCAGGTTCCTGACCACCACTTCGCAGACCACCATAGTCCAAAACTCCCCACGATGCCCCAGGGCCAAGGACCTGTCTAACAGCCCACAGTGTATACTCTGGACCAAACCCTGAGGCCACAAGAAGTGAATTGCATAGTAGTGTGCAAATACAGTTTGGGGTGGGCTAGGCACAGAGCTGCAAAGCCAAACAGATGCTAACACTTGCATTAACGCTCCCCAGAGCACCCAGGCCTGCAGCTCCGGGGGATCCCTGCCTATGCTGCCTTTTGAAAGTGAGGCTTGTAACAGAAGAGTTACAACGGTGTTTCAGCATTAATGGTTATTAAAAATGAAAAAAGCCTGTCTACATGATCACCAAAAATGTCAGTTTGCAGGACATATTAAAGCTCTTTTTTAATGCAAACCTCTCCCATTCTTAGCCTGAGACTTACAAGAGGCTTTCTGCAATTTTGTAACCCTGCCAAAACCCTGCCTCTTTCTTTCATTTGCTCTCTCCCTCCTGCTTTCTTCCTTTTCCCACCCACACATTATTTACTCAGAATAAGACCTAATTACAGTTTGTGCTTATCTGAAGGACCTGCACTCCACTGCATAAGGGGGTAGTTTGAATTAGGACGGACAAAAGGTCTTGCGAGAGAGAGGGAAAGAGCGATTGTTAGACTTGTTGGAGTAATGAGCAGACGCATTGGGGGTAACAGAGGAAAGGCAGTACCTCCTTGAGTCTTGGATCTAAACAGTTGTCGTTGCAGGTCTGGAGTATGGCTTATCGTTTTAGCCAAAGTCAGTTTCTCCTCTATTAAACTCGGTTTTATTTTTCCTAGCCTAATCTTACACTGAAGTAAGTGGTGATTTTGCTGGAGGCGATGCTGTGTCCTTTGTTGCTAACCATAATGATGGTGTTTGCTGCATTTCTAGCCAAGATCCTAAAGAGAATTTTTTTTTTTCTCCCAGTAGTCTCACAGAACTATTTTTCCTTTTCTCTTTTTTAAGACAATGTGAAAGAAACAAGCAAAGCACAACACGGGAAAGTGGATGGAGAAAAAAAGCCCTGCCTTTGAAAGAAATCTCTGTAAATCTCTGGCACATATGAACAAAAGAGAGGAAACGGGAAGTTAAGGAGATCAGAGCATCTGCTCACATTGTGATTGCTGTCTCCTTCCAAACATCAAGCTCTAGAAGGCCAGAGCTCTAGTTCTGACTGTGAATACCTTGGCTTGTGTCAGATGCTCTTCCTGCACTTACTGACTTCAACTGGATTTTTGCCATTGACTTCCTTAGAAGTAGCATTGTGCATCAAAATCTGTACTGATTTAGTCTTAATATTTAAGAATTAATAAAAATGATCCCTAGGACCTACTGGAGCAAGTGAACTGAGTAAAACATGAGTGTAATGTGCTGGCTAACATCTTTTCCAGCAGCTGGCCCACAGCAAGCAGCTAAAGGACTTACCCCTTCAGACAGTAGTCAAGGCCTGTGCTGTGGTGAGAAGTCCTGCCCATCACCGAATCCTACAGCAGCTTGATCAGCAATCCTCTGGCATCCCTGCTGAGTAGGGAAATACCTGCATTTGCACAAGGGCTTATTTGTCACATAGGTCAACAAGATACACACATGAACAACGAAGGAAGCATGTCTGTGCTGCATTCATCTTATTGATTGCTCCCCTCAGACAGACCTGTGCACATCTGGGATGGGGTTATCGTTACATTTGAGATATTCCTCAATGCAAGGATCCCAAATGCATTTCACCTTACGGAAATTTAAGGAAATGTGAACCGCCCAGAGGAATTTCAATCTGGAGTCCTATGGTGCACCAGAAAGCTGACTGCACAGAGCTGGAAAAAGTTAAAAAGCAATTGGAGAGGATACAACTGAAATCCATCCCAACAGGAAAAAGGGCAACAGAGGCCAATGGGAATAAGCGAGGACATGAAGATTAGCACCAGCAAAGTATAGAACTCTTTCAAACACAAACATTCTGTAAGGGAGGCAAATTGGGGAGAGCTAGTCAAAAGTAAAAAAATCCCAAGGCTGGAGCAAGTTAAAAGAATAGTTAGAAGAGGAAAAGAAACACAGAAGAGCTAATAACAGCCCTGCATTGTTCGAGAGCTCTATTTATTACTAGCAAAAGGTAAGAGAATGGTTTCTATGAAAAATAAAGGGGGGGGGGGGAGGAAAATTGGGAAAAACTGTTAAATATTTCCTTTAGAAACACAGGACACCCCTGTCAGCCTAGGTGGGAGTCACCTAGGGAGGCCTCCAAAGACAGAACACAGCTTCGCTTTGTTTCTGTATTTACAAAGAAGGATGATAGACAGTGCTAATGTATTTCACCTTGGAATGGCAGCAACACAATTATGAAATACACAGAAACACTCACAGAGAGAAAAGACTGGGTGCACCATTAGCCCACCACGTCTCTGTGAGTTCCAAAGCAGGTGAGAGCAGGCGAACCACTTGCCTGACCATCAGAGCTCTTCCTAAAGAGATGGGAAACATCTGCATGGTAGAGACAGTAGTTTACAGGGATATCTGCCCGGGTGCAATTTGAGACATATTAAATGTTGTTTGTCAGGTTTAGTGTGACAGTCTAATCTATTATGTGAGTCAGTAGAGCTTTATTGGTGAAAGATGACTTGGCTGTAGAAATCTTGGGAGTTTCCATCTCCACAGCTGCCATGACAAAATGAGAGAAATGCAGTAGACAGGAAATAATAAGGACTCAGTTCTGCCTTCACTTATATTTATGCAGTTTATGCAGTTGAGCTGAAATCAGCAGGCTCACTTTTGTCTCTCATAAAATGTTTTCTTTTTCCCCCCCAGTAGTCCTTCACTAGGCTTAAATGGAGTGACCTCTCTCATACCAATGGAAGTGAAAGGAGAATTTTGTTCACTGATCTGTTATGAACATCTAAACAAGAGAAGAATTTGGCTGGTGGCCTTTTTGAAGGTATTTTGTATTACACTTTACTGGAAGGAGTCACGAATTGACAAGAATAATTATGCTTTAGGGAGTTAAGTGTTTCAGCATACAAGTGTTGTCAAAGAAACTGAAATTAGCTGCACCACAAAGTCTTTATGGCCAAAAGAGGTGTCTCCCAGCTATCTGCTGTTCATTGGTCACAGCATTTGAACTGGTGCTTCACAGGCTCTTGGAGCCTGTGCAAAGATTCCCACTGACGTCATTGTATTTTGGATCACTTCCAACAGACATCTTTTACCTCTCCAGCTAGGTAAAATCATGAAAAAGGTTATGTTCCATAAATTCCCACGGTTTTCATAAAGTAATGCCACAAATCCTGAGATAACCTCATCTGTTATCAAAGACTGCTGAGGGGGTTGCAAAGATACCCATTCTGAATGGTTTAAATAAGAATATCAAACATAAGGTGTTCGTATCTGCTGACAACGCTAAAACTGCAGATATGGTTAAGAATGAAGACAGAGAAGAACCACAATGTTAGAGAGATATTCTGATCTTTTGGGAGGATGAGACAGAAAACAGAAAGTGCTGCTTTCCTGGGACCATGATCTAAACTAGAAGGGGATTATTAAATTAATCAGCTGTACAAGATGATGGCCAAGAAAGAAAGATTTAGAGGACTATAACGTGAAAATCTTTGAAACTGTCTGTCATGGCAGATGTAAAATCAAGAAACAAGAAACATGTTATAGGAATAAGACAGAAAAGAATCAAGGGGATGATATTGTTGCCATATATAAGGCTCTGATTCACTCTTCTGGAGAACGCTGAGCCAGATTCAGTTCCAAGTCACACTGGCATCACTTTTTTGTCCCCAAAAGTTCTCAGCACTGTTAACAACTGTAGAATTTTTTCCATTGGTTAATTCTGGGGTTTGGGTTTTTTTTTTTCAGAAAGGCTATTCCAGTTGTGCAGAAGATGCCACGTGAAGCTAATAAGACAATTCCATGAATTAGGAATATTTCTTGTAAGAAAACTTGTGATCATACAGGTAATAATTTTTCCAAATGGACCAGAGGCAGAACTAATTCCAAAGTGATCTCTTGAGACAAAACTATTGAGGAAATAAAAATAATATACCAAACTGTAAGTGCTCACAAAGCTCTTGCTTCTGTTGGCTTGTCTGAGACTGCATCCTAGAAAAGGGAAGAAGTTTGCAGTAAAATAGAAATGTGAAACTCACGGAAAGGTTTGCTGAAGTTTCCAGTAAGTCTGTTAGTTTATAGCACAGCAGGAATAAATATAACAGCACTATCAGGAAAGGCTGAGGTGCCAGGTGGCATGCAGCAGTGTAAATTGCAGACAGCACTGCCCTAGACAACTCACTCATGACCGTGTCAGCTCCTTACTGCAAAACCTCAATAGTTTCTGCCTGGCTTCTGCAAAGGGGTAACAAGCCAACATATATAGTTTGTCAGTCTTTAATGAATAACCTGCATTGCCTATTCATTATTTACAGGCATTCAAATTGCAACAAATGGTTCTGATGACAATTACCACACTTCTTTATTTACAGAAAAATGGGTACATACAGCATGTAGATAAAAGCCCAGCTCTGCACTGATATTCAGATATATATAAATCTAGTAATTATCTCTGTATTTGTTGAGAATTCACAAGCTGATCAGGAACAACAGCACTATATTGTTTATTAAAGTAAAAGAACAACATCTCTTCATCCTGTTGTTGTACTTAACATTTAGAGTTAAGTTCTCCAATCTGCTGCTTGGTATGTAAAGCCATCCTTTGCAGAGCGAAGGTATATAAAGCCACAGAGTTTTAGAGAAACCAGATGCATGAGTAAAGCAAGAAGTAGAGGAGATACACACAAAGCCAAAAATTTGTGAAGGAATTTGCAAGGAACAGAGAGCACACTGTGCCAGCCACACAAAAGATGGAAAGAGGAATAAAGGGGTTGGAATAATCCAAACTCTTGCTGAGAACACGATCTCCAGTGGCAAGCATTTTGTTTAGAACATGGATGAGACTTAACACTACACCATCTAGTGAGTTATATGCTGGTCTGTAAAGTCATTTCTCCATTCTCTCTCAGGCTTTACTAAAGGCAAGATGTGTTCTGACAGAGAAAGCCAGTTCCCTGTCTTTGCGCCTCTTGAGCCCTCAAATCAGCAAGAAAGCGCCACATAGGTTTTATGCTGACTTTCTGCAGCCAACCTGACTCGGCATAGTAGTCGGTGCAGACTACAGGGCAAATAGTCTCTTGAGCAGTAGCAGTTCTCCATGGCAGGATTGTTCAAGCAGGACTCAGCTGGATGAGCTCATCCAGCTCAGCTGGATGAGCTGGATGCTCAGAGCATGAGTCAGTTCAAGTGGGGATCTTCATGCTTGTTTAGAAAAAGAGGGTTTGTCCTCTACATAAAAGCATTCAATGCCTGGATACAGCCTCTTTGCACATGAGACAATCCAGTTAGACGCTCTCTGTGTTTTGTTACATGCCATTTATAGAATACAGGAGATGGTGGTTAAGGTCCTAGAAATGCTAGTACATGGAATCACTTTTCATTAGCCAAATAAAAAAATTTTCAAAGCATCCATTGTCCTTCCTCTTTTCTGCACCATGGCTGGTGGTGGAGAGGTGTTGCAAACAGAAAAGAAAGTAGAGCGAACAATATGACTTTCCTCAGTGTCGGGAAGGAAGCAGAAGGTGCCGAATTAAACAAACATCTGCCCTGGCAAATAGCAAACAATGTGTTTGTCTAGTCAACTGAGCAAACAGGCCTTGGAAGTCGGAGAGAGGGGGGAAGGAGACAGAGCAAGCCAAGATGGCCATTTTGCCAAATGACTTTTTTTCATGCTCCAGCAGTCATTGTTGTAATTACAAGGATCTCTGGGGAACACAGGAGTCTGAATCTTCATTGCTTTAGAACATTGCCAATAAGATATAAAAATTGCTAACACAGTGAAAACAGTCATATGCAATGGTTGGGTTTTTTTAACCATCAGACTGTCTATTATGCAAAAGAAAAATCCACTATAGGTTCTTTCATCACAGAAATTTCACGCTCATCAAAAGGGATTAACAATGGTAGGAACTGACGTCTGGTGTTCATTCAAAGGTGAGGCGCAGGCATTGCTAGGGCATGCTTTGCTGCTAACACATCTCAACCCTGCCGTGAATGGCAGCTTCAAGATCAGAAGGTTAGTGACTCTTCATGGACCTGCAGAAGCTTGCAGCCAACATGACAACAAGAGTGAGTGTATGAGCAAATTAGCATGAGACTGTGAGGAACACTGAGAACACCTCACCATAGCTGCAATGGTTTATATATAATTTTTAGATTTACTGCAAGAAGCCTCCAGATCAGAAACATCTAATCACACATTTTATGCTCATGTGGGACACCCAGTTTATGAAACTATACAGACACATACACAAAACCTGAAAGGTCTACCAAGGGCTATATTACTTGCGTGCTCTAGCGTGCCTGTGGATAGGACAGGCAAATTTGCACCAATGTAAAACGAGGCAAGGGTGGAAAGAGTAGTCCCTTACCCTCCACACTGGAGAGGCTCCTTCTCACTTGGCCTTTGACAGATACAGAGCGAGCACATATTTCAGAATAAATCTGCATATCCTTACCCTCGTCAGCCTTGTTAGACCTTTTCATTGCAGCTGGTGGTAAGGGATCGTGTATTCAGCAGGGCAGGCTCTTCAGCACTGCTGGAAACCCACCTCCCCCGGCCATTTTTTTTCTTTTTCAAAACCACTTCTATTCTGGGTCACAGTTTTTTCTCTTCTGTCTTCAACTTTCATGAGAATTTGTACCTTATTTTGTACTTAAGAGCTCTAAATATGGATGTTTAAATCAGTTTTCAGCCCTGAACCTCAGCTCTCAATGATGGCAAGCATTGAACATATGGCTCCCATGTGCAATGTTTTCTGATCCCTGAAGAGCTCCATATAAGGTGTAGTTTGAGACAGTACATTCATTCAGCGGCAGCTAGAAACAGCCACTGACCCCACAGACACTGAATGAAAGAAACTAAACTTGGAATTTCCTGCCTTTATTACATTTTCTTTCCATCTTTTTTTTCCCCTCACATTTATTTTTCCATCACTTTTATATTAGAACATCATTTTTCTCTACGTTAAAAGCAAGGCTGGGCCTTCAACCATTGATCTTGTTCTTGTCCTTCTTCAGCAGACAGGAATGTGTGTATTTTATTGAGACAATTAAATTAGTTAACTATCAAAATGGGCATAAGTCTCTTCCTAATACTGTACATGCTAATCACTGTTGTAACCTTCAGCGGTAATTGACATTAACTCAACGACTACTTCCTTTGACTTTAATAACTACAATAGTTTTTGTAATCATTTTGTTGGTATGCTTTAATGATTTAAATTTATGACATGCAGGGGTATATTTCTTGGCTCCCTGTTTCAGGAAACCTCTGCTGGCACTGAGAGAACAGAATTTGCAAATCGGGGGAAAGAGAAACCACTATAAACTGGTGGCTGATTTAAGATATTCTGTTCAGATAGCCTTTGGAGGGGCACACCCGATGCATTGCAACAAAAGGAGAATTTCATTTTGTTTTTGAAATGCTGTTTTTACATTCAGGAAATTTGCAAAGGCACCTTGACAGAAAATGATCAAATATCTGAACTTACAGTGCAACAACATTTACTTAGTAAATGACATTTTAATGCAGAAAGTCAAATTTGCATACTAATTAAATTTTTCCTTTAAAACATTTAGACTTTTTGGCCTTCCTACCTACCCACAGTGACAGAGATTAAAAGATTTTTTTATTAAGTCCTGTCAAACAACACACACTTTTGTAAAGTGCTACAGTACAAAGTAGCACTTTTAACCTATTTTCTAGTCACTCAGAATTTAGGCAGTGGGAGCATTTCCACATGCTTCTTGATCTCAGAAAGGCAGCTGATGGCAGAGAGATGGGAAAGATTGGGTTTTCTCCCTCACTGAATTTACACATTGTGGGAAAACAGCTTCATGTACTGCATGCTGGGTAATAAAATAAAAAGACATCACACTTGTAAAACTACACTGGCTCTTTACTAAGAGATTTATAGAGGTGCTGCAAGTTAGAGTAACACTTCAGCTGTCTTCACCTTGTTTGACTTCCAGGCAGGGCTAGAGGGTGATATGGGTAAAGTAGGCATAAATAGTCTAAGATGGCAGAATGAGGATGTTAACATCGGACTGGAGGGGGGGAAATAGCTGAGCAGCTCGTTCAGCCTCTGTTCTTCCCAAGCAGCGTGGGGCTTCCAGACCAAGTCAGCTCCTCAGCCCCAGGTATAAGCAGCTGCAGCCATGCAACACCTGTGGACTGTGCACATTGCTGCCTTGCCAACCTCCACCTCCACACGTCTCTGGACGCCAAGCACATGTACACAGCTTTATCAACATGACAGGGCACTGTGCGTAAAGGAGGAGGAGGAGGAGGAACGCAGCCAGCCTGCACCCTTGGTTTGAGGTTGCCTTTTTTTTTAAAATCAACCACTGAAGCAAAATTCCTCATATAATAATTTCCTGGCCAAGCAGTTTCTGACTGTGAAATGACCATTTCTGTATCTTTTAGTGGAAACAAAAATATTTCAGGAGGATCAAGACAAACTTGTCACACCATTTTTTCCAATCTCTTCTTTGTACGTGCCTGTTACCAGCAATAACTTCCTAAGATGTGGCCTCCCCACAAACCACTAGGATCACTACAAACAGGCAAGTAATTCTGCTAAGCTTCAGTTGATTTTTGCTCTTTTGTTAAGCCAAGAACTGAAAGCTTTTCTTCTGTTTACTTGACAGGACAACTTCAACACTCTTCAAAGGCTGTCTTCTTTGAGAGAATTTATATTCATTTCTGTGTATGACCAGACTTGTCTCTTCTCTGCTATATTGTGTGAGTAAAAGCACATTTATACCAAGTACTGGACTGCTACAGGAAAGACTCTGAGACAGCTGGTACAGCCACATGGCGCAGCGTGCCAGACAGAGCGCTAGTTCTGTGTTCAGGGTGTTCCCCAGCAGGTTATTAAACATGACAGAGAGAGGACCCTGCTATGAGTCTGTGTTAGTCCCACGTCTGGAATCAGCTCCACCCTGAGGATGGGATGTGTCCATCTGGGCTCAGTCTTACAGTGTACAAAGGAGTTTTTCCTCCCCTAACCAGCAAGGAGCTTAGGATCATGTTTTCTGTGCCTGTGCAGTCTCAGGGACTACAGCAGACATACCTGCTGCACTCGTGTTTCACTGAGTGAAAGTTTAACATCTCACAGGTTCTCTCTGTAGTAAAAATGTGTCGGTAGCATGTTGCTGTATCAGTTTGGGAATTTCACACGCTCTGCTGAAGCCCTGATAGGACCACTTCAAAGACACCTGAGAGGCAGATCCTACAAACGCTGGAAGGCTGCAAACATTTAAGTCATTGGAAGTATTACCCGAACGTCATCCAGGACCCATTCGCATCGGTGTGGATTCCACAACTGCTAGCACAGACTTACTTTCTCTGACCTTAAGGACAAAATTATGTTCCTGGTCTTTTTTCCCGTGGATGCTTAGGCCACCTTTTACTGTTCTGCCAGATGTCTTGAAGTGAAGCTAAATTGCATTTAGCTTAAATGGCATCTTAGGGTTTCCCTACACAAATACTATTATGCAGTGGTCCAAACAGGGCAGCTCCCATCATCCGGAATTAATTATGTCATTGTGAAGAACAGAACTAACTAGACATGCCTCGATTTGTCCCAGGAGGACAGGGCCAAGTTCTGTCAGCGCTTAAACACTCCTCCTTGTCCCACATGTCATACCTGGGTTATGTGCAGAAACAAGGGCCGTTCTGGACCTGGAACAGGAGTAATTTCTGATACCCACCCCAACCAAAGCAGCCTGGCCTTTATATCACCGTCCTCTGAGTGCAAAAATACCACAAACTGTTTTTCTTAGAGAAAAGGAAAATTCGACACAACATAGGGCACTTTGTAACTTGTGTAAGGACTTCCACAAAAGGAGTTTCAGTGATACAAATACCTTATTGAGAGTTATAACTCTAGAGGCAAATTATACCCACAAAACGTACTATCACAATCCTTAGCTCAAAGCATGAACCAGTTCTCTGTTGATGCTGCCTTCTTTGCTGAAGCACTAGCTCTTAAAAAACAGACCAGGGGTTTTTCCCCACAGCGATGAGTACTCCGTTGTGTTCTTTAATATCTTTTACTGCAAAGCTCTGAATATTCCATTTAAAGGTACCAATAATGTCCACATCCTGAAAAATGCTCAAATAGTTTCACTTGAAACCCCTACCCTGGCTGTTTTTTCTTTTATTATTATTATTATTATTATTATTATTATTATTATTCAGAGCTCGGAAAGGATATTTCAAACACAAGCACCTATTTTGGTCTCTTCTTTCCACACAGCTCAGAATCTCACAGTGTAGTTATCCTGTCCCTTTCCTCCTCCCCTCCCTCCTCTGTATTTCCCCCCTTACAAATTTAACAAAGCAATATCCTCTACTCTTTTGGGACAGTTTTCTATCTGCAGGGTACTGTAACAACTTGTTTAATTTAACCCTTTGAAAAATAATGTTTTGACACGATGTTCTGACATGTCTTCAGCTACAAGGAGAGCAGGCACAAGGATGAAATCACACAGAGGAAAACCAAAACCTCCTGTTTTCATCTTTTAGAAAAAGCCCTGTTTGACTTTAAAATAGAGAGAGGGGAACTTTGCAAATGCTCCTAATATGTTGACGCTTTATTTCCATGTAGGGTAATGTTTGTAACTTTGCTGTCTCTGGAGGGGACTTGAACATCAAGATCGCAGTGCCTGATGATGTCTGTTGCAGCTAGGCACATACAACCCTTGGGCCTCCAATCTTAATTATATCTGCTACTGTTTACAGCTTATAATTATTGATGTTAATTTACTGAGTGATGTTACACTTCTAGCCCCAAGATATGTTTTTGGCATGTTAATCCATTTGCACATGGACTATGTGATTGCATCTGATTGTACAGGCTGAAATTAAAAGGTATTTTTCACTTTAATTTCATTTGGTTTTGCCATGTTCTACATGATTTCAACAAAAGTAATTTGACTATTTCTGGTAATGTTATAAATATTGTTTAAATTATACATGACGCTTTGACACAATAGCAAGAGAAAAATACTTTGCCCATCTGCGCAACATAAAGCCCTGTTTGTACCACATGTTTCAGCAGGCTGCAAAAACCACCAGAGGGCAGAGAGTGGAAAGCCCAACAGGTCTCGTTCTGCATGAAACACCTTCCCACCTCGAGGCACGTAGCTGTGTGAGTCAGCTTCAGGTGGGAGATGGAGAGATGGGAAGGTTCATAAATAGCCCAGGAATGTGCAGTTGACTGGGTGGTGTTTCATTTCACCAGATGGGGTAATGAGCCCTGGTCCTGCTTCATTACTCACAGCCCGCAACAAGCATCACCTCACCCTTCGTCATTTCTACACCAGATGGCGATGGCTGCAGCGGACTGTGCACATGGCATCTTAATGTCGTGCATGTGAGAGGTCTGGGCAGTCATGTGCTGCAGGGTAAGAACTTGCTTAAGCAAATTCCAGGTGAGGATTTATACTGACAGAGTTGTATGGGGCTTTTTAAGGACTGGAACCAACCATTTCAAGCATTTTTTACATAGGGATTTTAAGAAGTTGCTTTTGAATTAAAGAAGGATTATTGCTGTTGCTGACTTACTCCTTCCTAATTTCTGTGATTTCAGTGAAGGTAATTGATTGATTTCAGTGAAGATAATGATGTCTTCTTTAAGAAGAGCAATCTATTTCAATGTTAGAAGACCCTGATTCTACAACATCTTTAGGCATGGAAGCATGTAGAAGCTTCAGTGTGCTCTCAGCTTCCCATAAGCTTCACTACCCCAGAGCAGCAGGCTGTCAGAGGCTGTAAAGAACAGCAGAGCAACCTCTAGGTTAAGACAATGTGCAGAAGAAGTGGCAGCTCCAGGCTAATTCAGGGGGCCAGGCAACCACATCATGGGTTGTGGGAGTGCCTGGCAGGCCAGCTAAACAGTTGGAGCAAGAAGGTGGTACAAACCTTCCCTTAGCCTTCCTGCTTTTGGGAAAAAAAACCCTTAACATCCTATGCTTCTAGGAATCACCTTGAGAGGAATACGAAGCGTGCATTACAGCAGGATACCGAGTGAGCTCTGACCCTTGTCACATCTGTGTCAGATGGCATCATCACTGGCAATAGTAGCTCCCACCACTGTGTCAGGACACAAGTCGCTCTGAAGTGGCTCACATAGCTGGTGCACAAACTCCTACATTATAGCAGTGTTTTGTGCAGGCAGTAAGCAATCTCATCTCTGGTGCAATTTGACTGATATTACAGACACTTTCCATGGGAATTAGATATCTACCTGCCATTTACACCTTTAAAAATCTCTCGCCAAGCGCCAAGAGAGAACGCTGAATGTGAAATCACCCCCCCTTTTAAAGACAAAGTAGAGGAGCAGATTTTTAACAGAAGCTGACCCCAAAAGAAGAAAGTTATTTTATTGTATAGAAACCATGGTCTTGATCTACCATTTCTTTTCTTCTCTAGGTGCTATCCAGGAGCAGCTCAGAAAAACAGACAGTTGAGTCATTTGGCCTGTCAGTTAGTTCACTGCCAATGGTTGATGGTCTTAACTGAGAAATATGAAAATATGAACAACAAAGAATACAAAATAACAAACAAACAAAAGAAAAATTATAAAATCAATGGCCCACTGACATAAAAATTAAATGCATTATCTAAGACGCAGTAAAACACTCAGCTCATTCCTGCAAACATTAGCACTACTGAATGGCTGAAGGGCCATTCTGGTTACAGCATCCCAGATGAGAAAGCATCTCCAGCTTGCCAAAAGTCGCAGTGCTGCAGGCCCTCAGATGGTAACTCCTACCTGTTGTCAATATTATGGATGCACCAAACTTCCTTAATTTCGTTAAGATGTTAATTTATTCAAGACATAATTTTTGCATTGGTGAATTTCATCAAAACGTATGCTTAATCCTCCTACTTGACATATAAGCCCTGACAACATAGTTAATAACTGTATGGAAAAGTAATTCAAAAGAAAACTTTGGCAACAAAAGAAACATATTAAATTCAATCTTATTAAGAAGGCCCTAAATTAAGATCACCTCTAGATTCCTATTTTGTCTCCTGGCTTAGGCAGTGGTGTTTGGGAGGTCAGCTCAAACGAGATGGAGAAGTCACGTTGTTATTTCTTTCTCCCAGATGTCTTTGGCTGGAGACTGCATGAATGTGTACTTTGATTTCCCTGAGAAAGTGAAGTTACTAGCAAGTCTTTCAATCAGGCTAGAAAAAGAAATATTTTAGATCTCCTAAGATCTTCTGCTAGATCACATTATCATAAAAAGAGTGTACTACTGCACTTCTCTGGGATTTCTGTAATCCCAAATTCAGGGGAATTACAACCATCTGACAACAAAACCAAATCATGAAGTTAGTACCGCTGGATTTTATTGCTCAAGAGCCACATCATGCAAATACTCACTGCCACACATGATCATGAGCACAAGGTTTATTTCTCTCAATGTAAGCTGGAGCACTTACAGAAGTTTTAATGGGACCAATGTCAAATCTTTGTAGGCCATAGCTTTCTGATACTATGAAACATTTTTATGGCTAAGAACTCAGAATAGGAGGAGACAGAGATCCTTCTTTATTCTTTAATTAAACCAGAGTCTTAGATTTAATCTTACTGTGTGAAATGAACTCCCTTCCTCCTCTGACTCCCTATCTTCTCCAGTCAATAAATGTGTATTAGTTTCAGTTGGTGTTATTAATTTCAGAAGTAAAGAACTAAAACTTAAGGCTACCTATACATGGTTCTAATTCATGCCTTTTCCTAGATCATGTCCTTAAACAAGGACAAAGAAGGTACAAGTCAAGTAGCTATTTTTTTAAAAACAGGAAAACAGGAAGACATGCAATAACTTAGTGTGTCCCTGCTCTGTCACGTGAAATCTGGGACCTTGAACAAGCAGTCCAACCTTCCTCCACGAATGGACGCCACAATTTGAGATGCACTGACTGAACAGCTACCCTCACTAGAATCAGTGCTCCGGGACCAGAATTTTATTCGTTGCTTCTTCTTCTTCATCGTCCTGGGGCCAAAACCTTTCTCTGTTCCCTGCTTCCAGCTAGCATGGCAGACGAATTTGTACAAGTATCACAGTAGGAAGAAATATTATTCTGCTAGAAGGAGTTCTAATTTATCAGGTTCTCTGGGAGCCATGAGGTGTGTGAGCTGCTTCAGCCAGTACTGCACGTCTATCCAGGGTGAAGAATAATATTCCTAATGGCACTATGCTACCAAACACTCACCATGAAAAACCCCCACGTATGGATCATACCCTTATATCACAGCAATTCTTCTCTACAGTAAAACAGGCTATTAGGAAGAATGATAATGTTCATAAACCAAGGTATTGAATACAAGTCAAAAGAAATATTCTTGCCATATAGAAGTAGTGGAGAGAACACATTTATTGTACACTTCTCTTATCAGCTTATTCTAAGCTGATGTGATAGTAATGCAAGGTACAGGAGAGGGCAGACAACGATAGGGGAATGCTGGATTTTTTTAATCTTGTCTAGAGGATTAGAGAATCTGAGTGCTAACAGTTTTTTCATCTGGCAATACTTGCAACTGAAGACATAAGATATCTCTGGAGTAGGCAAAAAAATAGCTACGCCTAAGGATATGGCACTGCGCATGTTCTACTGACTGCTGCAGCAGACAGATGTGTTTCAGTAGTGACTGGGAGATGAGTCAAGAAAAAAACCCTAACTTTGAATCACAATTATTAGAAGAGCAAATTATTTTATTCTATACCCCCTTTTTTGTCTTCATCATGACAAAGCCAATGGCAAAGGCACTTGGAAAGGTGTATCAACAATAGGTTCTCCTGATCAAATATTTAAAGCCTGATTTTCCTTGCTAGGGAAATTCTTGGTCATTGCAGTCAGTATCATCCAGAATAACTCCCTAACATGGAAGCACAGATGGAGACATATGTCTAGATTGCATCAGCTTCATCTATATTACTTCTCGCAACACTACAGGAACAGTTTATTCCATAATATATACTTGGCACTTGCTTAAGCAGCAGTTTTGTCATTCCCAGGTGTTGGTGAACTGTGAAGTCCTCTGAGATGGGGATTCTATGTGTCACTTAGGTGTAAAGTGAGGCATAAAACAGTTTTATGATTCAACCGATAGTCATTAGGAAGGATAGGAAGTGAATCCAGGACTCATAATTGTCATGCTTATGTCTTTTGTACTAGAAATCTTGCCACATACTAATAGCCCTATGGAAGAAGAGAAGGAAAGGGAGTATGGAGAAGTGCAGCCTGCCTGCAAAAATGGTAACAAAGGTGGATTTCTGTAACATTCAGCACTAGCCCAAGCCTGCTAAGGCAAGTGGGGCTGTTACCACTGACTCCAACAGAAAAACATTTGGCTCAGTGCTGAGTGATTTTGAAAATGCTGCTTTGACATTTTAGGCTTGAAACCAGACATTTTCCCTGACATTATGAAACACAGCGAGGTAATATTACAAATAAGTGTAAAAAATAAATCCAACTTGGAAAACACAAATGACCTTTCAAAGCCTGAAATCATGTAATAATAACTGGCCTGACCCATTGCTGAGGTTTTATTGTTTGAGCTTCACTTATGTTTTTGCCTTTTTCCTTTGGATAAAGTGAACAGTTAGGGACCAAAATCCCAGAACAAGTGCATGCCTATTTACCAACAAAATGAAAAATGTCTTGAAATAGTTCCAAATATCTAATCTGCGGGGGGAGAAATCATACAAAGGAAAAAACCCACACCCCCTCACTCTGCTTTCGCCAGGGTTTGCCTATATTGTTTGCTTCAGACAGCCCATTTCTAATGAATCCAATAATCAGCTGGAACTTGAACCTGCTCTGCCATCTCTCACTGTGTTCTTTCAGTTCCAGGAAAACAGAAGCAAATGATATTTTTCTTGCTCAGCATTAAAATACCCATAATAATACTAATGTTTACATCTGGTTCCAAAACCAGTTTTGAGCCTCAGTCAGAA
This sequence comes from Phalacrocorax carbo, assembly GCF_963921805.1. NCBI lineage: Eukaryota > Metazoa > Chordata > Aves > Suliformes > Phalacrocoracidae > Phalacrocorax > Phalacrocorax carbo. The sequence goes on from NC_087526.1 coordinate 4,076,212, forward strand.
GAGAGATGAAATTTAAGACACACAAGGTTCAACTTTTTGGGAACCTATAATGTTTTCTTGGTTGGTTTTTCAAATCTTTTTTTCTAAGAGCTCTTCTATCCCCAAACCTGCTATACTTTACCTATGTTGGGATTATGAGAGCAGTACCTAACCCCAGTACAGTTATTTGGGTATTAAGTCAGCATAGCATTTTAATAGCACTCTAAGGTCACCCAGAAGAGTAGTTGTGCTAGAGAAGTCTATTGCTAAAAAGGCGCATACACTATGATTTTTTTACAGATCTGCTAAAAGCGTGTGGGTCAGGGCTCAGCTCTTTGTGGGGAGGCAATGGCAATGTTCTTCTCTGAAAGCAACTTTTTTTTTTTGCCAGCTTCTTCCTTTTACAGGGATGCCATTGCCAAGAGTGCCCTAGCACGCTACATGGTATCCTTTGGCACCAGGTTCCTGAGTGGTGTTTTTTTGTTGAATTATAGTCTAGCCCAGAACTTGGTATTTTAGGAAGAATTTCTGTGAATAACACCACTAAAAAAATGCAGTTGTTTCCTGTGTACCCTACTTTCTGCCTCTCCTTTCCCATAGTCTCTCTTCCTATGTCTCTAACATCTTGTCCTCCACGGACAGTTCCCCTAGTCTGCTCCCACATTCCTGAGCTGTTTGGATGGGCGAGTGGAGTAGGTACTCTGCTGGTTCAGACTGGTGAGGCAGCACATGCCTGCTGAGGCCGACACGCCTGCTCTGCGTTCCAGCTTAGGAATAGTTCGATATTGTTCCATCTGCTTTTCTCTCCATGGAGGCACTTCGGGTCTCCTTCTGTCTCAGTTGCCAAGTTCTGTTAACTTTGTGGGTATTTTGTATGCTTGAAGACTCTCTCTTCTTCAGTCATTTTTCCTTGATAATGGCAAACAGATTCATAAATTAATCGGAGAGGATAGATGCTGACAGACAGAAAGGTAGACAGGCAGACAGCCTCATTTCCTTAGGAAACAAGGCTAAAAAATGAACCACACTCCCCAGAGGCTTTGACAGCAATGACTTTGGTACAGTTGCGCAGAGTTACCTTTAATTGGATACTGTTGGATTATGTTCCATTTTTCCTCTTGTCCTGACCTGCTCATTGAGTAAATAGAGGCATCTGCCAAAGCAATGGCTCCTGAATTAGAGAAGTGCACCTTCCCCCTGGGAGAGCAAAGTAGGCCAGCGATTCACCAGGGCTTTCTGCAGCTGAAATTATTATTCAGGTTTCCACACTGTAGGAGCAAGGGATCTGTATCTAGCTGAATAATCTGGCAGGAAATGTAGCTAAGTCACAAAAACATATTGGCTGAGAACCATGGGTATCTTATATAGAGAGTTTAAAGTGACATTTTCAGATATAAGTTTCTCATTCCCTTTCCCAGGCCAGAACTGTTTTTTATTCACTGAATGCACTTCTCACCTTAGACAGCAGCAAACTGTTTGCATTGGATCCTTAGCCAAAGTAGAGATGCTGACAGTCCTTAGCCATAGGCAGCAAAACTCTACACTGACTGTTATTTGAACTCTAGGTGATCAGGAAAGCAGTTTTTTATTATGCAAAAACATGGGATGGTTTTTTTCTTAATTTTTGTCAATAAAAGCGAATTTTTTTAAAAAAATAAGCCCTATAAGCAGGATAGTTTAGATTTCTCCAAATCCTATCTTTAATGATGACGATTTGTATTTCCAATGACAAGCATTTTTTTTAGCAAGATAGAAAACATTTTCCTAGGAAGTATATTTTCGTAGTTCGGAGTTTTTTGTTAAAAGTGTTTTTTGTTTTTTTTCTGTAATCTATGCTAGTAACTGTGGTTTGGCGTTTTGGCAAAGCTGTAGGAGGACTGAAGTCCATTCAAAGCCTCCAGTCATTCCTCTGACAATCTAGAGGGCTCATAGCAAGAGACAAAACCAGTGTTAATCTGACTGGGAGTGAAGGGGGTGTCGTACAGTTAAGCAGCCATGTTTCATACAGGTTAGTGCCAACAGGAAAGACAAGGCCAATGTCTCACTGCTCAGTAAATCCAGACCTCTTAGGAAGCACACTAGCTGGAGTGAGAGAACCGACTTCCCAGCTCCATTCTACCTCTGAGGTGAACCAGATAAAAATAATGGATTAAATAAAGATTCAGTTTTAAATAAGTTTTAAATAAAATTTTAAATAAAGATGAAGTCCATCAACCTATCTCACCCTCCTTTTTTCACTTAAAGAAGCTATTCTTCAGTTAATTATGTAAAAAATAAAGCAAATAATTTTTTTTTTCCCTAAGGAGATATTGCTTTGCCATGATGAGGACCCTGTGTTCTCCTACAATTATGTAAGATTGTGGGAAGCCCTGGCAAAGGCCTGGCAGAAGAGAGCAAAGAGCAACCATCTAGCAAAAGGGTCTTTGCAAAACTGCCTGGATTACACACTAGCCACACAGACTGGCCCATGCACGCTCGTCTGCCTTTTAAGAACAGCACGTCCTTGATGAATGTTATTGAAGCTACCACAGGGACTGTCTGGGCACCCTCTCCCTTCATGATGATCTTTCCATATTATTACAGGATGCGGTGGAAGCATCTGGGAAATCATCCCAACTGCCTTCTTGGATGGACTCTCTGCCTACATGCATGGGAGGTTCATACCCAGAACATTCAGCCAGAGCTGGAGGTGCTTGCATCATTTATTATCTCTGGCTTGTGCAGTGTACTTTGAGCAGCTGGGTAAATTCACCAGTGTGGAGGCCTACAGGTGGTGCAGCCTTATAGTAATGCTAGGAAAAGCTTAGTTACCCAGTTTTGGAATCCAGGACTCATGAAGACTTAAATGAAATGCTACTACAAATCAGTTCTGCTAAACCAGTACAAAGGGCTGTGAGACACCATTAAATCAATTTAAACTTAGGTTATATCAATTTAAATTTAATTCATTGGGAAAAAATCAAAACCAGTATAAAATAAGCCTTTGTTAAACCACAATAAGAGTGGTCTTCTCTAAACTCATTTAACTAAATCTAGTTTCAAACTAATTTAAGGTATGGTCTGACACATGTAGAAAAAAAATCTGCGGTGAACATCACAAAAAGCTAATGAGGACTCACACCAGGACTCTAAAGACAGATACTTCTGAAAATTAGATGTGTTCAGACAGGCTTCACATTCTGTGTTTTGTTTTCAACCCAGATTCAAAAAGGACCACTTTAAGATTTCCCAGATCAAATCCACCAGTTTCTCACTGTTTCTAAGAGCTTTCTGAAAATTTTGTTCAGTGATTTGTTCCAAAACTCCACAGGTATTTTGATTAAAAAAAAATAATAAATTACTTAAATAGTAAAGCTGCACTTTGCAGTTCAGGAGCAAAGCGAGGACAAGAAATTAGTTTCTAAAGTAGAATGAGATATAAGCCGCCAAGCCACTATTTCAAAAGTGAGGGAACTACCCACCTCTGTGCCCCACCTGCCCTCAGGACACTCAGAGAAGCATATGGAAAACTATGGCAAGAACATCAGAAAACAAGTAATTTAGGCAGCAAAGTCTGAAACTGTAATGAACATAAATATTAGAAGTTTCTTGAACATGAGGCGCTTTTTGTCTTACTTGTTTGAGTCGGCTAAGTACCTAATGGTGTGTGATAAAAGCAAAGTGAGGCTATTATTTTCCTCTGTTCTGCAATCTGTGTAAAAGCATGTGGGGAAACGTCATGTCTGGTTGCAAGTATCATGCTGTAAGGTCTGGAAATCCACATTCTTAAAGCCTAGACAGACATGAATTGACAAGCACTAGCCATTCCTAGAGCAACCGTCAGATTCAGAGAGCCCTTCTCTTCAGATAAGTACCCCAGTTTTCCATGCACACACGCAAACCAGGTCTTAATCCTTAACAGGACAAGCAAGCACATACGGAATCTTGAAAGACTGATTTTTTGTCTTTCTGCTTGCTAGACTGGAAGGCCGGTTAAGAAAACTCTTAAAAAACATTTCAGGAATGAGGTTCTTTAATCACATATCAGGATCTTAGGTTTCATGACAAGTAAACCAAAAAAACCCAGCCTATCATAAAATCAGCCTACAATAATATTGCTGAGTCTTACAAGAACAACATACTAATAGACAAGACTGACTTATGTAAGAGTGCTGATAGCTGCTCTGGGTAATGTTTACTTGTTGAATTTGGTTTTAGTTTGAACTAAATTGTCAGATTTCATTTCTCGTCAATCTAGAATTATGATCCAGTCCTCTAAGGCAGAAGACAGAGAAAGAAAAAGAGGAATTCCCCATTATACAATAAGGACTAGGAAAAAAATAATTTTTCTTATTTCTGTAAAGTCCTTTAACCCATTAGAAAAGGAAGTCTAAAATATCCATCATAATGAGATATAATTACAGTATTTTGAAGTGTTATTAAAGCTAAATTTAGATGCTAGTGATTTTGGCTAAAACATTTCAAATTAGTTTAACTTTTCTCTCTCCTCAGGATCTGTTTTCATTGTACCCAGGACAACCTTATCTCCCTAACCATAGTCACTGTATGTTATTTCACTCTTACCTCATACTAACCAGGTAATTATCTTACACATTCTTGTTTCTGAGAAATAATAAAATAAAAGGTTTTCTTCCTACTAACCCACCCACTCCGAAGCAGCGTCTTCTCAAGTTTTGCTTGAAAAAGCACATGCGGTCCTTTCAAACAGTCTGATGTGACATCTCGAATAGATTAAAAGTCATATCAGAAAGCTATCTGTTGAGTGACAACATAACTACTTATTTAATAAGTATATTAAATACATATGCATGGCTATATACTGTACATGCAAAGTTTTAAATATATACCCTAGTTAACTGCCATATGGATATGTTGTTGTGGAAAAAAATATTTATAAAATGTTTTTTCCAAATGTTTAATCTACAGCAGATGCGCCTTGCATTCATCTGTTTGGCTTGGCATTCACTACAGGGAGATCTTATTAATCATACAGACCTCCTGTAGTAGAGGAAACAGAGGCTATTATAGGATTCATCTGTTTATGACTAAACAGAAAAAAGGATCTTCATCAAATGAGAGATCCCTTTCTGAAAGCCCCCTGAAATGTAGAAGGTTGTGAGTAAGCCACATGCTGTTTTTCATCTCCCAGCGTTGTACCCGTACTCCTCCTCTTTATACTCAAATAACAAAGCAAGAGAGGCTGTATGTATCTGGGGAAGGAGAGGGAAACAGAGGAGTAGTAACTATGGGGAGAGACCTGGAGAAATCCAGATTTCATTTGCTCCCTTTCCATGTCAAGATCGTGGAAGTTTCTTCCCCTGACTCATTTGTTATTCTATTACGTTTGGAAAAACATGTAGAAGGATTTATGGAAAGCGCTTCAGAGTCTAATCTTACTCTAAAGATCTCCAGTCTGTATCTCTCTGTGCACTGCTTCACATGGTAAGTCAGTGTCAATGTTTACAACAAAACTCTTACCACTTTCTTGCTTCCCATTATTTTAGTACTCTTCAGTTTTGCTCGTTCTGTCGTGACAAAGGGAGTAGCTGTAGCTGACCTTTTGAACTGGCAGGGAAGAAGCAGAGAAAGCTGGTGAGGAAAAAGAATTAATTGGGTTCTACTGAGTAGAGAAGGTCAGCTATCCTAAGCCCATCAGCTGAATGGAAACCAAAGAGGAGGCAGCCAAAGGGTCTGCTTTGAAACAAAGGAAAACTTCCTAAACCCCCTTCCTACTTGCCAAACTTCGTAAGCAAATGGTGGGTCCTAATGATGAAGGACACGTTCATATTTCCTTTTCCTTTTTATATCTTTTAAACTTTACTGTTTTGGAGACATGTTATTAGAATTGAATATCTAATTTGTAACAAATCTTATATCTAACAAATCGCTCTTTGTCCTTAATTTCAGAATGCACATTGACAGATCTCCGTTTCAGGTTGTCTGCTGAGCCACTTGAACGTCAACTTATTAAGGCTCACAAACGTGTGAATATCTGGGACAGACAGTTTCACCACAAAGAGGGAACTAAAATGTATTCAGAGGAAAAACACTAAGATATTTGATTTCCAACAATAGCCTCCAAGTCAGTAGATGAACTGTGGTAGCCTTTGTCTTTCCTTTTTGAGTGTGATGAACATTATAAATTTTTAAACAAAATAACATGTTGATACAACATTTTTACTCAACATAGAATTTGTAAGAGTTTGAATGCAATAGAATTATTTTGAAAATTCTGTTTACTCTTTAATTTTTAGTGCAAGATTTCTTGTCCTGTTTTGACAATTGACCATGAAAATTACAGATTATGAATTTTGTTTCCTGACTGGATAAAATGTGGCAGATTGAGGATGACATATGCTCACATCAGTTCTTCAGAGTGAAAAAGAGAAGTGGCTGCTTACAAGCAGGAAAAGGGTTAGGCTTGATTTCAAAACCAAGAAATCCTTTATCTGTTCTGTTGATTTAGAACTAAAGAGGTCAGGCTTGCAAGGGCTGGGGGAGCCCTCTAGGCTCCTACATGTCAAGAAAGCTGAACTGCCTTATTTTTCTGCTTAAAAAGGAAAAGGTTGTGCATGTGACTGAAGTAAATGTAAAACATGATTTCTGTCTTACACAGCACCTCTACTGTCCAGCTGTCCTTAATATCTGCAGGTGGGTGTGATTAGAAACTGCATTTGGGGTCATAGCCAAATAACAGCTATTCCCTGTTTTGCTCCCTCTGACTAACCAATACACACCAGCTTTAGAAGTAGCTCCTCCAGCACTCCATTCCTCATCTGTGACACAGGCTGGCATGTGGTAGGACATTTTATTGCTCTGAAAAATATCTGCCATATTTTAAATGGTATCAACACTTCCTTATCTAAAGCTGCCTTTCTTTTCATTATTCATAATTCCTTTCTTCATCAGCTCTTGACTCATCCTCCTCCCTGCTTCTCCTTCAGCTATAATTTTCTCAATCACCTAGCAAGTCCCCAACCCAAGGCAATCCGAGTCTGGATTTGCCTATCGTCCACTGACACAAATCAGTGTCACTTTCTAAGGACCATGGAGCCTCACTACTCTTCTAGTGCAGAGGCTGAGCCAAAAATTGTCATGACAATTCTCCATTTCTGGAAAATAAGCTTCTTATTTGCCCCAGTCCAACACGTGAACTTTCTCCACCTTTGGCCCACTCATCCATTTTCCTCATGTGCAGGTACAAATTCCACTGCAGACAGTGTCTTTTAGATTTAATGGAACACAAAGATTGTCTTTCATTTATTTTACACTGATCATCCATATTTGATGCTGCTGTCTCTTGGCTCTTATTAATTCCATACATTGAAAACTGCACCTTCTGAAAAAATCATGGCTGTTTCCACTTTCCATCCTTGTCCCAAACCTCTGGGTGACTCCAGGAGGGGATTACAAAACTGCTTTTGAAAGAACCTGATCCTGTCTGCAATCTTCTAAAATTACGTAACTTCCTCAATAAAACATCCTCTAATGTGCATCAGCTGCCACAGTCGGCCAGAGAACAATAGGCTGCAAATGGAGAAAAGGACGTCACAGGGTGGATTGTGTTGATATAATCTCCATGGCTTTACACCACCAGAAGCAGTGACAACCGAGGGCTGTGCAGTGGCACATCCTTTCCACACCTTGGAAACTAGGAGTATTCATGACAGCTAGTAACAATAAAGATTTGTGGGGACAGAGAAGGAATAATGGGCAGGATATGGTTGCTTTATTCTCATGGCTAAGACTTTGCCTGAGGTTGCAGATTGATCTTTGAACTTGAGGTAAATCTGTGCTTGACTCATAAGGATGTTCAGTTCAGGTTCCTCTCCGCTTAACGGAGTTCCAGTCCTCACTGCACTTTTCCTGTCCCCATCATATCATCCCCCTCTGTTATGCCTGGACCTTGGATTCACTCAAGGCAACTGCTGCAAAACACAGCATGTCCTAAGAATCTACCCAGCCTTTTTGCACAGGTGGCCCAATAGCAAAGCTAAGCGCAGGTGATATGCAGGCCAACCCAAAAGCAACAGAATCTGAACCATTATCTTTATCATCGCCTTATTAGCCCTTTAAAGATCAGTCTTTATGTACCAAGACTGTCTTCACTGTTCAGCCTAGCTATATATCCACCATCTGTTTTCTGACTTGCAGTGCCCATCTTTTATTGCTGACTGGCTCTCATGTTTTGCCCCAGATGTTCATACAGTCTGTGACTTCCACATGAACAAACTTTTCTGTTCTCAATGTGAAATTTGGTCTCAGCTTTGGCAGTTTACAAGTTTACACTACAGCATACATCTAAAAGGGATAGTCAGCAGCTGCAGCCAACCAGAATACTCTGCATCACAATCCACTACTAAACCCTTTCTATACAAATAGCAGAGGTTAATAACAATCCATGCAACAGTAAAGAAGCATGTGGAGTAACATGCCAAGAGCAGGTAATCTGCCTTATACAGACACTGAAAGGTCAAAGTCAATTGTAGTGTTTCAATGTACACCTCTCTTCGATTTATGTCAGAACAATTCTTTCCCAGAACCCTTTTGGACGTGAGCAAAAACTCTAATGAGGCTCTCAGAAGACGGACTCATCAACAGAAACTGTCATGACATGCCAGCTGTCATTCCTAAGATGCTCAACCTGTTCAAGATGGAAATTAGAGCTTCCATAGTAGCATTGGCTCTTTCAGATATTTACGCTTGGTTCAGTTTGAACTGAGGTTAGAATATTTTGACAGGGAGCATAAGAAGAAAGAACCCCAGTGACTAAACACTTGGGTACTCAGGCAGGTCAGCCTCAAGTAATTCCCTCTCAATCTCAGGCTCACCTGACACCTACACTAAAGGCAGATAAGAAACGTTTATATCTATTTTATACAAAAAGAATTTAAATAGACAAGTTCTTTGAAATGCTGAAGGTTACCACAAATGCCAACATCAGAAACAGGATTAAAACAAGGTTCCGATGTTACCTCCCACCTCCACGCCTTTCTTGTGGATACTTTTTTCTCTGTATACATCAAACACCATGGAGGCAAAATAGGAAAGGTTGTAAGTATTCCTAAAATGGGGCTTTAGTTTTGGACAGTTGATCATTCTTAGTGGAAAAGAAAATGCTAAGGGTTTGAAGTTATTTTTTCAATCGCATTGCAGGGCGCTGGCAAGAGAGTTTAATTGGTGTTCTCCTGGCCTCTTGCAGTCAGTGGCTGCTCCACCATTTCAGTGACTGAGAGTTTAGTCTAATCTTCTGCTTCTCAGACCAGTGCTCTATCCAATTAATACTCTGCTTGGAAAGGTTTAGAAAAGAACTTCTATCAATATGGATCAAAGTGCACTGGCAAAATAATGCGTGAAAAGTAGCACTGAAATTTTATCCCAAACCATGACTGCTTTTAAATCTGAGTGTCCTACATAAAGCCATGTGTTATAAAATGTGAAAGTCAGAAGTAATGAAAACCCTAGGTCTTGCAAAACATTACATTACCAAGAAATACATTTAAAACCTTCAACTATCTGTATTTACCTGCATGTTCTTTGAGCTGTGAATTTCCTCAGGATGCTGACGCTATCTGCTGAGATCCAGAAAGTCATAAGCAGTACTACAGACCCGAACACAGGCAGCACCAGAGGCAGAGCACTTCCATGCTGATTTGGGTATCTGATTCCAGCTGAGGATTTGTATCATTCATGAAGCTAAGCTGGAAGGACCCATGGAAGGACCCATAGAAAGAGTCATGTGAAGGGAATGGGCATTGTATCCCCAAAACCTTCACTCCTGAAATTATTTTCTGGTTAATGCACTCTTGTCTAAATTCTACTTCATCTGCATTTCTGAATTATTAAGGTTTGGTTTCATTTAATCATATATGGGCCAAATACCCCATAAATGCAACTCAGTGCTTTAAACTGAGCTCAGTGAACTTAAACCAATTTACTTTATCTGAGCATCTGTCCCAGTGAATCCAGATCTCCTTACTCATTTTGCCTGCTTGAAACCCTCATCTGCCTCCCGCTAAAGGCATTTCTCATACACCCAATATTAACTAGATCAAATCAGTTTAATTAGGTGGTTAATGTTAATTCAAGTTCATGTAGCATCCTCTGTTTCAAGTGGGTACAATATTTTACAGCATCTGAAAAATGGCTCAGCTTAATATACTGATGGAAGAAAAATTTCCTTAGAAAGAATCAAGGGACAACTCTTGAATCCAGATTGCAGCATTACCCAAAGAACATCTGCACACAAATCCTTCTTCAAGGCAAGTGCTGCACAACAAGCAATTCACCAACAAAAGAATTCCAAGAGTATTTGAAATCCTTTTCTGGCTTCTACAGTATAAATCTGTGTTCTCATCTGCAAACAAGAGAGCTCAAACACCATTCTGCTGTGCAAGCACCAATCCTGTGGCCACGCCAATTCAGTACTGTGTATCTTGTCACTGGTTTGCATCCCTGTTTCTGCCTACATCCCTTTTGCCTCGCTGGTACAGACGAATGCTGTTTCTATGCACAGCACTACAGAATGAGCCTGGATGCATTTGCAGGTATAGTATACTTTCAGGTTTGTTTCCTGAAACATGTTAATGTCTTATAGATAATAGCTTTTTTCAAACATTGGATATGCACATTGCGCTAAAGATGTTTGAACCCAACACCCATATTTAGACCACTTGTGATTTAAAATTATCCTTTTCTAATTTGTCTGTATTTATGCATTTTAACCCTATATATCATATACAGCATTTAAAGCCACATTTTGAACTGTAGGAAGCAAATCAGCATGCTTCAGCTCTGTTTTTCATGGTTCAGACATGTCTGAAATATAATGAGAGCAGGGATTTGTCTGCCCTGATTTAATTACTACAATCCAGATAACTCTGTCAATCAATTTTTCTCCTTGTGACTCCTGGCAGGGTGAAAAATGCCTTCATTATGAGGACTGATCATTAGTGGATGTGAAGTTGAGAAGATGATGAAGATGAGTTGTTGGCTCTGGCAGAGAATTGACCCATCAGTGTCATTACGTGAACTCCGGCAAGCCCAGCAATTCCCATGGGGCAAATCATTGAATTCCTCCGGAGCAAAGGTCTGTGTCTGTCTACACCAAAGCACTTTGAAAAGTACACACGTGCAGTTTGCAGTAAACTGATGGATAACTAAACAATTACATAGGCAACAACTCATCTGTCCTTCCCTTTTCACAAAAGAAACAACTTTTAAGGTACCATATTTTAGATTCCTTTTTATGTGACAGTTTAAATAACACTTAGTTACATCCATTGCCCTTTCAACTCCATATTACAAAAGTTCAGCTCAGAGCTGCATCGACCTCCCAAAGCCCAAATGCTCTTTATTATCAATGTAAATTGCGAATCTAAGTCCTTTTCCTTCTAAATAATGAAGGACAAGACTGAGTCACTCCTAGCACTATATTGGGGTGGGTTTTTTTAGTCAGTGTTGTTCATCCAGTAGTAAAAACAGAAACTAAAAAGACCTTGCCATACAAGAGCCTGAGTTACAAGCAATTTAATGACAAATGAGCATTATCTGCTCAATGTTTTTTTTCCTAAATTATGCTTTAATTGCAAAAGGTAATTTCATACAATTGACTAATTAATCATAAAAAATAAAAATAAAATAGAGGCAATGATTACAATGCCAAAGAATTGCTTACAGATCTATTCACACACACACAATTATGCTGGAATCAAAGACATACTCAAGAGACCTACAGACAGTTTTGGTGACCAAACTAAAAAGGGGTGTGAAGGTCACAGGCACAATACTGCCATTAGAATAAGTGGTAAAGTACATTCTGTGGGGATCCAGAGCTGTGTGTTACAGACCCCCATGTACCTTAGTCCAGCCTCTTCAGCTGCAGCTGCAGCTTTGAGACTACAGCTTTGAGACTACAGTCAGGTAGTTCTTCCAGCCCCCAGTCAGGCCCCCCTGGCTGTGTTAAACAAACTGATCTCTTCATGAGAATTATCACTACCAAACATTCCTGGGCTATATTTTCTCTAGAGGACTACAATATTAACTGACTTGTTTTGATTTTAAGGACTTTGATTTCTAGCACAGGCTCCAAGCTCCTATTTGAACGGAACTTAAGCATGCAAGCGTGCAGGTAGGGCAAGGCGAAACATGTAAGCAACCTCTGGCAGGAGCGGGTACACAAGGGCAAATAGTTTTATGTGGTTTTGTTACTGAAGTTATTCAATTAGGTCTTAAAACGGAGCAAGAAGGAAAGGTGTTATTTGATGGGAAGGGTGCTAGCTGAGCTGATTGATTCTGCAGTGAGACTTTGGAGCAGCTTTTTAGTGCTATGAGTCAGAAGAGCTCAGCATTAACTTTGCTAAATAGTTGGAACTTTTCCTGCAGCTTACAAAACCTCTGAAGTATTTTTCCATCTTGATGCCTCAGATATGCTTAACCACTGAGAAGGCTCTCAGGCACTGTTGTGACACTAACATCGCTTACATTCTCTTTCTTTCCTAGCCCACAGCTCTTTTGAGAACAGCCTGGGGACTCTCTTCAGCCTTAGTTCCTGGATGGGCACTATTTGGAAGAAATTCTCTTTTCACTACAGTGGTTCACAGCTAGAATCACGAGGCTGTCCACAGTCAAAACCTACACAAAGTGGTATCCAGGATATGCTAGACAGCCAAATTATTGATAGCATTCACTGAAATAGTATTGAGGGACCCCAGTTAGGCATCTAGGGCCTTTGTATCAAATCACATGTTAAGAAACAAACCCTTTCCCAAATATTGTCAAAGCATAAGAAAAATGAGGGAAAGGAGAGAAAAAGCAGGGACATGGGAAAGAGGCAGTTAAATCTTCATTTTGTAATTTCATGTAAATCTTCAGCATGACTGGAACTGGGCTTTCCATAGCAGCACTGAATAAACAGTGTGCTCTGTAGGTTTGCTGTGCTAAACACTTCTAAAGAGGAATTCTCTTTCACTCTTGACCACTCCTTCCATATAATAGGGCATGGTGGAAAATAAATTTTAAAAGTCACATTTCGTTTTTCTTCCAGCCTCTCTTAACTTATGTAGGTTCTTAACCAATTTTCTTCAAACTTTCCAAAGCAAGTGGCATTTTGCCTCAAGACAGGCATGAAAGGCTTTGTCCCAAAATATTTTTTTTTCCAGAAAGCTAAAAAAACATGAAAATGTTCCTTCCATAACTGAACCTGATATTTGGCCTCATGACCTATGTCACTTCCAGCTCTCTACTCTGTAGTTTCTGTAAATAAAACATTATAGAAAAAATAACCTGGCAGTGAAATAAAAAACAGTCTTTCCAAATGGAAGTGGTCCTGAAACCTGAACATGGAGCTGTGATTCTTTAGGCCTATGCTAAAAAAGAGACCATATTCTGCCAGCTCTTGCCAATGCCATGCTCCAAAAGTATTTCCAATGGAAATCACTGAGACCATCTAGTGAGGCAAAGTGCTTTGTGATTAAGGGCAACATTTAGGACCAGCACCCCAAGGGACTTACAGAACACACAACTCGGGACAATGTTGAGAAAATCAGGAAAGAAGGAATGGGGAGTAACAATATGGCAGAGGTGTTATATTTTGTGGAATAAGTGAAACAAAGAAAAACTGGCCAAAGGGACAGCTCCTTTGCTTCAGTCAAGACAGCAGGCGCCTTCCCAATTTCTGCCTGCTTAAATAGCTTGTATGCCCAAATCTGTGGCTGCAATTTGAGATGGCCTGTTTGAAAGCTGTTCCCTAAATCACTCATGGACTGGAAAAATCAGAACCAAGAGGTTCTTAAAGCAAACCAGTAATCTTCAGTAATCATGAAAACTACTATAATTCAATATATTTACATTAAACAAGTCAACCAAGACACAGCCATTGTGCCCAGAGTACATGATGATACTTCAGGAAGCACTTGTGATGATGGGTCAGATTTACCCATGGTGTCATTCCACCAATTTCAGTGAAGTTATAGTGGCGATGAACATGGCCCATTTCTGAAGGCATGAAGCCAGTAAGTAGTCTGCAGTGGGATCCTGATAAATACTGCCATCTGCAAAATGTTATAACCAATGCAGGGCAGAAACAGATGGAAAAGCTTTTCAATCCAGAGTACCAACTTAAAATAAACATCCTTAAATGTGTCTGTTCCTTCAACGGGTATTGAAGAACAGGCAAAAATAAATGAATGAAATGAGGGAGGCTTATAAATTCTTTATTCACAGTGACCAAAGTAAAACCTCCTGAGCGCGCATAAATCTTACTCATGTAGGGATAAAAGCTTCTTGTCTTCAAGACAAAATGAGCATGTAAGTCACAATGGTTCCTGACGATAAAAAGGCATGTGTGCCCATACTGTTTTGTTCTGATGAGAACCCCATTTCCCGCCTAGTTATCTTCACCTGAGCTCCTTCCAAAGACCCAAGTTGCTGCAATCCTCTTTATAGCAGCTGCAAAATTTCCCTCCTGAACCCATCACTGAGATCTCAATAGATGGCTGAGGTTGGCCATTAAGCACTGTAAAGAGTCTCTTTCTTTCCATCAGGATGCCCTAAGTGCTGCCTCTATAAACCAGGAGTCCAGATTTTAGCATTAGAGTTTCTATTGGTTACTGCAGATATTAGCTCCCAAGCATGGGAAATAACATAAGATACAAGCCTCAGTCCAACATGCTCTTTGAACAAGAGTAGAGACGAAATACACTGCCAAATGGGAAATGGTTCTGCTTTTGTCCTTTCTGTCAAATACTAAAGGAAGACTTTGCATGCTTGTGTACATAGATGTGAGTTAGCTTTGAGCCCAGGAGAGCAAGCAAGCAAAAATAATACTATCCCTGGTTTCCAAAACAAACTTTGAGTTTGGTTGCCCTTCGTTATAAGACACTGTTTTGCGTATAAAGTCTGGATCATTTTGTTTAAAAGAGCTGCATGTCTCAATGCAAAACAAATGGCTACAGTCACAATGCTGAAAGGACTGACTTGGAAAATTGCAAATTGAATGAGGAGAATTACTCTGGCTAGACACACACGTCATTAAGAATTATTGGCATAGGGGTTTCAACAACAGTGGATGCCTGAACAAGAGAATTTCAAGCTTAGAGGAGACAGATTTAAAAGGCTTTAAGATAACTAAATGGGCTGCAGGTTGCTTTATCTGGCAAATCAGTGTGCCATGGAAACATGCAACACACAACGAAACGTATGTAACTAAAACCTAATTTTATGGAGGCATTTAGGTGGGTAGCTTGGACACGCTTTCAAAGAAGTGAAACTCAACTGAAGAACAGATGTGGTTTTTACCTAGTAAATTGTATTCCCAGGATTCAGGAGACAACAAACTGATGGTTGGCATTTTAGTCAGCAAGTCTTAAACTCTCCCAAAAGAAAGTAGGATGTTTTTCTCCTCAGCCCTCTCCAGCAACTTTCTCCCTGTGCCATTTGCAAAAAGAAATCTCAGGGACAAATCTTCAGCCAGTGTAAAACTGGTGCCTGTCCAATGCAGTGAACAGATCTGTGCTGATTTGAACCAGCTGAGGGTCTGGCTTCTGGGATTCTGAAATAACCTTGAGGCTTTCGTTATTACAGCTGTATTTTGTAGCTATCTTTGTGTTGATTGGTGTGAAGGCAGGGCAGTGGGACAACACAGAGAAATTGGGGTGTAAAGGAGCTGCACTGAGATAAACTGGAAACTGCTTTCAAATTATGACCCAGAGGCATCCAGACATGATCCCTGAGTCAACGGACTCACACTTGAGATGCAGGAGAGAAAACAGTAACAGCTTCAGTTAATATCTCTAGAGGTTTACACTTACATGCTGTCTTTCCTTATGATCAGTAACTTTTCCTGCTCTGCAAATTCTCAGGCCTGATTTCATTCTGGCATAAATAGGAATGACTTCATAGAAACCGATGGCAACACCTGCAACTACATGAGATCTGAATCCAAAAGGCCAGGACAGAGAAGCAAAAGGAAGTGTGAGAGCTAAGGGAAATAAGCAGGTTTGGGTAAGCAGCATTCTTGGAAGCTTCTCCTTCAGTTCCACTACAGACTTATATCTCAACAATTCCCTTGATGCAGAACATCAGACTCTCTTTTTGAATCCATGATGGCACCAGTAACAGGCTGCAACTTTTTGAAACCGCTCAGCTCCTCTTCCAAAAATACTCAAAGCCATCCTCTTTGTTGTTTCCTGCTTTCCTCCCCAACATGTAAGATGCCTCTCTATTAGTCTGTGCCTTTCACTATAGGGCTAAACTTTGGATATACTGTCATATGTCAGAGATGCTCTTCAGTGCTAGCAGTACTAATGGAAAAAACAGCCCTGTCAGAGGAAACTAATGTGGGCCAAATTTTGCTTTCTATTACACCACCATTGCTCAACCTTTTCCATTCTGAAACTGTTCCCTTCATCCTGGCATTTAATACACCTCTTCCTTTTAAAAAATGTTAGAGGAAGGTGAGAATGGCCCCTTGGACACGTGTTCACGAAAATCCATGGCAGCCAAGCATCTGCTCCAACTGAGAACTGTTGTGTATCTGCAATGCAAATGCAGAATAACACATTTATTCTGCTGTAACTAAAAACCGGAAGCTGGCTCTGCAGATTCCTCCCACTCCTCCTGGTGCTTGTTTCCATCCATAACATTTTTTCCAGCAAGCACCTGCCTGACTCCTATTTAATACATCCACAGCTGCAGTTTCCATAGCTGCCTTTTGACAGCACAGTCCAATATGAATCATTCTCTCTGTGAGGAAATTTCTCCAAAATGCTTTTTCTTTCTCATCTTTTCCTTAATCATCTCTGGATTCCCATTATTTCTAGAAGGTATATGATTAAATTCCCATTAGAAGATCACCCATCCCTTTCCAGCCACCCACTCAGAGTCAAATAGACTGCCACAGCACTAAGCTGTCTGGTCCTTTTTTTAATAGTTGGGCTCTTACAACTCTTCATATTGCCATCTATCATGAGACATTGCTGACAATTTTGCTAAAACCCCTATATGGATAAAATATATTCTGTCAAAAAAATGCTTAGGATGAACTGTATTTTGTCAAGAACCTTCATCTATTTAGTGTAGAATATTAATCCTGCCAAGTAACTTAAAACATTCTGCCGACAAACCTCCATCTTTTCAATATGTGAAAGCAGTGCACAGCAGGATTTCTTGTGTTGAAATTTATTTTTGCTGTCTAATCACCAGCTCAGCCTCAGCACTGGCTATCTCTTCCTCTACCTATGTTTTTTGACACCCAACAACAAACACTGATTAGACACTCAGGTGTAGGAATTCCTCCCTGTTTACTTTGATCTTGGATTACACTTTTCCATTCTCAGCTGCTCAAACTCTCATCTGCTCAGTCATGGTCTAGACCAGAAGTTGTCATGGATTCATAAGGGTACAGAGAAAAAGGTCTATAAGACATTCAGAATTAATCCCATCCATCTTTTATCCCAAGGCAAGAAATACTGTCCACATCATCACTGGCAAATATCCACTTAACCTCTTCAACAAGTATCTAGTTGGTTTTGTTTGCCAAGTGAGCAACCAGGCCAGAAGTGACCAGCCAGACCTACCCACACTGCAGAAATTCCCTGAATTAACTCATTTGAACTACAACATCTCTTTTAGAAACACATCATGTCTCAAATTCAAGTTTAGGTGACTGAGAATCCAAAGGTCAACCACCCTCCTGGCTCAGCACCCAGCGGCTTCTGCAACTACACCACATGGCCAGACATTCACAACACCCTTGCAAGTATTTTCTAGAGATTAGTTCCACCCAAAACCCAACAACTTGTTTCAGTTGCAGGAAACTGATTCATTTTAATTAACAGCAACTATTGCCAACGTTCTGGAAAAATCAACACAAGCTCTCAGGTGCAAGCAGAGAAGCTCTCAGAATATGGTTTAACTTGGTTCTCTCTTCACATTTGTGAACAGTCTGTGTAACTATATGCAAGGTATTGTGCATGACCCCAAAGACAGGGTTTTCAGGAAGAAAGGGGGCAAAAATGAAGCAGCTCAAAAGGAAGTGTTTAGTACAGAGCTTTCTCCCAATCAGCTGTACCCGTTTCTCACACATGCCACACACTTCCTTAGGAATGTCTGAAATTTCAGTGACATGAAGCACCATATTAAGGACAACATCCTCTCATTTATATCAGTGACTAGCCCTGGAAGTTAGGGGAAGGAAGGAGTATATACAAGCAAAGAATTTGTCCAGTAATTCAAAATCCAGTCAGTAACAAGAGTAAACTCATCACCAATGACCTGCATGCCAAAGATTTAATCTCTGTCTACAGAGACGTAAGAACAGGACTGGGATAAATTTTGCTATATCTACAATGTTTTATCATTTATAATAAGATACATAGATCTAACAGAAATTAATTTTGGCAACAGCGTAAGTAATTAAATTAAACAGAAAGCTTTTTCTATGTACTGGAGATGAAGTTGATGGGAAAGAATTCAAACAATAAACTGAGAAACATGGTATAAAAAGGGTAACCAAAGCTTGCAGTGAATAAACTGTGCCACTTCCTCAGCTCTTCATCCAAACAATGCTTTTGTAAAGACAATTAAAGTTTTACCTCAGGGTAAAAATATTGAATCTGTTTCTAATGGTAATAAGTCAGTCATATAGGTTTATATAGAAAGAGGTACCAATGAGGAATATTTTTCCCAGCCTCAAAAACCTCCTTACGGAGATTTAAAAAGGAGAGAGGTTCATCTTATGATGTTGTTCTGCTTCCTGCACCTCATCTTGCAACCTTCTGGAGGCTGGTTGAACCAGAGGAGATGAACAGACACACACACCACCCCCCACCCCCCCCGCAAAAGTGTTTGTTCCTGGCTTCCCTTATGGAGGGCCTGATGCCAATGGCAGTGATTGAAAGGTCATGGCTCCTCACAGATCTTCCAGTAACAGAGTTCTTCAGTGGGAAAGAAAGGCATTTTGAACCAAATTATACTTTCCTTTAAAAAAGTCTGATTTCCTCCAGAAACAATAAGACTTCATTAAAAGACATATGGCAGAAAATCACAAATGCTTCAGTTTCAGGGCTGAAAAACAACAACATAAGCTATGGAAAAGATGTTACAGTGTAAATCTGAGTTTCTAAGTGCTACGACAAATACAAATAAAGATGAAATACTCTATCTTCCAGCTACAATGGGTTTGATCCTGAAACCTGGAAGTGAAAGCTCCTCAATCAGGGGATTAGATTTTTTAAAAATATTAGTTCAAAAGCCAAAAATCAAAGATCCTGATGCAACCACCTGGAACCCAAATCACATAAAAGCAAAAAAGAAGGGCCAGTAGCAGGAAATCAGGAAGGTGATACTTGAAACCTGTCACATTTGATGTGGATCCAACAGTGCTCTTCCATATCAAAACATCGGAAGTAGGGAATACAAACAAAACTATTCTGGTAAAAATGTTTCACATATTTAAAATTGAATTTACAGAACTTTGCTTTCCAAATAATTTTATTAGGTATGTTCTTCCTCCAGCAGAAATACAGCAATGAGCTATTCTCGCTACTGCTTTCCTGTAGTGTTCCTGTAATCAAAGCAAATCAGCAGAAGAAACAATATGGAAAGGACAAGGCCACAGTCATCAAGATACTTTGAGTCTTCGTCTTCGTGAGGTTAAGTCCTCATCTTGTTGAGAAGAGTCATGGCCTAGCTGTACTCTGTCTCCACTTTCTACTATAAGAATAGCAAAAATGAAGGGTGAGGGGGTGGGGACGTGAGGCGTAATATTGTGAACTTCTGTTAAATCGCACAATCTGTTATCCTGCACTCAGACAGCATTCCAAACCTCCCTTCCACCAGATCTTCAACACAACACAAGCCACCAGGATAGGCTGCCTCCCATTGTGCTCTGTCTTTTAAAAGCAAACATTTTTCATAACATGCATGTTTTAAAAAGGGTGTGCTCTCTTCAGAGAAATGCTTTGGCACGTGGATTTGGGCCAGCATCAACAGAGCTGATTTTCCTATGAGTCTTCTGCCTTGAGAATTGTCACATACATGGCAAGTACTCTCGTCAATCTGCTTTTGTGAAGACCACCCCTTGCACTGCCCTGGAACCGCAGGCTCCTATTTAGTGCTGTGGTTATAGCCAGCACATAAAGATAGAACCATAGAATATTTCAAGTTGGAAGGAACCCATAAGGATGGAGTCCAACTCCCTGCTCCTCACAGGACTACCTAAAACTAAACCATATGAATAAGAGTGTCGTCCAGATGCTCCTTGACCTCTGACAGGCTTGATGTCGTAACCACTTCCCTGGGGAGCCTGTTCCAGTGACCGACCACCCTCTCAGTGAAGAACCTTTTCCTAACGTCCAGTCTGAACTTCCCCTGACACAGCTTCATTCCATTTCCACGTGTCTGTGATTTAGGCTTCAGCATCAAGCCCTGCTCTAGATTTGGCCAAAGCTTGAGGGAAAGGGGTGTGTTCCAAACTGAATAGTGCACCATTGAAGCGAGCTGTGAAACAAAGGGCAGAAAATGAAAGTCTATTGGGAACAGACTGGAGCTACAGGAAGCTTGTTTGAAAAGAGCATTTTCCCCTTTGGCTTCTTTGGTCCTGGTATGAGATTAACACTCCCAGAACAGCGGAACTTTTGCAATGGCTAAGGAGAGACTTCCCCACATCACATCTGGGTACACATACATACGCACACAGAAGTACTATTGTAATGGGCAAATCAGAAGTGTGAGAAGCAAATCAGGATAACAAAGAACATCTCCTCAGAAGAGAGCTCCTGGCCTCAAAAGCATGTCTGCCTGCCAAAATATACGCGCTTGTCAACACCAACTCATTTTCCAGGTGGGCCAGGCCAGGGTAAACTTGCTGACAGCTTAGCTATTTGTTCCTTTTGGGAGCAAAAGGTGCCTTGCATTTTCACCAAATGAAGCCAGCGATTGCTACAAGCAGCAAGCTCTACTGCAAACCATAGCCTGTAATATTTCTTCCTTACAATAATATCAGGTGCCAGTACAGCTCCATAATAGTAACTCTGGAGACGATCAAGGCTTTTGCAGATGTGGTGAGTAAATGGTGGCAGACCAATAGCTTGTATTATATATATACAAGCTATAAAGTCAGTATAGGTATTGACCTTTGTGATAAATCTGCCTTTGTGCTCTGTGGTGCAGCCTGACCAAGATGGCTGACAGCTCCTGTGAGCTCCGGACACCTATTCTTCTGGAAGCAGCCATCTCAGATGAACACCACTTTGCCAAACCACAACTAGCCAGAGGCCCTGTTGGAATCTCAGCAGCTTTCTCTTAAAACAGAGCACGTAGCAGGGAAACTGGCCAAAGAGCTAAGCTCCACAACCATGGAAAAACTGCTCCCAGGAAGAAAAGTTCCCTTGTCTTCTCTACAAGTGCATTGCTGAAATAAAATGGCTGAAGTAGCACCATCCTCCGATTCCCATTCACAACAAGAATGTAGATCATTCCCTGTAGATAGTTCTTCTGAGGAGATGTTCTTTGCTGTCCTGATTTGCTTACTGCCTTACTGATGGCTGTCTTGCACAAAGAAACAAGAGGAGAATGCTGCTTTCAATCAAGTTTCCTGTAGCTGCAGCCCATTCCCAGAACAGTGTCAGGGGGCTCCTGGGATAAAATACTAGCCCTTGTATTTCTACATCACAGTGACCTGAAGCATTCCACACCTGCACGATGAAAATGAGCTTTGCTTGTTGTCAACCTCTGTGGGCTTGTGGATTTTTATTCCCATTTCCTGTTCTTGGGTTCCATTGGTGAACATTAGGTGCTGTGGAGGGGAGAAGGAAAAGCAAATGCAAATAAAGGAAGAGCTTTGTATACATCCCCAAAAGAGCAGACAGAAGAGGTCAAATAACACATATTAGAAACAAATAGCTGGAAAAATAAACAGGATGCCTTGAAAACGAACCAGATGAGTCAAAAGGGACAGAAGGAATCTATATTAAAAAAAAAGTGGATGGAGGATAACATGGTTAAAGCAAGATAGTTCTTACAGAAAACTCAGCTGCAGCAAAAAGCAACAACACGCCTCTACAGAGGAAAAAATAGTTGCACAGAAATAATATAAGGAAAACAAATACGGCCATAAATTCACTCAGAGGTCTAAGGTTCCCTCGGAGGAGAGGTGGAGAAACATTCTAAAAACCACAGATGCTGTTAGAGTTTTCACAAATGCCTGATCCAGCGTTGGGTGATTTCTGTTTCTCACCATTTATGTCAGTCTCCTACATGTCCCAAGCCATCTGCATTGCCATATTTGTTTGACAAGGTGCGTATATACAGCAACTTCTCTGGGTCACAGAATACAAGGGAGAGCTGGTTTCCCATGAAACCTTTTACAAAACCTAAAAGTTTTTGAAGAAATACGTCAGTTTGAACAAAAATGTGCTTCATGTAAGACACGGAGATATCTGAAGAAGCTGCAATTCCAAAGCTAAAATAACACTACATAGGGGCTAAAACTCACATTGCCCTGTCCTTGGTAAAATACGCAGACTGTTGTCTGCTCTGGGGCCTGTGTCTTTCAGTCTGTCTCTGAGAATTTTAAAAGGCCTTGCTGTCATTTCCTATTGGAAAATAAATACACTTCAAAACCTCAGAACCTTTTGCTAAACAGAATGGTTGTTTTCCTAGTCCAAGAGCAATACTCTCCTCTCTGGTAAATTCTGTACTGCACTGGAACCCCATGGCTTGTTCTCTGAATGTTGATTTTAAACCAGCTTTCATGGGCAGCTGTGGTAAATAAACCCCTCAGATGGTTTTTCGTGCTGCAGGGGGTGGGGAGGGACAGGGTCAGATCACACACTGCAGCGATCCTGCTCCAGCAGAGTCAGACATTCAGAAGAACTGCATGTGAACTTCTCAGATCTCAGTTTAACAGCATGCTCCCAGATCAGGGCCTGAAAACTTTCATATGTCTGAAATGGATTATTTTCCTAAATTCATGACACACATTAGCCAGGGCAGATGATGAGTGTGTAATGAGGTACAGAGGCACTGGGATAAAGGCAGGGCATCTCATGCTCTACTGTAAAGATGTAAATAAGTGGTAGGTATTGAGGTAAAATCAAGGGAAGAGAAGGAGGTCTGTGGATCCTACATTATTAACATAAAGCTACAGTTTCATAAGTTAAACCTGTCAGACCATAACCATTATATGGCCATGTTGGTAACCATGCTGAGGTGTATTTTCATGTTTACATCTGTATCGTTTGTGTATCTTTATCATAAAGCTATAGTTCAGCCAGGGTTTTATGGCAAAATTGTTGCATCCCGATAGAATTATTTAGTCTCAGACTTCATTTGTGGGCTGCAAAACAATAAAAACTTTGAAGAAAAAAAATATATAGGGTAAATAAATAATGAGGATTATGAAAAATCTCCATGCCTTTAAAAACATTTTTGTTTAAAGGAATAAAAAGGCAAAAGGCCAAAATGCGACACACCCAAGTGAAAATAGAAGGTTAATGCTGGAGGAAAGGCAGTAATTTCACCCCGTGTTGCACAAAGACAGACTAACACGGACTGTGGAGCATCCCCTGTATCCCAGACATGAAGTTACTGAGCTCATCCCGAAAAATAAGTTCAACTTTATTAACTCTGACAGCTCAGGCAGACAAAAAGATGCTTCATTTAGGGGCTAGGCCAGAACCTTTCCACTCACTCTCTTATTTTGCAGGATTAGAATCCTCTGGGACATCACTATTATTTTATATTAACAGTTGTCAGCCATTATTGGTTCAGAAGCCCAGGTCATCCTCATATCACTTATAAGTCTGAAGTAACTGCACTTGAACCAGTTTAGTAGCTCCAGGTATTAACTGAAAGTTGAATCTGTCCTAACATCTTGAGGTCCTTTCTGAGCTTCATGAATGACATGTTCGCTGCGCTAGCGTGCCATCATCCACCCTTGACACCACTACCCCACCACACCCTGCTTTATGAGGTCTCTAAATAAATACTTAATTGCTGTCTCTTGGGCTGTCCGGCACTTACCATCAGCCCTGAATTGACATACAGAGCCCAGCTATGACAGAGAGCATACCGCAAGAAAATAACACCAAAAAACACCATGCTGAGGGGAAAAGGAAAATAACACATTATATCAGCAGAACAGGAAAGTCAGGCCCTTCCCCTGGAAAAGCAAAGGGGAGTGGGAAGTGTGGCAGTGCTGATGAGAGGGTGAAAAGTTGAGAGCAATCATAAGTAATCATGCATCCTTCCCAGAACTGTCCTCTTCAGGACATTATATTCGTTTACTGCTACCTTTTTCTGCAAGCATGTGTTTTGTGTGGCAGTGTGTAACACGAAGGTCCAGTTGTGAGAATTCCTGATCTAACCAGCTCATGTCAAGAGGCTGAGCTGGGGAAGTTAAGCATTTCTTAGGAAGAAACATCTGTCATCAAGCTGCGGTAACAATTTTTAAGTGACCTAAAATAGATATTGTCCATAACTAATGCATGGTAGAGTGGTACAAGACAGAAGGAGAAACATGTATTAAACCTGAAAATCTAATCAAAATTATATGTTGCTTTTGGTAGAGCAGTGGACTTAGAGGGGCACAGAATGAGCAGGAAAATGGAACAACAGAAATACACAGTGCTTTTCCTTTCCTACGAACTTTCACTGAACAAATTAAAAATAGCCATAGTATACCATGAATCAATGGTCTGAATCATGCTCCAAAATAATTCTTTAATGCACCCCAGTGCAGAGCAGTTAGCCTAGAAGGAGAAAATCTCTAGTGACTTCAGATACGCTCTCAAATAAGTTACTTGAATTAGCTGAGATATCATTTATAAAGTATCTGTCCTCATGCTATGCAAGCATCAGTATTTAAAAATTCAGATGAGGATTGGAGATGTCAGCTCCGCAACTTCCTTTCTAATCTGCTTTGCTTGTGGTCTTGGGGACTAACCCATAAAAATATGAATATAATTAGATATTTAGAAATAGCAAAGAGAGTTCATTTGTTACAGAAATCTACAAAGAATCAGAAGGGGTTTTATAATCCAGTTTTGGATTTTAAATTGGATTCTTCATTGTCTGAAGTCTGTTAGTCATTATTCCCTGGGTGCAGAGCTTGAATTGACGTCTGCAAGGGTTTGTGTATGTATATGCCTCCAAGAAAACATTCTGAACAGTGAGAATCCCCAGGGAGTGCTGACACAAATAATGGACACAACATATTTTATCTACTAAAAACACTTCAAGCTTTTAACTAACGCCAAAACCCACAATTAAATCAATATTAGACACATAGGAAGAGAAGAATCTGAAAAAGTTCTTCACAGTAATGCCCAGGTGGAAATTTGCATTGTGGGAACAAGCCAAATTGAAATAATTTTAACTCTGCACATGCAGAATGTTTCCTGGGAGTGACAAGGTATTCCGGAATTCAGAGCCCAGTTCCAGAAATTCTCAGGTGAAAGTCATTCTTTCCCAAATGAAGGTGTTTGTAGTAGAGCCAACTGCAGCGGAATCATGTTTTTGTTCTGATCATGAATGTTCTAGGTGTTATTCAGAAGACAGGTACACAAGCAGCTTATCTCCTGAGACATCAGGAATCTATCAACAGTTTCTTGAAAAATCCTCTGTTTTTACCAGAAGAGGTTCTTTCCTGGTCACTTTTTTCCCCTTTTTGTCTAACCTCCCCATTTCATCTTTCAGCTTTCCACTTGGACTTGCTTTTTCATCAGTTTTGCAAAAAACTTTCTTCTTCATTCTGGCCATAGGGTGCCACAAGACCCCTAGTTATTATTTTAAGCTAACTGTATCCTGCCGTGGTTAGTCTTCAGCCAGGTTTGTTAGGTACAAATTGACACACACATGCCTTCCCTTTTTATTTAGTTATTTGAACACCAAAGTCAAACATGCTCAAATGTTTACACACTGAAAGCTTTGGAAATACTGGTCACTTCTAAAGCATGTATCCCTTCTTCTAAAGCACGTGTCCCTTCCTCACCTGCCATTTAGTAACACATTTAGTAACATTTCCTCACTTTTATTTAATAAAAAGTATTTATAATAGAAATAGAGATTCACAAGAGTCAGATTCTGCAAAGAGTTATTTATACAAGTGAATGACTCCTCCTCTGCTCCCAGCATTTTCATTCTCCACTTGCACATTTTTTCTTTTTGGGGGGCTTTGACATACAGTGTGCTCAAAAAGTAAGTGAGACATGTCATGATTGGAATCTTATTTTTCCACATGATTATTCACTCCCAGTTTGAAAATTTCACTATAGGCTGCTTGTTTGTCTTGGTTTTATTTCTTGTTTATCACAATAAAAGAAGATCATAAGAAGACTAGATTTACAGTATTTTAGGAAGAGCATCTGAGCACTCTCTGTGTCTATGGTGTCAGACACCTTCATGACAGCATTTAGCAAACTAGTGGAAAAATTGTGTACACGGTTCAGTTTTATTTTGCTCTCTGCTTTGTTGCTGCATCCATGCAATCTCAGTGATTTCTGAGAAAGGGAAAATGAAGAAAGGACTTGGTCATAATTATTTGAAATATAGCACCTTCTACATGATTCAACACTGCCTCATCTACTCTTCTCAGCTTGTACTGTAGCAAATGTTGGTCTTCACATTTCTGCAGCTAGGCTTGTCAGTGCTAAAAGGCAATTGTGTTCCTTCTTTTGTTGAAAGAACAATAGATGTCACTGATCTTCAGAAAGCAGGTGGATTTATTTTTTCCTTCACTTGCAATGATACATGTAAGTGTGCAGGGACTGGAAAAAACATTTTGCAAGTTTTTCCAATTAGGCAAATGCTGGTCCTTGCAAAGAACTGAGGGAAATCGCTTGTGCACAAAGACATTATGGAAGGAGTTGCTGAACAAATTCCTGTCTATAACCAGGACAAGGCACAGATCAGTCTTGGCCTTGTTCTGCCAACAATCTGCATCATTATTACTAGCCCTGAAACAGTGTCTGTCCCTTGTTACAGATGTCTACATATGTCCCTTATCTGTAACTTTTTCTTCCAGTCATCTGACACAGACATTTCCAATATGCTGTGTGTGATCTCAGCTGAAAGACTTCTGCAGTGCCAGTGAGCAGCATAACAGATCAGCATTTCCCCATCTGCCTAGCTATATTTTTGGCTTACCGGTTTGCCCCCATTCATGGGAAAAACCACCCAATTGTTTCTTGTTTCTTGTGGTCTTCCTGTGGAACTGAAAAGATTTCCAGGTATCACCTGCTGCTGGACTACAGCTAGCAGAGACCACGTGTTCAGTATCATGCAAGCGAGAACAGCAGACATGAATACAAGCTCAGTATGGACCTTGATTCTTCACCTTCCATGGATCAGAAAAATCATATGGAAATTAAACAAGTCTTGTTGTGATCTCCACAATAATACTTAATGTGCCTGTGCACTGAGCCTGTTTGTGTTCATTCCTTAAACTGTTTTAAATCAATATTAATAAATTAATAATTTAAAATAATTAATTTAATCAATTAATCCATCAAGGGGTTGGAACTAGATGGTCTTTAAGGTCCCTTCCAACCCAAACCGTTCTATGATTCTATGATTTAGTTTTGAAATGTCTGCATCTGGAAGAAAGAGAAGGCCAAGTCCAGGGTGCTGCAGATGTCACAGCAGTTGTCTGTGGATTGGTCTATCATATGAAGTTGTGAAATGGTAGTTAATGTTCCATTAGAAAGAGGTGGGGATAATTAAAAGCAAAGGAACAGAAGAACAAACAGTGGAGGCAGACGTCTTCCAGATTTCTTTGACAAATTTTTAAATATTTAAGCCCTTATATTCTCCTTTTCTCCACAACACTGAATATTTTTTCCCTTGGCTACATCCCATTGAAACAATGCAAATACTTCACAAAGGCCATGTTTCTCAGCATCTTAGGAAAACCAGGCTCTATAAATAAGAAAGTGCTATTAGAGAATGTGAAATATCTAGAGCTGACTCACAGGCAGCCCCAAGGAGACTCAGAGAAGGAAACACACCTACCAGATGCAAACAAAAAAAAAAAAGAAAAAAAACCCTCATCTTCTACTACATTTACTTTTCATCCTATCCCAGCATTCCTTATGGACGAAACTCCAAAATTAACTGGACATTATGGGCACACAAATATTTTACCAACTTAAAAATAAATTTGAAAGCAATCCTTTCATTTCTATATCCTTCAAATGTAAAACAGCTTCTTGTTTCTGTGCATCTGACATTTTTAATAAGATTAGGGGTTAGACTCCATGGGTTTCATTAATTAAGTCAACTTTAAATATACATACACAAATAATACCGTACTTGTCAACGGTTTGGCATCCTCAAAGGAGAGACAGAGAAGATAGCCTTGGAAAATTTAACTTCTCCCTTGCTTTAATTTAAAGCATTCCCTTGTATGGCAAATTGAGATTACAGTGGAAGAGGGGCTTAGAGGCTGCAGGTAGAAGACCAAAGTGCCAGCCTTAGCTGAACAAGTTTATTTTAACATTCCTCTCCCTGCTCTGTATTTTCAGACGATATGCTGGAAAATCTGGTGCTCAGATTCCACTGGCATCCAGATCCCACTTTGATTCAGTCATGAGCTTTACCATTCCTTCCTGTGTTTCCTACTGATGTTCCTGAATCGTTTGTCCACACAGATGCTGGAGAGGTGCTTTCATGTGGGGAAATACCAGGTTTCACCTGTGAGTTGGGAGCACATGGAGCAGTGGATAGGAAGAGTCTAGGGAGGGAAAATGCATGAGATACGAACACAGTACAAACACTGACAAAAGTCCACATATCCCCAGTGTAAGCTTATGTTTCACATCTAGTATTACACCTCCTACTACTAAGACTATATGTAGGGCAGTAAAGACAACACTGTGGAAATCTTAATCTCCTGCT
The DNA here is from genome assembly GCF_963921805.1 of Phalacrocorax carbo. Taxonomy (NCBI): domain Eukaryota; kingdom Metazoa; phylum Chordata; class Aves; order Suliformes; family Phalacrocoracidae; genus Phalacrocorax; species Phalacrocorax carbo. The sequence continues at coordinate 4,105,087 of NC_087526.1, forward strand.
GCTGCTTCCTGTAGCCGTCTTTATTCTTTCAGGCCTTCCATTTTTTAGTTGCACTCACCATTTTTCTGCTCTACTGTGGTTCTAATGTACCCTCACTGCAACCACAGCAATCCCTAAGAGTCCAATAGTAGAGAGGGAAATTTTTCATAGGAAGAAACATCCTTTGCACACCTTTCAAAATATCATATTCACCCATGATATGCATCTGTTGTTGATGTCAAGACAGTATAAAAAGTCAGCTTTAGTTCAAGCTTATGCTGGTAGCTTTATGCAGGAAGGTCTGGGACCAGTTCTGTGAGTCAGCTGAGAAGATCAATTCGTATTTTATGGTTTTAAAATCTATATGATCTCCAAATTCACAAGACACTGCTTTCATGTTCAGTTTACACAGATACTTTCTAAGGTTGTGGGATTACATCACATTGAACAAATAAGCAACACAAAACTTTTCTCAAATATCTTTTTATGGATAATTCAGGTCATTTCGAACAAATTAAGTTATAATTAGCATAGCACAGCCACAGAGGCAGGCAAACAGAAAGACAAATTTGAAGTTAAAACGGTATATGTAAGGCAACTAAGTATAACCTGTCTGTGTGGAACAGAGAAAAAATGACCGTCTACAAGTACTGAATGGGGGTTGTGCACAGAAAGGGAGAATTCTTTAAGATGCAGGACTGTATGCTTAACTGGAGGGGGAAAGCAACTTTTAAAGGGGTGGGGTAAAAAAACAGGAAATAATGAAAAAATTAACCTCACAATATATTAATTTACAAGACTGTCACTAAAGCCAGATTGGAGATCTTCCACAATTCCCATAAAACAGGAAAAGCAAAACACTGGGCAAGGCGCCTCTGGGAAGAAGTAGAAAGGACTGAGCAGACTCATGATGGCAAGTGTTTTCTATGCTGAATGTAAATATACATACCCACAGGACTGTACGCAAAAGCAATGACTCTCAATCGAGTCTGAGGGTAACTACATTAGCGTGGTGTGTGCATTTTTAATTCTCGAACTTTTCAGGGACTTCTGGAAAAAAGGAAGGAGGGTAGTAAAATAGTAGACAGATTAAAGGACAAAAGATATGTGATGGGTGAATGCACAGAATAGAGTGTAGAAGAGAGAAAAGTTCAGACTGAAAGAGATGTCACCAGATACTAAAATATCTCAGACAAAAATTCCTATTAAAAGGAATTCTGCCCTCAGTCTCTCTAACATGTTCCCATTGATTTTAACAGAGATGCAAAAGCGTGCCATGAAAATATAGCTTTGGGAATCATTCCCAGTCTTGGAACACAATACACAGCACAAAGCACGGCAGTTTAAAATTAAGGCGCCAAATTAGGAAAATGTTCTTAATAGAAAAGAAAGCAGTAAAATTCCCCGGGGGAAAAGGCATCATCACTGCACAGACCAGAGAAAGACAGGACATAAACAGAAACAAATACAAGTTTTCGGATCAGTCTGTTGTAGCACAACCTTCCACAATGCTCCAGATCTACCAGCTGCCTTTTATTCTTTGATATTAAATTCTAATATCTAGGTACACATATATGCCACAGCAAACAAACCATCCAAAATAGTTGTTGGTTTGCTGCGTTAAACAAAATAGCAAAATGACAGAGATCTTTGAAAACCAAGTTGAACCATATGGATGTGTAAGGCTAAGTAGCAAGTAGAGGCAAGCTGGGTGCCTCAAAAGAATCATAGTTAATTGTGGTCTGTGAAATATGATGAGATGATGAAAGGAAGGATGAAGAATTAAGCCTGATACATAACATATGACAACCATAAATGGCTGTGCATTGTGGCTAATCTAAAGCAGCAATGAAAAAAGATGACACAAAAGATAGACAGGAAATGTGAGCAATGCATAAAAACCTATGGAAGCCAGCAGATTAGCCTGTACCGGGTCTAGTACTCAATTTTCAGAACGTATGAAGAAAGAATCAAGAAGGAAATAGGATACATAAACTAGAAATTCAGTTGTGTGTGTTTGGGGTCTTGATTATTTGTTTATTTGTTTATTTGTTTTGCATTAGAGAACAAATTTGGTTGCAAAAAAGAGCTTATATGACTGTGGTTTGGACAGCAGTACAAATACAAATCAGGCACAAAACGGGTGTAAACAAAACCTGCAAGTTCATGAATGCTACGTGAATCAGATTGTACAATGGTTCTTTGCCAATCGCAGGAGGAACTTTTATTTAATTGACATCCTCTTTCTCTTCCTCAGCATTTTGGGGCACCTTTTCTATCCAACACTGTCAAAAACTAGGGAATGCTATTTCACTAGTTGGGAATCCCAGACTTGCTATTGGGAATCTTGCAATAGGTGTGCTCCGGTTCAGGTTTGCAGGGCTTGCTACCTCACAGTCCTACAAGATTTGCCAGGCCAAGTTCACTCACCATTCTGTCAAATGAAAATCTGAGCCACATCATCAACATATCACACAGGTATTTATTCAGGAATGTGCTGCCACAAAGGCACTGAGAGTATCAGGTTATTGCATATATCATTTTCCATAGCTACTAATTTAGAGTGCGAAATGGCCTATATATACCTCTTTATGTGTGTGAGCATGTGTGCATGTATGTGTAGATGAGGAGTTTATTAGCAGGGAGATTTCTGTGCAAGAGCAATGCATTTTTCCTGCATGTCATCCATGCCTGGAACTGCCAGCAATGTCACTGGAAATTCTAGACGAAGACCAGACTCTGGTGCCACCGTTTAGAGGTACTAGAAAAGAAGAATTAATCCTTTCATTGTGAGTGGCAGAGAACTTTTGCTTCATTCTCTGTTACACTTCTTTTCCTCTTGGAAGTGATCTGGAAAAGTGCAGTGGATATAGCCAAGGGAGTGCCTGTGTTTACATTTGTAGCTGTTCTTGGGCACATATGGCAATAAATTACTCTAATTTAAAGAAAGGCCTCTGACAGCTTTAAAATTACGATTTAGCTCTACGAAGGAAACATGTGAACACAATGCTTCCCATGTTAAATCAGCCAAAAATTCATCTCTTTTTGCATTAAGATCCTGCTTTACATAGCTATGCACAGATCCTTATATGGCTCGGGAATGAAGAGGAATTTCAGTCTCTATTTTTAGCTGTGCCGTAGTTCTACCTTTTCTTTTTTTTTTAATTTTGTAGTCATGTCACCAGAGCTCACCTTCTCACTGTGACGACCTTTCCTCAAGGATCTCAAGCAATTTTCAAACATTATCTGACTAAACCTTCCAGGGAAGTATTACTCTACTCCAGCAGAGAAAAGAAAAGGAGGGGCACAGAGATTTTAGCTAATGAAAGGAAGGTCATAGAGAATCAGTGCTCATGAGCACACCCAGGCTTCGGTTTGTTTGGGGCCAGGTTGCATTTGTTTTTAAATGCTGCATTAGTACAAACTGAAAGCCGGGGTTTATATGTTCCCAGAAGACACATAGCTCGTTGGCTAACAGAAATAATTTTATAACTCTTCCTCACATTATTAAGAAGTACACACTAAATATACAAATGCAGACAAAATGTCCCAAGCAAAGGTGAAGAAGCAGCAGAATATGCAGAGGAAAGAAGTTTTACCTTACTGTTTTGTTTTCTTTTTTCAACTCCCTTTAGTAGTTTTAAGAATAGCCCTAAACAGGCCACAAGCTATTGCAGCACCTTATAATACCACCTTCAAACCAACCTTAGAAACACATTTCCAGAACAAAATGAATCTTGCAAGTAATTTTGTGTTTTGGCATTAAAAGGAGGAAAAGACCTGTTATATATTAAGCCTCCAGGCATGGACTGACTCAAGAGGAAACATTCACAGAACCCTGTATCATACCTCACCATAGATGCTTAATTCTTAATGGTGAATAGTCTCACTTGGACGCTTTCTCACAGCTTTCTCACTACAATGAAAAACAGATGCTCATTAATTTACAGTGACACCCAAGATGTCTCTATACTACTCAGTGAGAAATACTTCCAAATACACATTTGGTATAAATTTAATAATACAAATATTGTTAGATTTTAAAAATCCTCCTATAAAAATACTGAATTATATTTTTAAGTGACTCATGGTTTATTTCTGAGTATACAGTCTGGGGTGACTTGAGAATCCCTTCTTTTCACAAATGCCTAGCTTCTATTTTCTGAAAATCAGGCCTAGATACAATGTGGAAAATGAGCATTCAGGAGTGGAAGCATCCCAAACCAACGGTAACTTCAGAACATGGCGGCCACTGGATAGTCAATACTGTAATAAACCTGATTAGAGTGACCACTGGAACGTGGCTGCCAAATGTAAAGGGAAGATCTGATGCTGCTCACTTACTATTCAGGCCAGGATCTTCTGGACTGCATAGGTGCACTGAGAATGCACAAGCAAAAGTATTGGTGCGTAAATTAGTCACTGGGCAAGCCATTTGGTTCCCTTTATTTTTCCACACTGTTGGCTTGTCAGTTCTCCGGAGAGCCTGCCTACATCCACTGAGCATTTCACTAGATATTTCCCCTTAAACCACCTCAAAAAGCCTGAAGTAGCTCAATTAGTCTTTGGGGTCCTTAGTGTAATACAACAGTGGTTATTCAGCATGCAGGTGATCAATATCCCCATGGCAGAAAAGAGAATGATGTTAGTGTACTACTGATTGTATTACCCTGTCTGAGGGAAACTTCTCTCTGAAATATTCAGATAAAGGTGTAGATTCCCATCTTGGTTTCCCTCACCTCTCTGCTGATGTACTGCTTCTGCATCAGTGAGTGCAGGTGTGTCTACATTCAGTAGCTAAGGAAAGGACTAAGACAAGTATGTCCTTTCTATCAGCCCTAAGGAACAAACATGCCTTGAGCTGGAAGCTCCAGCAGTATTTGCTGAGTAGACTAAGAGAAGATAGAAACTCTATACTTTTTTAATGGAAGTTTCCTCCAGCTTTTAGAGCACATTCAGCAGTTCCACTCATGATTTATAATAGAGGAATGTCTCAGTGGAGATGATGGACAATCCCATCTGTGCATCTCATTCTGACGTGAAGAGATCTCTGACAGAAGACAGTGCTTAAAGTCCCCTTCTCCTAGCTCTTCTCTTGGATAACTTCGGGAGTGTCTAAGCAGTTCAGGATACAAACAGGCCACCATCAACCTCCTCTAAATCAGTAGCACATTAGTGCATGATTCTACCAGTGCTACTAAGTTCTGCCCTGAGCTGACATATAATGGTCCGTCTTTAACTGTGAAAAGACAATCAGTTCTTAGATATTACCTGGTTCTTGGAAACATTGCATTGACCTTCCTCCTTTTGCTTCTCAGAATGACAGGGCAGCCTGTGTCTGGATCCAGCCCTTAGTAAGACACCACTTCCAATTCTGACCTCCATTTCCCAATCAACACCTTTCTATGTCCAGATATTAGCCTTCCTTTCTTCATTTCTTGACTGGGCCCAATGTCATAGATCACCAAGGAAACACACCTATTATTTGAAATCTGGGGTTCCATCGGACTGAGTGGAAGTTATTCAGCAAATAAGAGCAGCGTCTGTCAACTACAGTAAAAGTGTGGCTTGCTGCACTATTCCTCCTTATTCCTATTCCTTGTAATGTGGCTTACGGCTTTTTAAAACTTTTATGTAATAAAACATTCAGTTTCTGTGTAGTCCTCAGTTTTGTCTGCATGCAGCACAGCTTGTTTTTCATAATTTTCTCACTGGAGATTAGGATGCTGAAGAATACACGTCAATCAAATGACCTACATTTTTTTAAGAAAGAAACTCCTAAGGGTGAAGTGCAAAACTCCAGTTTAATTAGCAGTCTTACACAGCTCGGTGATGAGGCTGCAAGGGGACAAGGGGAAAGGGAGCCCTTGTTTCTTGCCTCTGTCTAGACAGTGGCATTGAATCTTTTCCAAAAGCCTGATCCATAGCAGCCTCTTCACCAACATTTAGTTGAACGAGCAATTTGCCATGGCCCTCTCAGTGCTTCCCCTGAGATATGAGAATTATAAAAAAAGGTGTTTGTTCAACATGCTGCACAAGGCATATGGCTTAGATGCAGTTAAAGCTACAACAAACACAGAAAGTTGCTCCACAGATCAGAACTCCCTCTTTACAGTTCTACCTGCAGACTAGACACACACACAGAGCCCCAAAACATGTTCCAAATCTTAAAACTAAACACTAGTCTGCTACTCCAGGTAACATCAGCAATATGGTCTTCCACCTTTAAATATTCATAGGACCATTGGGAAATGTCAATTTTTTTCATATGCTTGTCTGAAAGACTCAGGCATCCACCAGTGCTTGTATCTGAGCAATGCAGACAGCCATATGACACTCACAAAATACACATTCCTGTGTATACACAGCTGTTCTCAGCTATAATTATCACAGTTGCAGTTCTTGTTGTCACCCACATAGGTGTATTATCATCTAATATGAAGCTAAAACAACCTAAGCTCTTACTAAATAATAGGAGCAGCAGGGGATAGAAGACCCAAAACTGTTATTTCTGGTAGCAGTGAGACTAGAATCCCAGATTCAAACCCTTCCTGGTAGCTGTGCTCCAAGTCTGTCTCAGGCTTTAATTTGAGTAACACAGTCTCTCTTTGCTTTGGTATTTTACTCATCTTTAAAAGTCTTGATTCATATAACTCAGGCAAGCAGAATACGTATCAATATTAGCTGAAGCTTCACTTGCACACAGAGAATGAGACTGAGTCTGAAACATATGACCCTCTAACAGTACTGTCAGTGGATGGTTTAATTTAAGCCAGTCCCATCAATTTATATGTTTATCAGCCTGGCTGTTGCTGAGTATTGGGTAGGATCAAACAGAGATCCTGAGCTAGGATTCAAGATTTCTTCATGTTGCGTTTTCATGCATTTTCCTCATGTTAACTAAACTGAAGGTTTTAGCAAAGAGACTTCAATGCCATACTCAAAATATGCATCAAAGACTACAAAGCAGGAAAAGAAATTTGGTATTATTATTGTTATCTTTGTATTGCATTGGTATCCAGGGATGTGGGCCTCGCTTTAGGCACAAAGCACTAAAATGCTTGGGGAGATTTACTGCATGAAATATAATCAGGATGCTACATGAAAGGAAATTGTCAGTGTTTTTCATGGATATAAGCATAAAACATTTAAATTGTGTAATTCAGTGGTTTTTGTGTCTCCCAGGGTGGGCATCAGGTCTGACATTCTAGTGACAAAATTAGCCTTTGTAAGTCCCTGTAGGCCTGACCTTTGAAAGAAAACATTTATAAGCCAAATCAGTCATTGCAGTGGCATTAGAAAATAGTTTTCCATGTTACTAATTACAAAAAGTATTGTATCCATACCAGAGCAAACAAAAAACTCATCTGAACAGGCTGAGAATACTTATATTAGTGCCTGTTCAGTTCCAGTGCTCTGTAGCAGATGTAAAGCAGCTGTGCTTTTCTGCTTGTGCGCCAAGAACGTGACTAGAATGGCTTAACCAAAGAAACCGAGCTTCCCTCCTCCATATTTTCTCTTCCTCTTGGCACTGCCTTTTCATTCTTCTGCTCAATTGTTCCTTTAATCCATGAAAGCAGTGCAATGATGAAGGCTCTTTCATGTAGATTTCATTCACATTGGCAATGCCCTTGATCTCCTCTCCTCCCTTCCTGAGGCTCATCGTAGTTTGTGGCTTTTGCTCTTTCATTATTGATCTTAAGTGTGGTACAGGCTGTTGGGAAGTGTTTTGTGGCCTGTGGTGTGGTACATACAGAAAAGGCAGTCTGAGGACTTTTCCAGGCTGCTTGACACTGAGAGGACTGAAAGGGCTGTATTCAGGTTGATGCCTTTCTGTAACTATGGCTGTATTAAAACCTACTTGAGGGGGATTTCCTCAGTAGAGCCACAGGCTGCTAAGGAGACTTTAACATGAACATCAATCAGTTAATGACTGTAGTCCCTTATCCCTCTGATCCTTACCAGACCTGCTCCTTACAAAACAATTCAAACTAAACTGCCCAGCAACCACCTTACCCAAGATCTCCTCTGAGACTGGTACCACATTCTACATTAATTTCCCTTCAGAATTCTCCTTTCTTTAAGAAGCTTCCTCTCAAGGTCATCAAGACAGGAGAAGAGGGAAGCAAGCATAGAAGTTTGTCCACATCCTCTGTTATGAAAAGCAAAAGGAGACCGTGACCCACAATATTTCAATGCATCTTCATAGAAAGATATGTGGAGCTCAGTTTTTGTCTTAGGCAGACTTCTGGCACATTTAGGCACATCTGCGCGCACCCTAGTTTTTCTGCTCTAAGAGTCCATTTCCTAACTATCATCAGTCTCTGATGTCTCATGTCTTGTGTTGCCATTGTCTGCTTAAAACACAGCAAGTAGGTCAGCTTCATTCAATAGATCAAAGCCTCCTTTACAAAGGCATTCTATATACAATCTGTGTACATTTTTCAGAGAGTTTAGGGGAGCATTTCCTGTGGTGTGGGGTAACTAACATCAGTGCTGATGTCCACAGGTCCTGCTATCCGCTTTCCTCTCTTCCTCTTTCCTGTTCACATTAATACCATAACTTGCTTTGATTTTAACAAATGCAAAAAATTAATTCTTTGCATCAGCACAACCAGCAGGGCTGTTGCAAAACACTTTGATGCCCAGCCAGGCTGTCAGTTCAGTGTCAGTTCTCTCTCCTCCCAGATAAATCTTTGTGAGAGACAGACTAGGTTCAGTGGAAGAGCACAGAAGGATTTTATGGCCAGCCCTGCTGACAATAGACAATTAAAATAATGTTCTTGATTCCATCAGAGTATTTGCCATAATTATCCCGCCGTTCTTATCTTTGCTGGCTACTAGTTTCATTCTACATGTTTGTTCTTTAGGCCACTGTGGGTATTGTACCTTGTGTATTGTTTTGAAAGCACAAGACACTCAAATGCACTATTTGCATATGCAAAAGTTATGTTTCCATGTGCAAATGACAATAAACCCAAGAACTGTGAGCATAAATGATAGTGCAAGTAAAATGATTCTCCTGTATTTCAGAGGCTAGATTTAATTCTTCATTGAAAACAAAGCTCTGTGATGGTTGCCAGAAATTTGCCATTTAATCTCCAGCACCACAGTTGTAGACTTTTGGCAGCTTGAAGAAGAAAGTAACATGAGGATCAGAGGCAAATATAAATACAATTTGAAATGGGGGGGAGGGGGGAGATAAAAAGAAAAAAAGACAAGAACGCAAGCATAATCACTTCTCTGTGCTTTGAAGTTTTCCCAGTGTTCTGCTATAAACAGTTGTAAAAATCCCACTATTCGCTTTCCTTTCTTCATAGGGGAATTAGAAAAGGAACCATGTGGAATTTAAAACTAAGAGTGTCAACTTTGAAAAATATAAAAGATTTTGAAGAAAAAGTCAAGATCTCAACTCTAAATCCATGAGATCTTTCTGCGAAAGATTAAGTCAATCACAAAGGAGCTTCACAAGCTCTGAATTCCAGAATTGTTGAAATCAAACCCACGCTGAGGAAACAACTGTGAATATAGCTCATATATCTATAGTGAACTGAAGCAACTGTCAAGCCACTGTTTGGTAAATCTGAAATCAAAAGAGAAATCTTAGTTCTGTTACGAGTCACATTCAGTTTTGTAACTGTTTCTCAGTTATGTGGGAATTTCCGAACAGAAGAGGCCAAACCTTAAGTAAGTGTAAATTGACTCAGTTCTACTGTCTTTCACCAGAGGAACATCAGTTAGGAATCTTGTCCACTGTATTTAGACCAAACCTCTCTGCAGAAAAACCTCCAAATATCATTTATCCCTCATAATTAATATTAATGTGATTTTAATGAATGCTCTGGTGTCTACCTCATTGTTTTTCCAGCTTTAGGTACTTTTTCCTCACATGCTTTTGGCCTACAGGGATTATTAAAAAGGGCTCAGCTCACATTTAATGCCAGATAAACTTCCCTCCTCTGCCACCAGCCATTTCAGCAGTTACAGTTGTGGCTGCTTGTTTTGGGTCCTGAACAGGAACTATAGTCAGATGAAAATCTGACTTCAAACGTGGGTTTTTTTCCAACTACTGTGAAAAGGGGTAAGAGAAACCCCAGTTCAAGGCAGCAAGCAAGCCACTGAATAAACTGCTTTTGTTCGTTATGTTTTGTGCACATTCAAAGAATTAACCAGTTTGTTGCAATTTTGCCTCTCTCTGATAATGAATGGGTATTGCCATGTAAAAGGAAAGATACCTAGCAGCGAATATAGAAAGGATTTCAGTGACAGATTTGCTGGAAGTTGAGGAGAGGACCACTGAACCCTTATTTTAGCATTTTGATTATTCTGTTAGAGACAGCACCACCTGGAAAATGCAAATATAAAATATATTTTTGCAAAGTTATCGAAGGAAAAAAAAAGTAACTATATTTGTGGAACATTCTCAGTTGCAAAATATATTTCACCATGTTCATTTGCACCTAACTTCACAAGGCACAGGGACTTCACAACTGACAACACTCACATTGTCATCAGTTTGCAGTAGAATAAACCAAAGTTTCCAGGAACAGAAATTTAAAGACAATGATAGTCAAATATGTGTGTGTCTGACTCTTCACTTGTGTTCAGACTACAGAACTAACACAGATAGTCAAACTGCATGCTGCACGATGGCAACTGATTGCTAATGCACACAGGTCATTTTTCCACGACTTGCCAAATGCATTAGGAGATGGTTTTGCCTCTTTCTAAAGAACTGGGTATTGGCTGTCAGTATTGATTCCATCTTAGCTGAACTAATAGCTTAAGGTTGAATTTAGGCTGAAGTAATAGCTCAAATGCTGTAAGAACTCAGAGGCTCTTTCTGGCTGTGCTAGACATATCCCAAGATAACACTGCAGCAAACCCTTAAACTCTGTGCCTGAATTTGCTCCTCTGTTGCATTTGATCAAAAGCATTAGGCCCAGAAGGAGAAATGCTGTTTTGTTCTAAAGCTTAGTTATTCTGTCACAAATAGTAGTAGATCTCACATTTCTCTGTATCACAGGTTTGCTGTGAGGTTTAATTCACTGGTTTTTGCAAAGAATTTCAAGATTCTGGGTAAAAGACATTACAGAAATGGAAAGCTTTAGAAGGGAGGAACACAGATCTGCTTCTGAATGCAAACTCAAAGCTGTTCATGCTGCTGCCTTTTTAAAGCTGAGCCAAAAGATAGCAAAAGACAGAACTCAGCAGGCCCAGCCAAGTGTCCTAGCTCTGTGAAACTCTAACTTCGTATCTTGTTTATGGTACCCAACCTGTCTAGATTATCACAACAGGAAAAGTCATAGAACCACGAGGGACTTGATTAAACTTGCTACACCACAACAGCTTGAGAGTTATGAGGAGAGGAATGGTAACACCTATGCAGGGTGTGCCATCTCCAAGTATGTGTCGCTGCAACATACAGACAAGCAAGGGGAAACTCAGAAAGAAACAGCACTTCTGTAAACCATCTTAGCACTACCTGGAAATACACAATCAAAAGCAGTACCTGGCATAAATGAGATGCAAGCTGGTCAGCTAGCTTAAAAAACGTTTCAGCAGAGGCCAAAATTAGGCCTTTGTGGAATTTAGGTATTTTTTATGCTAGTTATTCATAGTTAGCTTTTTTTTTTTTTTTAGTACTGCTGTGATAGAAGTGAGATTTTTTCTGGAAGAGCCTCTAATTTTAAATTTTTACTCATTTAGATTTAAAATACTTGAAAACATTTCTCTGAGGCTGCAGCTCCCATTTTCCCCAGCATCTTTACATTCACATCTGCTCAATGAATGCTATATGATGCTCAACAGTTCTAAACCCTGAAGATTAAGTTGCTTAAGCGTGGACATACAAACCTGTAGCTACAGAATTAATGTGTGCTTAGCTGCTTAAACAGTAACAATAATTCTGTTATTCATGTGATGTGGAATAGCTTCTAAAACATGAGAGGTGTTAAAACCACATCTGTAGTAGACTATGAAGTAATTTTCATAGGAAATTTTACCCTAATCATGGTGTATAACGACATAACATATCTGGAACAAAAATATGCACTAGGTGTTTTGAATATTGACCTGCAGAAGCCAAGTGTGATTAGGCTTTTCATAGTATGCAACAGCACCGGCTTTCCTTAAAAAAAATAAGTTCTGTGCTCAAGTTTGTATCTATTTGCTTAAAAAGTGGCTCCATGGAAACACATGGAGCCCTCTAAGATAGCTTTAAAGGAAGGTAGGGGGAGTTTAAGAAAAAAGCTGTTTGAGAGTATTGATTTTACAAGTACTGTGAAAAAGAAGGTGGAAAATGTGCCTGGAAAAGATCTGGAATTTAAATGAATCCTATAAATAACTTTTACAGCATACACATCTGTACAAAGGCAGAAGGAACAGGGAGGAATAGATCTTTCAAATCTACTCCAGTTATCATGGTGTTAGTAGGTATAGCTGGCATTCAATTGCAATGTATAGTCTCAGAGTTCTCTATTCTTATTTTTGAATTATTAAATACTTTCTAGAAGATTACATGGAAGACGAGTGCAACCAAACCCCTGCAAATTTAAAGGAACATGAAACCTAAACCTTTAAAAGTGTGTTCTCTTCAGCTCCATTTTTCATATAGTTCAGAAACCCTGAAGAAATATAATTCAAGATCCTTACATCAAGGGAACATGTAACCAAAGAACTTCTCTACACCTAGATGGAAAGGAACCCTCAGCAGACGATACAAGCTATGCTGAGTGAAGACCATGCATATGAGAAAAGCAACTAGAAGAAAACTTCCTAAGCAGGAAATAAACTATGACAGAGACTGCTACTAATCCATAGCATTAAACCACAACCCAAAACTCCCGTCCCTCTAACCAGTCCTTTGCAAAGACTCCTTACATGGTTAAGAACAAGAAGTGACCAATTAATTGCTAAAAATCACTGTCCTTCATCAGGTTTCAGGTTTTTCAGTATTTTGTTTGAAAAATCTTTTTGGAAAAGACAAAGTTTCAGAATCTAAATAAAGCAAAAGGCAAAACAGTCAAAGAAGAAAAGAGGAGATACCACTTTGGATTGCTCTACTCCTCTTTATCACATTCACTGTGGTTGGTAGATACCAGGCCATACTCAACCCCAGTCTGTACTGTTGCTTAATCTGACTCTGAGTTTCTCTATATGGAAGTTGCTGTATACTTTGCAAAACAAAGTATTCAGAGAAGGAATCTGATGACTTCTCACTGAAACATTCATTTCTTTGTGAGTAGGAGACAACGTACCTACAGCGTATGGGGCTGTTTGCAGGATGTATGCTCACCTTGCAATGCAGAGCAGCTCAAGCATCCCAAAAGTGCGTGAGGATACACCAGGCTGGATGTCATTTCTAACTTACTGCTCTCCTTTGAATCAGATTCCTCCTTTTTTTGCATATTCATTTTGTTTCCATCACTTTTCATGTTCTTACATCTTTCATTGAGACACAAATACAGAACCCAACAACCACTGCACATAAACAGTACCCTTCTGATGCAGCCACATGGGTGCAGTTGTTTACAGAATGGAATGGCAAGCTTCGTACTCCTCAGTAGAATTTCTTATCGGCAAATCTGCCTCTTGCTCAGGGATTTTATTTTTCCGTGCTCGTTTGTTGTCATGTTGACGACAACAGTTTCAGAAGTACAGTATGTTTATCACAAAGATGCATATTCAATTAATATTGCTTTAGGCGGTTTTCACTAAAAATCAAGGCTTACAAATCTCTCCACAATTCCCACAGATAATAAGCCCCTTCAGAAGGATGCTTCAGCAGGATTTCTAAGATAATGCTACCCTACCCTGCAATGCCCTGGCTTGCTCATTTCGAACTTGATTAGAACTTTATTTACAGTCAGCCTAAACTAGATACATCAGGAATGGAAACCTAAAATGCTGATCCTTTGATCTGTCATCAGTTTTCCAGACATTCATTATCAAGCAGTTTGGTACAAATAACTGTTTGAGCCACCTTAAAATAGTCTGTCGCTGTACAAGGAGATATATACTTATAATTGGTACATACACACGAGCACACACAGAGGTCTAGCAACAGCAATACAAAGCCCAAGCATTTAAAAGTTCAGCCTCTCTCCATTAAGCCTTTCTATATTTTCAATTAGGAGAAGAGATGAGTATTTTTCATTAAAATCTTCAGTTCCCTGCATTTTTAATTTTAGTCCTAAACAGCAACCTGATGGGTCATGCCAGGAGGGCAAATATAAGCAGATGTGTATTCAACTCTTCCCAGATCTTTATGAATATCTCATTTTTCTTGTCATTATGTAGCAGAACAGCTTTGCTAGAACCACATGGCATTGGGTTAATTAAGTGAGAGCACAAATGTCTTTTAAGCAGAGCCCTCTTTTTGAAGGCTTCCTATCTGCGGCTGATAATGTGTCCAGCTCACCACAACAATTACCCTTTCAGAGGGGTGAATATTTCTAAATATTTTTGTTGCAGTACAGCAGAATTTAAACATGTCAAAATGATTTTCATTGGTATTTCAAAAAAGTGTAAATTTTTGCCTAAATAATTTGGAGAAGAACCTTCACCAGTGACCTACAGTCATCATTAAATACACTTAGTGGGAAATTAAATTTGGTTTCATGTTTTATGAGCTCCTTTTCAAGGTATTAGACTGGACTTCTGCCACTTGTTTAATTAAGAATTGATTAATCTTTCTTTTTTGCTTCTGATTTTAAGGGTGCCCATTCTCCAATCTCAAATGTTCACAGCCTCTGAAACCTTTTCCTTCTTTTTCATAGCCTTAGCAGCATTTCCTGAATGGAAGAGGAATACCACAGCACAAATTATGTGATGATAAAATAGCAAGAATTGCATTTTCACTGCATGATCACTACCAGTTAAGAATTCCTAACAAGAAACTTCTGTAACATTTACAAAACTTTCACTAGAATGGACTGATTTCCTAAGTGGGTCGATGCTTAGAGCCTTTCACACCTAACAAATGTTTTTGGTAATTGTGCTGGTTTTGGCTGGGATAGAGTTAATTTTCTTCAGAGTAGCTTGTCCGAGGCTGTGTTTTGGATTTGTGCTGGAAACAGTGCTGCTGACCCAGGGATGGTTTCGTTCCTGCTGAGCAGGGCTCACCCAGAGCCAAGGCCTTTCCTGCCCCTCACCCCACCCCACCAGCGAGGGGCTGGGGAGGCACAAGGGGCTGGGAGGGGACACGGCCGGGACAGTGACCACAGCTGACCCCAGGGCTGTCCCACACCACATGGCGTCATGCTCAGCACATGGAGCTGGGGGAGGAGGGGGAAGGGGGCATGTTGGGAGCGATGGCGTTTGACTTCCCCAGTCCCCGTTGGGCATGATGGAGCCCTGCTGCCCTGGGGATGGCTGAGCACCCGCCTGCCCGTGGGGAGGAGGGAAGGGATTCCTTGGTTTGCTCTGCTTGTGTGTGCGGCTTTTGCTTTCCCTGTTAAACTGTCTTTGTCTCAACCCATAAATTTTCTCACTTTCACCTTTCTGATTCTCTCCCCAGTCACAGTGGGTGGAGTGAGCAAGTGGCTGCATGGGGCTGAGTTGCTGCCTGACGTTAAACCATGACAGTCCTTTCTGGCACCCAACATGGGGCTCAAAGGGTTCAAGATAACGACAGGTTTGATTGGAATGTGCTAGATTGAATTTATAGCTGTTACTGCTGTTCAGCTATTAATCAGCTGGCTTCTGTGCTTGCCATGGTGCTTGTCTGCCTTACTGCATATTAGAGTCTAGTGCTCATTAGTGGCTGCTTCTTGCTTTCGCTGCTTGCTGTACTGCTGTACTGCTCATCACCTTACTCTGCTATGCCTGGGAACATTCTGATAACAGCACTGGGCAGGCTCCTGGGCTGGCAGACAGCCAGGGCATTGCTGCTGTTACTGTGCTGCTGTACTAGACAGGCTGGAACTCCAGTGTGAACTCGAGTCAAAGGGACTGTGACCTGTGGATGAGTCCACATGGGAGTAGGACACCCCAAAGCATCTCTGGCCATGGTTATGTCTGTGCCACAGCAGGTATACCTCTGAGGGAATTGCAGCCCAAGGATAAGTCCATGCTGGAGAAGGTGCACCCCAAAATGTCTGCGGCTCCAGGTAAGTCCCTGCTGCAGCAGGTATACCTTAAAGCATCAGTGGCTGTGTATGAGGTCATGCTGGAGCACCTCAAAGTGTGTGGCCGTGGATAAGCCCACGACAGAGCAGGTACACCTGTGGAGGGACTGCAGACATGGGTAAGGCCACACTGGAGCAGGTGTACCTCTGAAGGCATCACGGCCCATGGAGAAGGCCATGCTGGAACAGGTGCACTTCAAGGCGACTGTAGCTGTGGATAAGTCTATGCCACAGCAGCCGTACCCCTGGAGAGGTTGTGGCTCATAGATAAGGCTCCGCTTGGAGCAGGTACTCCCCTAAGGGACTGCAGTCTGTGGGTAAGTCCAAGGTGGAGCAGGGGCAAGGGGAGGAGTTCATTGCACTGTTAAATCCAATGGTCTGGTCCAAAGGGATACCTTTAAATTGTAATAACCTGGTATCTGAGTTGCATGTTATGAGAATTGCTATAGCAGAAACCCCTTGTTGCTAGCGGCTGTGTGGTGCTTATTTGCCAGCTGGGGTTAAACCACGACAGTAATGCTTAACATAAAACTTTAACAAACAAAATAAATCTTCTATTTGGAAACCATGGGGAGTGGGGGGAGAGTTTCTCCATACAAACCATGTTTCTCAAATGAGATTTACTTTTATGTTGATATTGACAGCTGAAGACAAACATCTCTATTATAAATAAATATGCTTTTGGGCTGGATCAAATATGTGAGTCAGCGAGGCAGACAGCTGCAGCAATGGTAAGTTCTGTGGCTGAGCACTAGATCAAGGTGTACGGGGGGTTCCCAGAGCCAAGGAAACTGAGGAAGAGCAGAGAGCCCTGCCAGGAGCCGGCAGTTCTTATGAGAGAGGCTGACGCGGCTCGGGCAATGCCAAGAGCAACCACGGGAGATTTAAATTGCCCTACGGAACGCTATCAGCCAGAAGAACTGTGAACAGGGTGTGCAAACAGGGAGCAAGAGGGCGCAGCAGTTTTTGCAGAAGGGCCGTGCAACTTGCTTGTAGGCCACAGCCCAGGGAAGCGCTCTAGGTGTCTGCCACAATGGTGGGCACTTGCTTCAGAGTTAAAACCACTGTTCCTACAGAGAAAGCCCCTGAGAAATCTGATGCTTCACCCAGACGGAACTGGTAAGGAAGGAGACTTCAGTACAGGCGGTAGGTTGCAGTGAGTGCCCAGAACCTTCTCCTGGAGAAAAGGCATGTACCTGCAAAAGATGTGTACGGGTTGATGATCTGTTGCGTCTGGTGGCCGAGTTGCAGGAAACAGTTAGAAGGCTGCACAGTTTTAGAGGGGCAGAGAATGAGATAGGTAAGTGACTTCAGAACAAAACCCCTGTGGGAGTCACCACAGAGGATGAGACACCTTGGACCTCGGTGACCCACAAAAGCAGGACTCTGCTTTTGTCCCCACCCTCTGGCGTTACAACCAAAACCAGATATGAAGCTTTAACAGCTGTAGGCACCCACAGTTAAGGTCTACAAGGAGAAACAGTACCAGCAGAACACAGTAGATACCACAAAAAGAAATGACGAGTGCTTGTAGTGGGTGACACTCTGTTAAGGGACACTGAAGCGCCCATTGGCTGGCCTGACAGGGAGTCATGAGAGGTATGCCACCTTCCAGGACCTAAGGTCCAACCTGCTGCCAAGAGGGTGCCATGACTTGTCAAGAGCACAGACTACTCCATTGCTTCTCTTTCATGTGGGCACGAATGACACCGCAAGCTGGAACCTGGGCAGAGTCAAGGAACACTAAAGCCCTGGGTGTGCAAGTAAAAAGTATTGGTGCCCAGGTTATCTTTTCTTTCATTTTACCAGTTAGAGGAAAGGGTGCAGCCAGAAATAGACGTATAATGCAAATCAACTTCTGGCTTCATGGCTGGTGCCATCAGGAGGGTTTTGGCTTTTATGACAATGGGACATTCTTCGATGACTATAGCCTGTCAGGGAGTGATGGGGTCTACCTGTCTAGAAAAGGCAAGGGAATCTTTGGCAGCAGGCTGACCAACTCAGTGAGGCAGGCTTTAAACTGAAGGACTCAGGGGGGCAGGGTCAAAAATGGTAATGCTAACACCGCTGCAACCGGCTGGGGAATAAGCCAGGCCAACCAGAGTAGTGACAAATGCTCCTTAGCTGCTTCCCAAAATGAGAACAAGAAGACCAACCACCTCAGGTGGACATGCTACTTACAAACCAAGAAAAACTGCTCTGTAATATCTCTGATAGCCTTGGCTGCAGTGATCACAATATTGTGGAGCTTGGGACCCCACTGAGCATGCTGAAGGTTAGTACTAAGACTAAGGTTTTAGGCTTTAGAAGAGCAAACTTCAGCTCACTCAGAGCTCAGTTGGGAGGGATTCTGTGGGAAGCTTCCATGGAGGATAAAGGAGGTAGCGAGTGATGGGATGTTTTTTAAGAACACTCTTCTGGAAGCACAATTAATACCCATTGAGAAGCTCCGGGGCATTGTCAGGGTGTGCAGAGATGCAGTTAGAAAAGCAAAAGCTCAGCTCAAATTGCAATTGGCCAGAGATGTCAAAAACTAGAAGAAAGGGTTTCTTCAGGTACGTAAGCAGCAAGCAGGAACAGAAGGAAAATACTGGCCTGCTGTTAAACAGTAGTCATGAATTAGTCACCAACAACACTGAAAAGGCAGAGGTTCTCAAAGCTTTCTTCATCTCTGTCTTTACCAGCACTGTTGGGCCCCACTGTTGGCCATCTTGTCTAGACCATGCTTTTGCCAAGAAAGGTTGGGCTAGATGATCCTTGAGGTCCCTTTCAACCTGGTTTTCTACAATGAAGTATGTGAAAATGGAACCTGTTAACCCAGCTATATAAGTGCCACACTGAAATCAACAGAGTAAAACTAGATTTAGCTAAATATTAAAAGTCATTCTCTCTCAGGTCTTAATGTTTGGAAGTAACCATGTTGGCAGCAGAGAAACACATAAGATCAGAATGATCTACGTGTACAACACACAATGTTGCCACTGGAGACTACAGACATTTTAGCTGCAGAAGAAGCATGGAGCATCCTGATATATCCTGTAAGTGCAACAGAAAACTGAAATACATCTGTCTTGCCTGGGAATCCCAGATGTTTGCAGGTAAGCCCATGAATACCTAGAAAGTGAAAATTAAGTAACATAGCCTATGTATTTACTAAGTGATTCATAGACTAATGCATGGGTAAAATCTTGCCTTTTCTTAAATCATTTGGGGGTTTTGCCACTGAATTCAATGGAATGCAATTTCACTCACTGGGTCCCAATTCTCTTACTAGAAATAGATTTGAATAAAATACTCACATGCATTTGAATGATGAGCCTTTGCCCTGTAAAGAATCAAGGGGTCTTTCTGAGTTAAACTTTGATGTGCTTTGTTTAAGAATGTTGTCCTGCAAGGATCCTCTTGGGCCAGCAAGTCTCATCCTGTGGCAGTTAAAACTCATGCTAACAGGTGTATCCATGAGTAACAGGCCTTATATTCACACAGTCCCATTTGAAAACAAACAGGGGTTTAGTAAGGCCTGATCAGTACAGAGGGCAAGGCTCATGAGAACTCACAAGCACTCTCACCTCACACTGGATTGTAAACTTGAGCCAAAACTACACCTGCCATCACCACAACAGAAGTGTCTCAAAATCAAATATCAGTGGACTAAATATGTTATCCCAGAGTTGCTACCACCATAACTGGTGAGCTCAGCCTTGGCCAGAGGCAACTGGCTGGCACTGGCTCTGTTGGACATGGGGGAAGCTTCTGGCAGCTTCTCACAGAAGCCACCCCAGTAGCACCCCGCTACCAAAATCTTGCCACACAAACCCAATACACATGATTAGAGCCCAGGATCCCAAAGTGTCAGGTAGGGAACCCCAAAGTGTCACATAGGGTACCAATCCTTCAGGCAAACAGTCAAGTTAGTTTCATCAGTGCAGACATATCCTGATAAGGATTCTTAATTTAATGGAGCTCCTGCAAATAAACAAGCTTAATGAAGATTACTCGCTTCCTGGAATTCATTGTGCTGCTCCAATTTAATGCTATCACTTGCATAAGAGGCTATGACAGAGTCTGGAAAAAAAATAAAATATGCAAATTCAGATGCTTCAAAGGCTTTTATTTTAATTGTGCAGAATGCAGAACAGAACAAGAACAACTCCACTAAAAATGGAAAAAGCACAAGAGAGGAAACTGATACATTTCCATCACTTCTTTCAGCTCTTTAAGAATTACTCTCAAGCACACAAGTTCTCCGAACTACCAGTTCCTCTGAATCAGTGCAGTTCTCATGATGGGTTTGCAGAACTCCCTAAAATGTCCACAGAAAAAAAAACAGGACTTCACAATACTCTCTCAATTTCTGTTTTATTGCAAATGCTGAGCTCTGTGTAGATTTGCTGAAGTTTCTAAATATTATGATCCAACTTTGGGTCATATTCAACAGAATCTGTGACCAGTTTTAAACCATTTTCAAACAAACCTGGGCTGAACTGTGGTTTGGCACTCTAACCAGTGAAGCTTAGTGGTTTCCCTAGAATTTTGCCTAGAATTTGGGGGTTCTTTTGAATCAGAGATGAGCTCAAGATGAAAAATTCAGATCTGGGACAGGAGTTGTGGGTATTTGGATCCACAGTTGTGGTTCTGGCCCAGTTCTAAACGGAGTCAAAACCACAACTCAAATCAAAACTGAAAGAAAGTACATAGAAAGCCAGCCAACTACGAAAACCAAATTTTACACAACTCCTTTAGTTTAACAGTTTTACTGATTACAGTGGATGGTTTAGGTCATTTTTCATGCACTGATTTCTCTCTCAGTCTTTTACAGGAACATAGGATTGTGCAAAGATTTTGTATTAGAGAAGAATTTCTTTAATTAGTGCAAAATAAATTTTTAGAACTTCACTTTATTTTTCTTTTACTACATCTGATTTGGTTGTGGATGGGAATACTTTTGAATTTACTTTAGCAAGCCATTTTACCTCTGCAGATAAGTACAATTCCAGGAATAGGACTAAGACTAAGCTATTCAATAATGCTGGAACAGCTAGGCAAGGAAATGTAATGTTAGAGACTTAGGGGCTTTGATAAAGGCTACTACAATAGCAATAAAGCCTTCAACTCAGTTAAAACTTGTAGAATCAACTGTGGTCAGACTGCTCAAGGATTGATGAGAACAGTCCCTGAGTCACAGGCGTAAATTATTTTTCTTAGTGCTCTCCTGGAACACAGTTGTTGTAATGTCAAAGTATGAAAAACTACAGAGAACAGGAAAGAATTAATCACAAAGCAGCACAGGACAGAACATATCCCCTAGCTTTCAAAAACTTTATGAAAACCTGGCTTTTTTGCCAATTATTAACAGAAAATTTAAAAATAAAATCAGGCAAAAAAGACAGCAAGTGATTAATTAACATTACAGGTTACCCCATCACTTAAATTCTACTGTGTAAGACTCTTCCTCAACTAGCTACCAATGAACCACACAGTTTACTGCAGTCTGACAAGCCCTCATGTTCATTTATTCTACATTCCAGACATGTTCTAATTTCGGGATAATTAATAGTTTTGTGATGTTGACAACATAATTCTCTCAAATAGCTAACAGCTACAGATATATTTTAAAGACATGAGATTATAAACGGCACTTAATTGCTGTACAAAATTTAAAACTTGCTAAAATGGGGACTCTATGCCTGAAGCAAAGGTAATATACAGCTCATAAGTTTTTGCTCTAAAGCCATCACTATCTTAAGCACAGGCTTTGGGACCCTCGGCATTTTCAAATGAGGTATCCCAACAGTCTGTCCACAGAGAAATCTATATCCCAGCATATGGTCTCAGAGCATGAGGATGCTAAATCCTCTGATCGTATGTGCATGTGGCTCACAAGACCACCCAGAATTTAAGATGGCCTATTCTTAAATCATCTCTTCCTCGGCTGTGCGGCAGAAATGCTATTTTGGTCTGTGGTGTCCAGCTAATCTGTCTGAAATACCATACTCTACAGGGCAACAGCCTTGTGACTAATGTCTAAATTTCAATGGCATTTTGCTCAATTTCTAGACACAGTGTCCTATATAGTTTGGGACAAGTTATCTAGGCAGCAACTTTCCACCTAGGGTCTCAGCTTCTGTTTTCACTCCATAAGATTTAATATGTTCCATGAAAACAAGTATTAATCCACAAGCAGTAGGCATCTAAATAACTTGGAGAAACCAAGCCATAATCTCGGTATGTTCTGTGCCTTACATTACACATACAATCATTCTGCCTTTCTTCACCTACTCCTGTTTGTTAAACAGAATAAACCTTTCTGGGCTTGATCTTTATAGAACCTACCACAACAGGATTTGATCTCAGGTCTCTGCTTCTGATACTATTCTAAAAGCAAACCAATATGTTTAATAATGAACTGTGAAAACATTCAAATTAACAGCATGGTCTCTTTTATCCAGAAAATACATAGATTCATGTGCTGCCTATCAGTGCTGTTACACATAGCTTCTAATGCCACAGAATATAGCAGTCTGCAAAAATATATAATATTGTCATAAGAAGATTACAGGGAATGGGGAAGTCTTAACTTGACTTCAACTGAAACAAGATAATCTTTCCAGCAGGGCTGCCAAAGAAGATTTTGCCTTCAATCAGTGATGGTCCCCAGCATTATGGAAGAGGTGTTACTTCTAGGAAAGATTACACTACAAACTCTCTCAGGTATTTCTCCACTCTCCTCTATGGTTCTACCACCTGAAGTAGAGAGCACTGCTGTTCTCCCATTCCATGAAAAATGAAATTGAAACAGAGACACTAACTGGGAACTCAAGATTCTCAAATCCTGCATGAAAACAGAGAGTTGAACTTCCACACTATGGATTAATGTCTTTGCCCCTCTGGGCAAGACTTACACAAAGATTATCTGCTTGTATTTGTTTCTCAAATAATACAGTAAACTTATATTTTCAAGAGCTGAAAGGGTTACATCCCTTTAGTTCTTTCAAAAAGTATCAGTTTACTGTATAATCCAATTCAGTTTCAGCTGGAAGCATAACTTCTTTTGACTGTTGTGAAACTAGCACTCTTCATCCTGAAATATCTGGTCCCTGGATTCAACTGTTAACATAATAAATGCCTGTAAAAGCAGGTACTGAATGTACACGAGTTGTCTGGAAAAATGTGGATTGCAATATGGCAGTAATCACTGTTATGAACAGCAAAGTGGTCTTTTATGGACAAGGCCAAGTCTGTTAATAGGGTCTCATCAACAAAAAGATTTAAAACCAAATCAGACACAATGATGTGTCCTGACCCAGGCCAGTTTCCAGGACAGTAGGGTTCCCAGCACATCTTCAGATCCATTCCTTGAATTTAAGAAATACCTAAGAATTTAAGAGGGCGTGTGGGGTGTTTGCTTAAAATGAATACCTTGCTGGCATCCAATCGTTAAGTGTAATTTTTCTAATATCCTTATAGCACCAGTAAACTGGAAACTTCTGAGACACCTGAAGGGAGTCTAGGGCTGAAATTTATCCTGACTATAAGCATTTCAGAAATGCAGCTGTTCTACAACATCCTTGTCAATGCACATTTTGTTTTTACTTAAGGCTTAATTAATCTCTACTTTCTAGAGGAATAGATTCTGCTCTTAGATGCTTAGGTGTAGCTTATACTAAGTAAGATCACATCTATAAAAATGAAACTGATCTCCTTTCAGTATTCAAAAATACTTTTTAGGTTTTTAACTACTTCAGTGGTTAATATTTATAAAACAGCTCAGGAAAGAATCATCAGAGAAAATGAGAAATACTTCCCTGAAAGGCCTCAGACCCCAGGTTATCTTGTTTTACAGTGAATGCTTGTATAAATAGTTATTTCAGAGCGACAAAGTGCTGCCAGTATTGAATAAAAAAAAATAATCCTGAAATGTATGTTTTCCCCAAACGTTATTTTATAAGATGATGATATTGTTTTGTTTGGTATGTAAATTCAGCCATCGGACCTTGGATGATGAAAAGCAGCTCAAACTCCTTTGCTTTGACTTTATAGATGCTTTCATGAGGAAAAGGCCCCTGTTCTTCAAGCTTTTCTGCACAGTTTGTCAGGCTGAATTAGAAACAAGAAGATGAAAGGTAGTATCAGGATCCCTTAATTCTGTCCAGTTAGTTCCTATATAGTGTTTTAGCAACTCATT
The DNA here is from genome assembly GCF_963921805.1 of Phalacrocorax carbo. Taxonomy (NCBI): domain Eukaryota; kingdom Metazoa; phylum Chordata; class Aves; order Suliformes; family Phalacrocoracidae; genus Phalacrocorax; species Phalacrocorax carbo. The sequence continues at coordinate 4,129,381 of NC_087526.1, forward strand.
TGAATGGAATCTTTACAGAGTGGAAGAGATTTCAAGAAAAAAAAAAATTTAAAAGCAGGTATGAAAAGGATTCATGAGAATCTATAATTAAAGCCACATGCAGGAGAACTAGAGCACAGTGTTCTTGTGCTTCCTTTCAATAATACTTCATAACCCTAAGGATATTATCTCAGTCAGGGGTCCGTTGAGCAGGACAAAAGAACATCCATATCCCAAACCTCTTTAAAGTTTGTGTTTGGCAGGATAAGACGAGGGAATGATCTTCAACAAAGTTTTGCGCCCAGGGTGTGGGCTTATAAAGACATACGGAACTAAGAGCCAAGCCTCATGCTTTTGTGAAGGAAGAATTCAGATCTGCAAAGAAGGACTCTACAAAAAAAATTTAAAAACAACAGCCTACATCATAACATGAAGAATTTAGAGCTCTGTAACAAAGATAAAGTTCTGGGAAGCTTTGCTGTCTTTATAGTTTGTGGTTTTGCCTGAGCAGTACACCTGCAAACCATGTAAGATCCAACTATACCTGTTAGACTTTCCCCACCCTTTTGTTTTTAGCTTTGTGTGAAATACTCCAATAAATTATGTGGCACTACCTATACTTCCAAGAAATCTTTCAGTACAGGTACCCACAAAAACAAAGTATCATTTTATATAGCATCAGTCTATTAATACATTTGACGAAAGAAGTTTTTAAGGGCAGCAGGTACTCCTTTTCAGGTGTTAATGTTCCATCTTTGAACTGTAGCTGGGAAGCCTTTATCTCCCTAAAAACCAGGGAGATTTGGGCTGCAACTTCAGAAGGTCCTAGGCATGAACCTCTGAGAAAAAAGTCTTTTCAGGGTCTCTTAAATTTGGCACTTACTGATTGAAAACACGAAAAACTATTTACCTTTTTTAAAGCTTTGACCAATAGAACAAAAATACCATTCATCATTATAGTCACCTTTCATGATAAATGTCACAATAGTTAAAGAATGGGTCATTCTGAACATCTGGAACAAATGATATTTAGGTGGGCCCATTCCAGAATAGTGCTTGCCTTCTACAGTTCCCCATTATTGCCATTTCACTGTTACTGCTGTCTGAGAGAGTTTTGTTATTCACCTCACAAGGACTACCCACAAGGCAAACCAGATGCTGGTATCAGACAGACCACATTCTCTACTAGCAATATCGTAACCTCTGTTCAGAAGAGTGTTCTCCCAAATTCACATTTTTTTTCCCCTTACTTTCCTTCTGCTTCTCAGCAGGCAGTTGCCCTACTGCTTCGGTAAAGCCACGGCCTCATTAAAGACAATGGCAAATGTGGCACTGACATCAGTAAAACAAAGACATATTCGCACCAGAGAGGATGGTACCGCGTGAAAACAGCATATAGGAAGCAGCACAGGAAAGATAAATCTTCCTGAGTAGGAGTTTTTGAGAACAGATACCTCTGTGTGGTGCAAAGCAGACACAAACATCATGATTCTGCTGAAAGATGTGTTTTGAGCCAAATAAAGGATATGCAAAAAGAGAAAGAAAACAGTCCTACAACCAGCAAATATTTTGCCTTAACAAGAAGGCATAATAAGGAGATACAGAGTTGAAAAAAACAGATGAGAATTCAGGTTGCTTGGATAGTAGAGACTAATATATATAGGGAAAGAGTAAAGTGATATTTGACGATTTCTTTGTGATTTACAAAGTATTTTTTAAACTGTCAGTTCATGGAGAGAGAAAATACAGCTGAGTTAAAGACCTTGAAAGCCTGATGCAGCTGTAGCAGCTCTGATACGATAAGGCAACTTACATCCAGATAAAAAGTCATTCCTCCAGATGGACCTTTGCACATTCTCAAGCTCCTTCATAAACACCAGGATTCTGGAAGAAGCCAAGCGAAGACGCTTTCTTGCAAGGGGTGGCCAAGTATGCACTGGGCTCACGTACCTGTCAAGGGTGCCACCGCGTGGACAGTGAATAATTACTCTCCCGATTAGCCCAGGCTCTGTTTTGAGATAAAACAGTGCTCAGCCCAACTGAGCAACAGACACACAGTTTAACAGTGCTGTATTTTAGAGCTTAGGTATTTGAAATAATTTTAATGACCAATATTTTAATTCTATCTCTGCAATTTCACAGCAGATTAGTGGAGTAATAGAAAGTGGATTTTATGTGGAATAACCAGAGGTTGAATGTCTTTCCTATCTTAGGAAAGCTATAATCTTCAGAGAGGACAAATAAGCCAAAAATTAGGTGCTGAAACACATGCAAGTTCATTTCTCTGCTCTGGGCAAATCACGTATGTTCTGTGGTTCAGACAAAGATGGTGATGGCAACACTCTGTCCTACTGCCTTCATATGTGAGAACAAAAGGTTTCTCTGATGCTCTATTAACATAGGTCATGACAGTGCTAGAAAGATATGAAGGTTCATAATACAAGAGAAGCATAAGGTAGGAATCAGAAAATAACATACAATTCGACTAACCTAGCATCTGCTCAACTGTTTTTGCAATGGAATAGTGCCCTGCCTCTGGCAAGAGAAGGAAAAAAAAATGTAGAGGTCCCGGAAAAAATTACACCTCAGGAAGAGGAGAGCCATCTGAATCTTCTGGTTTGTGAGTGCAATGAAGGAAAGACTGCAAAATGACACAGCAAAAATTTCTTAATCTAGATTTCAGATTTGAGGAATGGGTGTCATTTGCACCGTGTCCAGGAGGAACTATGTACAGTCATTGCTATTTTTTCCACCAGCACTTTGAAGGAGCTCACTCCTTCAGGCATCTCTTTTGGGACAAAAAGCAGTGTAGAGAAAGGGGTCATGGTCTTCACCCAGGGCAGACAGAATTAGTGGAGCAAAATGCAGCAGCTACAAAACTTCTATAGGGAAATGGTATCCCATGGTTTGTAGATGCCTTCTTGAAGCTTTTCAGTTTGAGGATTCTAAGTGCTAAGTATGGTCTTGTCATAAATTGAGACCACAATGGATCATAATCCAATTAGAATTTTATTAATTGTAGCAAGTAGAATATGAGCAAATACAGCGCTGGACGGCAGGGGAGTCTGCGCTCCGCCAACTGCCGTACTGAGCAGTTCAAACAGTCTCTCTTTATACATCTTTACTTCCATGTTCAATGAGATAGTGGAGGTACTTTTCGCATGCTTCAGTTGTTGTTAGGGGGTCGTTTCCTGCTTCCTGGTGATAAGGGGTTGCTTGTCTTATCTCTGTCGATAAGTTTGGACATCTGATGGTTATCTTGCATAAGCACGCCTGGGAGGTATTCTTCGCATGCTTTACATTGAGCTTAACATAAGTCTTAATAAACAATACCTTAGTTCAGTTTCTCACAATCCCCCCTTTTTCTTTTTATCCTATTATTGTTTATTAGACACTACTTTCATTTTCGGCACTGCAGGCAAATCTTCTTCCACAATTCCGACATTTATCATAACACTCACAAGGTAATATCTCACAATTACAATCATAGTTCTTATGTGGCATAATGCATTCACAACAATCGTCATCTTCATTAATAGATACACTCTTATATTTTGCTTCAGACCTTGTAGTCAAAATAAGCAATTTAGCTGGGTCAAACCGTTCTTTAATAAAATGTAAAATACAGCGTAATATACAAGGTCCAAATATAAGTCCCAGAATCAACATAATAAGCGGTCCTGCTAAAGCAGACAACAAAGTGGTTAGCCAAGGTGAAACATTAAACCAGCTTTTATACCATAACTTGCCCGCTTCACGATCTTTTTTACGTTGATCTAACCTTTTCCGGAGTTTGGGCTATTATCGATAATAAAACTAACGATATACCAGGAAAAAGGGTGTCTGTCAATTTTTCCAATTTAAGTACACTTTTACCAGTCTTGGGGAAGTTCGACCATAGCTGCTTTTGCGTCTCATTGTTCTGGTTCTTTTCTCCACAGTTTGTTCCTCCTCTGCCTCGCCCGTCGACTCGGTTGCTTCGAGCCACGGGGTGTACCATCTTCTCGGCAGCAAGGGAAATCTTCAGGAGAACAGCTGTTTCGGGCTTTCTGCCTGTTTATATAGGCCTCCCACTTTGCAGCTTTAACTAATGGGACTAAGCAAGACACAGCTAGTACTTCCCTTCTGCACTTTGTAGCCAAAATTTCAACCACAAAGGGGATTGATTCGTTGGAATGGTAACAATAATACTAAGGGTTTATTCCTTTGGCAAAACTTTCCACCATTCATGGGATCCTCGAATAATTTCTTGTTCCGACTCTAATTGTTTTTAATTTCCACTCAGTGAGAGTTCTTTGGATTTTCCAACACTGTGTGCAAACTCCTATCGGAGGGTATCCATATTCACAGTGTGTCCACCATTTATCCTGGCATACCTTACACTTGCAACGAGCAAATGGATAACAATCGCAGTTCAAATGATTGCATCTAATTTGTATATCTAAAGTGCTTATTAGCTTTTCCTCTATATTCAATATTGTGTTACTACATAAGTTTAGCAATTTCCTTCAACACACTTTGTACGCTTCCATATATAATAGATTAAAAAAAGATAATTATAGCAAATATAAACAGCAATATACACTTTATACCAAAAGGTAATGCGGCAAAATAATCAACTAAAGTTCTTATCATTACGTTATCTTTTCAGAGTTATCTTGGTGTCACCTGGAGTACTGATTACTTTCCAGTGGGGTCTCGTCACTGGGCCTTTAATGCGACTAGCATGAGTCCATCCACGCTCAGCAGTCCGGACAGCTGTTTCATCTTGTTCCTTAGCTCCCATTTGTTCTAGTTTTTCCTTTTCTGCAGACTCAAAACTCAAATTATTACTAACAGGTACTTGTTGCATAGTCAAAATCGTACTATAATTGCCTGCTACTCGTTTTGCTTCTGTATCAGCTGCATTATTTCCTCTAACTTGATAACTCGTGCCTCGCTGGTGTCCCTTTATATGTACAACTGCTATTTTATTTGGTATTTTCAATGCCGAATTAATTCTGGGTGTATCAGTTCTTTTCCCTGTGAGTTAACAAATCCTCTCTCCTCCCATATTTTCCCAAAGGTATGTACTACTCCGAACGCATAGCGTGAGTCTGTATATATAGTTCCATCCTTTCCCTTCAGTGACACTAAGGCTTTCCACAATGCGTACAGCTCACAGGCTTGAGCCGACCAGCTGGCACTCAGGGGGCCCGATTCTATTGTCTTAAATTCTCCTTTTGCCCCAATTACTTGTACTTTTTCAGGGGAAACTTTACATCCCTCAGGTATTTGCCTAATAGTCGATTTCTCAGCCCCAGTGTCTACTAAAAAGGTGAACTCTTGTTTATGGGGACCTATTTTTAATTTTATCAAGGGCTCATGATGACTCCGGTCCCCTAAGATATAGAGCCCCTGACTCTCCTATTCCGTTTTTAATATTTCCTCATCCCTGATCCTTTCTCTGCAATTCGTCTTTATATGTCCCTTCTTTCCACAGTAAAAACAACATCTCTGTTCCTTCTTTACTACCACGTTCCCTTGTTTCGTTCCAGCAGATCTGTGTTCACCAGTCCGCCCTTTGCGATCCTCTCTGACTGCTGCTACCATCATTTTTACTTGTCGCTTGCTGCTCTCTTCTTCCCGCCCTACGTAGACTTTCTGAGCTTCCCTCAATAATTCATCCAACCCTCTATTCTGCCAGTCCTCTAACTTTTCAATCTTCTTTCTGATATCTTCCCATGATTTTGCCACAAACTGAGTTTTGAGGAGCGCTTGCCCTAAAGGGTCGTCTGGATTTACCCCAGAATACAGCTGAAGGGCTTTCCTCAGTCGTTCCAGCCACTCAGTAGGGCTCTCATCTTTCTTTTGTATTTCATTAAATGCTTTATTGATATTCTGGCCACGGGGTACTGCTTCTCTAATCCCTTGAATTACTATAGTTCTCAGGTCCTGCATATGAGTTCTATGCACCGGATCCTGATTATCCCAATTAGGTCTTTGGAGTGGCCATTTAATATCTGCTTGGGGTCCCTGGGCATGCTGAGCATCCCACAGTCTCATTCCTGCTCGCCTGATCATATCTCTTTCCTCGGTAGTAAATAATTGACCAAGGATAGATTGCATCTCATCCCAAGTATAAAGGTTTGGTCCCAAAAATTGATCTAATCTTTCTGCCACTCCGAGTGGGTCTTCAATTAGGTTTCCCATCTCGGTTCTTTTAAAATCTCGTAGGTCAGCCGAACTTAGGGGCACAAAAATATATCCAATCACAGGTTGGGGTCCCCCCATGGGCATTTCCCTTAAAGGATACATCTGAGCTGCCCCTTTTTGACTCCTAGTTACGCGTCTAGGAGGAGGGGGAGACCCTTGTTCCGATTCTGGTGGGGGAGTGGGTGCTCTGGGGACCTCTGAAGGGGCTGCGGGAGCAGGAGGAGAAATATAAGGAGGGGGGGTTAGAAGGGTTTCGTCTAACTCTTCCTTCTTTTTCTTTTGTTCAGTTTTTACTTCATTCAGTGGATAAAGTCTAGCTCTCGGTCTTTCTAGCCACACTTCCGCATACTGACTCTCTTCTGGGTTAAGGTTTTTTTTTTTTTTTTTTTTTTTTTGTTTTTTTTGTTTTTTTTTTTTTGTTAACCCAGAGGTTTAATTGTTGTCTGACCCAATCCTCTTCTGATCCATAGACTGGCCAAACGACATCTTTAGAAATCTTCTTCCCTCCCCATATCCTAGTACAATATTTTATCATTTTCTGTTTATCTTTCCCTAGGGTTCCAGGCAAATATCTCCAATTGTCTAGGATATATGCCAGAGGGGTATTCTTAGGTACAGTGGGTACCTTTCCCATGGGAGTCGAAGGCTTGCTGCCCTTCGCCCCCATCTTCTGGAATATCCACAAACATACACTCACTCGTTCCCCTTGTTCCTGGCCCAGTCCCTCGCGGGAGATGGGAAACGCAGTACTTAAGGGTCCGCACTCGCCTGGTTCAATATAGCGAACCTCTCACTCGTTATATTCCAGGAAACCCAATCCCGCCCGAACGGTAAACCCGCGAACAAATTCGCCATATACTTACGCGCCCTGCGTCTTCGTCCGGACTCCCGTGCACAGAATTTTTATGGGATTTTACCGGTTTCTCCTTTGCTCATCATTCTAGAATTTAGGTTCGTCGGTAAGGTTGAGGTAAGCTGTCGGTCGCGGGGCCGCGGATTGCCGCGGGGCGCCTCCCCGGAGGACAGAAGCTCACCGTTCCTTATCCGAGTCACGGCACCAAATTGTCATAAATTGAGACCACAATGGATCATAATCCAATTAGAATTTTATTAATTGTAGCAAGTAGAATATGAGCAAATACAGCGCTGGACGGCAGGGGAGTCTGCGCTCCGCCAACTGCCGTACTGAGCAGTTCAAACAGTCTCTCTTTATACATCTTTACTTCCATGTTCAATGAGATAGTGGAGGTACTTTTCGCATGCTTCAGTTGTTGTTAGGGGGTCGTTTCCTGCTTCCTGGTGATAAGGGGTTGCTTGTCTTATCTCTGTCGATAAGTTTGGACATCTGATGGTTATCTTGCATAAGCACGCCTGGGAGGTATTCTTCGCATGCTTTACATTGAGCTTAACATAAGTCTTAATAAACAATACCTTAGTTCAGTTTCTCACAGTCTTAAACCAGCATAAAACAAACCCTGGCATTATCAGTCTGAAAAACATGTGTCTGATCAGTCATGTATGACAAAGGCTTTTTGTAATGAATGGTTATGTACAGATCTCTCAAAAGGGCTCATCCCCCTTCAAACACCTACAGGAGAGCCAAGTTTCCAAAAAGGCTTCATGCTGTCTGATAAAGCCAGCATTTACTGACATGTACTCTTTTTAAAATCTGGACATATATGTGGGTTCCTAAATGGAACACACATTCTTTATCTAAATTCTGGCCCTGAAGTACCATATTTCTGTGATTCAGATACAGTGGGAGCAGCACAGCCATCCATAACTTCTGCATTCTAATTCTTGCCTAAAGGCAGCATACCCTTGATATTTTAGATGTGTGTTGAAATGGACCTAACGTGCCTCTTTTGAATTTCCTTTTGGAAGTGGATCATGTCACGGAAACAACTAACATCATGTCTTTGTATTAACCCAGGCCTTCTTCTGTTATCAATAGAGGGACATGGTGAATATTTAACTGCATCAGTGTTTTCCAGTCCTGCTTTTTCTATGTATTATCAAGATAGTTACTGGACAAGGACAAAAGATTCTTATTGAGAAATCTGGCAAGCTCGAGAATTTGAGCTACAAACAAAGAGAAATATAGCTCTGTACATTCAAAAAATTAATTGGAAAAATGCCCTGGCTTTCCTTCCATTTCTGAAACTCCCTTTGTTTCATTATCTCTGCACTTTTAGTGTCAGAAGTTTATGACCTATCAATCAACAAAGTATTAAGAGTAACTATTAAGGACATATTTATGTGAGAACCATGTGTAGTTCTTGGCATCATGTATAGCCTTAGCCTCCCTTTGAGCCCACTCATTTCTCTCTCAGCATTTTATTCTTGAAAGAATGGCCTACTGTCAAATAAGTCATTTAACCATTGACAGAATGCCTGCTTCTCTGATTTTAAATTTGTAATCTGTGTAGGAATAATTGTTTGATTCAGACACTTACGTGGGCAGATGGCTTTACCCAATGAATCGTTAATGGAGAGTGGATTTTAAGCAGAAAAAATCAGCAAAGACATACCAGAGTTTGGTCTGGTATTTATTCCTAAAATGAGGGATAGACCTTTTGGCTCTACAGCCGGCCTTGCCCACAGGACAAGGAGCTCTTGCAGCTCATGGTTTCAATCAGCAACATTTTTCTTCTAACCAAATCCTGAGATTACTGCTCTTTCCATAAGAAATGCAGAGCTAATTCCTGGACTGTAAGGAAGTTTGGCCATAAATTTCAAGAACAGTACATTTTCAGGACTGGCATATGATTATCTGACTTTTTAGCCCAAGAAGAGAGTGGAAGGAGGGAAGTTTGACACAAATCTCAGATCTAAATAGGAAAGAAAGAAATGGCTAAGATACCAGAATGGGATTCAGGAGATCTAGTTTCAGATTTCCTGGATGATCTAAAAATATAATTTAATCATTTTAACCTTCATAATCCCTCAGCTTCCCATTTTACTTTCTTTGTCTGTTTTATTTGTGAAGGTAATCAAATCACAAAGGCAAGAATTGTTTTTACTATGCAGGAGCACAGCACACCCGCAGGCATTCCTTACCCCAATACTAACTAAATAATAGTAAGAGATCAAACAGAACAAATAAAATTAGATCTCTCTCTCCTCCCATTTTTGAATATTCTGAACTTTGACAAGTTTTAATTTTGGATTTACATTTTGCAATTCCAACCCAGACCTTAAATACTGAAGGCCTGGGGATGACCTCTCATTTGATGAGAAAAGCAGAAAAGAGGAATACAACAGTGACTGAAACAAATGCTGCAGATCATAATGGAAAGACACAGAATGGGGAACAATGGAGAAAAAATAAGAGTTCAGGAAGGCTGTAGAAGGAAAAAATAAAAACGAAGGAAATTGTGGATCACAAAAATAAGAACAGAAACAAAATTTGAAAAAAAACAAAACAACAACAACAAAAAACCACAACAGAAATTGGTAAGAAGTTTAGAGAACCAAAGGATGGATCTGGAAAAAGAGGAATGCTGGGTCATCAAGGAACCTTAATTTTTAATTTTGACTCTATTAAAGTACAATGAGTGTTTGATTTTCACAAGAAACAGTAATTTTTTTCATGGAATGAAAACCCAAAGTGTAGAAGAGGTCTTGCCAACACTTTCAGTATTTTGTTATTTTCCCTCTACAAAATGAGATAAAGCAGGAAAAACATGGACAAGCATAGCATCCCTTATCTCAAGTATCGCTATAACCCCCAACCTCCAAATCAGAAATTCTGAGTCTCACTGCTGAGCTAAAAGGCTGCAAGCCAGAGCTGCAGAAATGCACCTATGTGTGTAAAGGTTCAGGTAAGTACCTTGCTAGTGTCAAAAATATGTCTCTTTGTACCTGACTCACACTGACTTCAAAGTAAATTTCAAAATCCAGCTAGTTTCTTTACCTGTTTCTTTAAGCACCCAGATGTAACCCTAAAGCTCTGTTTAAAGAGGCCAGATAAGTTTCCTGCGATGATCGGGCACTGATGGGGTCATACACACCAAGTAGTAGTTTACTAATAACGCTGCAAGCTGCACCTCACTGTACAGTCCCCACCTCAGTTTCATTTGAACCTATTTTCTTGAGTATAATGGAGAAAAGGTTTTTGCCAGTTTGACTCTTTGTGTTCCATTTCCTTTCAGTTCAAAACTATCCACTGCTCCTACTGAACTTAATAGAGAGCAACTCTGCACTCCTCAGGCAACTGTTGATAGCATAGCACCTGGCAGAGAGTAGGTAAGTGCAGCACATGTAACTTGCAAAGTCAATGTCCTAGCAGATGTTATAGATTTTACACATTTTATAAATTGTATCTTTTCAAAAATACCAACACTTTTATTCTGTGAATAGTGCATTAAGTAATATTTATCTGGGTTTTTTTAGTTTTTTCTCCTTTGTTTTATTTCCATGACACTAGCCCTCCTGCCTCATACCCTGCAGCACTGCAATTCACTCAGGCTGTAACAATCTGTTTGTAATTCATTTGGAGAGAGAGAAGAGGGGGAAAGGCAGGAAAATGAAAGCAGCGACAAAGCCATGTTGCCTTCTGTGATTACAAGAGGCAGAAGATCAAATATGAACTTTAAAAGTAGCAAACTTGGGACCAGACTTAATAGCTGCAAATTGTGCCGAGCGCTCAGCACACCAATGTGCAGCAACACTCAGAAATTAATCTAAGCAAAAGCTGCTAAAGGTGGGGGGGGCAGAACCCACCAGAGTGATAATGCATCATGGAGAGCTGTCACAATAAATGAAAGTACTGGAGCAATTAGCAGACACAGTACTAAGCACTGTGCCACTTTCCCCATTTTAATTGTACTTTGTCTTAGTCAGAAGCTAAACTCAAACTGAACTCTGTTGGATATGGCAGAATTGACTCATTTTGAAGAACACAATGGACTAACAGTTAACTTCTACTTTTCTAACAAAATAAGGAGTAGGAGTTTGAGAAGAGAAATGTGGGGAGGAAGAACTGGGAGTAGTGATGGCTTGGAAAAATTTGCTCAGAACAGTGTTCATTTTCTAAAGGAAATACCTATAAAAATCTACAAAATACGTCACATTGCTCTCTATTAAATGATTTCTTCACATTTACCTCACCTAAGACACTGTTGAGAGCTCAGCTGTTACTATGGACTGGGTACAGGATCACCAATACTTTTTATTGTTATCCTTTCCTTATTGGCTGGGAAAGCCTACATCCTCTTGATCCTCTCCTTCTGGAGAGTGACACCACCACTGACCACTGGGGCCAGAGGGGAGTCTTTGGGAGGTCCATGAGATGACCAGGGACAACCTTCCTTTCTGGTAGGAAGGCAGCAGCACAAATAAATCAATTGGAACTCAGTGGGCATGCAAGCGAAGGCATTAACCTTGCATTATAGCAGGTATGTGCCTAAACCCTCCCCCCATTTCTATCCTCACTGTAGCTGGCTTGCTTTCATGACTCACATGAGAGCTTTTTTGGTGTTGAAACACATACTTCTGTATACAGGAATCAGCCTGCCCTGGTACGTCCCCAAGAGTGCAGTCACTGGACCCCAGCATCCAGAAAAAAAAAAAGATAAAAATGCGTTGCAACAACTGGATGAAATGTTCTGTAATTAAACATCATATTGTTTTTGAGGCTGCAAATGTTGTGAGACAAAGCTGTTTACTCCATAGTACCTACCACTGGGTATCCCAGCATTTTGTTTTGCATGTGGGTTTCTTTAGATGAGTGGATGTGATTGTAAACTAAGCTGGATTGTTCTGAGGAACAAGATTCAGCTGCATATATTTAGAGGAGTTCCTCTGCAAAGTGTTCTTCCCAATCATCGTGAGGGGGAGATAGCTTTTACTTTTGTCATGTGACACTTACTTCTTGCAATTTTTAAATCCAAGATTAACAATTCTTCTTCTTGACACTATGTTCTACTTTTTGTAGTTTTCAATGAGCTTTAATAACAGAGCAGCAAAGAGAAAAGAAAGAATTTTCTGGCACTCTGAGTTCTCACACAAAACAAAAACTGTTTTGGCATCCAGAGATGTCAGCTCCATGCTCAAAGATAATTTCACTTATTTTTGCACAAGGATGGCAGAATTACCATTACTTTTAGCAAGTTAAAAAAAAACAAACCCAAAGATTACTGATATGGGACCTCCCTCTGAACACCTATTAGCTATGTAGATAATGTTAAATGTTTACATACACATCATCATGTTTGCTCAGGAATACATTGAATGAGAGTGACCAAGAATGAAGAGCCAGAACCTGGTGTGTCTGCTGTGAAGTCCAATGGGCTTACATCTTCTGAATATTAAACACTTCTTGCTATCTTTTTCTTCATATTTCTTTGCCATTAACAGAGTTTATTGTGTAACTAGCCCAATAACCTCATCATACTCTCTCATTTGAGAAATCTAGGTTGAAATATGTGGCTAACAGTATACTATATACTATCCAGCTCAGTATGTCAAACATTCTGGTGCTATTCAGGATCAGAGGTAGCTTTCCTCCTATAAGCATTGTAAACTAGTTTCAGAGATTTTTTTTTTTCCATGACTCTACATGCTTATACTGATGAGTCTGGTACTTGTGCACCTAGGCAGAGAGCAGACATCATCTCTGGTCTTACAGTGGGAACATTCAGCCCAGCAGGAATAAAAGTGCAATGAACACAGGAGCGGGAAAGTTGTAAATGCATCTTGTGCAAGATACACTTCTACAGATCTTCAATAAATAGGGATTATAAGCGCAGCATTCTGTCTTCATTTTATGAGGAGGACATGGGAAACAACCACAACTACCATAGCACAGAACCAACACTTCATCAAAAGAGAGCATCTCTACTTAAGAAGTTTCTGTCCACTGGAGACACACAACTGTGGGCCTGTGCATTCTGAGTGATTCTCTGACACTAAAACCTCCTCATTTGGCTATGCAGCACAGTCCTGTCTAACAACTGTGTATCTGGTTACGGAGACAAGCTGTGTTTCAGCTTTGCAAAGACTTTGCACTGCCTTAGCCCCTCTTGGGTGTGTGACAGACCATTGGAGGAGACAGTGCTTCTGCTAATGTGCATTGTCTCTTCAGAACACAGCAGCCGCAACACTGACAAAGAGCAATGTGGCTAGAACTGTTGTCAACACAGTTGGATTCTATTCCTCTGCCTGTCATCATTCCTCTGTATAATCTTTGGACCATCGCTTCATCTTCATGTGCTGCTTAGAACTCAAGTTCTTAGGATGAAGACCTACTCCCATTTTACATTTCACATTTTCTTGTGCCAGAGGCCACTTATGGTCTCCAGACCTTCTATAACACACAGTAATAGAATATTGTTCCTATACAAACCTTCATAGCTAATATCAAAAGAACAGTGACAAGTGTCTCATTCTACAGCTACATGTTGATCATACAATAAAGATTTCACTACTCATAGAAAGCTGTATTTTTCATTTTACTCATAAGAAAATCTGTTCACATCTAATCCTCCTATATGTAATTTACAAATACAGTGTGCATCTTAAGTATGGTAGAATATTCAGAATGAAAATACTATGTCTCAGTAGATCATTTCTCCTCACTTCCCATGCAGCCTGAAGAACACTCCTAATATGTGAGCTATGCTGGGACTCATAGCCACATGCTGTCTGCCTTCATTAATCATTATCGTCCTGCTGCTTCAGGCCTTGGGAAGCCTTGTGGATTTCATAAATAAATTACTTCATGTAACCATCTCTTTTTAAAAACAAACTCTAGCAAACACATCACAGAAATAATTAAAATATATAAAACTTGCCTTATGCTACAGGCCGGGTGTCCAGAATCACTGCATGTGCTCAGTTCTGTCCAGTCAATAAAGGCAACCAAGAGCTTCTGCAAGTGAACAAGCTCAAACTGATTTACTTCTGCCTACAGAACTGTTTCTTCTGTGTTGCATACATCCATTAGACTTGATAAAATGGAACGTAAACTTTAAACTGTGATTCTGAATGTGCTTACAGAAGGAATAGGAAGCAATGACTTTACTTACATAAAAAAGTGTGGCAGCCTTCCTGTTTGTGGACTATGACCTGCTGATACTGATGGGCTAATTTTCTGCGAAACAAGTAAGTACAAGATGGGTGTGGCTTATGTGGGAATGGCTAGGATGGGAAGAATGAATTACAATAACTGTTGCATGCTACAACGGAGTTATGTTGGAAATAGTATAGAAAACCTATGTCCAGATATTAAACTTGAAAACAACCGGCCATGTGAAAGAAGAAAAAAAGGAGCCATCAAACTTGAAATGAAAAATGAGGCTAGAACATGGTCATTAAAAAAACCCCTTAAATCTTATGGAGCAGTAAAAACAAAACCCATGATGGGGCTAGAAGTGCAAGATTGGAGGATTCACTTTGTTTTTCATTCCACACTACAAATCCTGAAACAGTACCTTCCATTGGCAAGGCAGTGTTGTCTCGCCAGGAAGAGACTAACCTGTGTCACAGCACATGTAGGCTCCATGTATGTCAAAGGCAAAAAGTGTCACATGATGTTTGAGCTCTTTTGGCTTTTGGAAGGAGAGGACTCTCTTAGCAAAGTGTGAACACCTGAACCCCAGCCTTACAGGAGAAACCATCTTGGGGGGATTGCAATAAACTATGAGACAAACTATGATGATCTTAATTTCTTATTTTACACATTTCAGGGATTAACCTTCTGTCCTATAGAGAATAGCAGATAGTACAGAAGTAAGCATCAATGGATACTCTGAATGCACTCCTGAAAAGCAGAGGAACTGCTCTGTGCCTCACAAAGCAAACAGTCTTGCAGTCATGAAGCTGAGTTCATGAACCCTAAAAAGCTAAGTGCAGGTCTATCTCTTCTTTTTTTGCCCACACAGATGGAGGAACCGTGAAAGAATTGAAGTCGCCAGGTATTTAAAAACCAATGACCTTTCCATAAGCTCCAGCTACTTTAAACTCTTGCCTAAAATCTGCAGCTGAGGAGAAAATGAAGAAAACTGGAATATCCCTGTAATACAATCTACCAAATGCAGCCTGCAAATCCAGAGCAAAAAAAAATACTTTTATGCCAGATACATCTGATAGTCCAGAAGGCCAGACAGGTCTCATGACAGCTCTTTTATTGCCGTGGACTATAAGGGATTTGAGAAATAGCCTATAATTTTAAAAAAAATCAAATTACATATCTTCATCATATGAGATCAGATCCTGGGGCATTCAGTCAGCTTTCATTCACTGAATCCAGTGTAAATATGTCCAACAAAGCTGTGTAAGAATCTCACAGTTCACTGAATAGGACTCTCACAGCTTAACTTTTACAGTTTACCTTCAATATTTAATTCAAACCCCTTTCCATTTCAAAACCCAACTGGTAGAACTGATCTACATTCCTTTGCCAAAACAAAGGCATTCTGCTGGAATGATTGTGTTAGTCTGTGGTTTCCTTTCTTTCCATTAATATGTTGTTTATAGTAATGAACAGAACCCAGTTTCAGATGAAAATCTGAGTTTCAGTATTGAAGTAGAAAATATTTTTAAATATAATAAACTTCCTTTTTTTAAAGGGTTGCAGGGTTGGTTGTAGGGTTTTTTCTAAAAGTCAAAAGCACTGAAGGGATGATACATGGAATTGCACTAAATATATGCGGCAACTCTAAAATGAGTACAGTCACAAAAACCCTCCAGATTTCCCACAGAAGATAACTGCTGTCAATAAACTGGCTGTACTATACAGTTCTGCTCACCAGTCAAGCTTTCAGGATACAGTTGTTGTCAAAGACAAGCATCTCAATTCTGCATATAATATCCATTCTACAGTGCAATTCACATAGGTAGGGATAGCCTACATCTGGGTTTTGCTGGTATCCAGGTTTCTCCCGGATATTCTTTTCCCATGGAAATTGAGAATTTTGGATATTTGTCTTAGATTTCTAAATGCTTGGCAGGAGCAACACCAAAGCTGTAGCTCCAACCCTGTTGCCAGACGCCTGGAAATCCAGACATGTAGACAACGTGAGTCCATATCAATTCCACTGCACATGCACAAGGGGTCCAAAAGCAATCAGGCTTCTCTCAGACAACTCGCACAGAGCATGAACAGGAGGTCTGATTTTTTTAGGAAGCACTGGGCACACTGAGCATGCTTTACATTGTGAGTGCTTATACATTTCTGCTGGTATCGCAATGGGTCACCGCACACTTGGTATGTGAAGACACATGCTTTCATTCATTATGACACTTGTGTAGGACTTCATTTTTAAACCCATCCCTTTACATATGCATCCCTTTTCTAGTTTGTAATGAAACACATTAACTATCTTCTTTTCTTTTGAGGTATTTTAAATTAAATTTTCTGCCAGGTTCCAACATTTTATACCCACTTTTGCAGATACAACTGATTACTATGTTTGATTTGTCTTTTGTAAATATGTGTTTTCTTCACTGATGCAGGCTGCAAAATGAAAAGAACACGACTGTAAGCCAGGTGGAGAAATGTGGCTATCAAGCATAAGAAATTTTCCACTTAATTTAGATTTGGAAATTAGGCTTTAGACTGTAAATTCTATTTCTTGCAAATACAAGAAATATTTCCAGAAAAACTTCCACATGAGTTAGTCATCCAAAACTGATGCTGTACAAATGGGAGCCTCATAAAGCATAGGCTGCTATCTCTTTGAAGTCAATCGGAAGGGAGGAAGCCACCTCTGCAAACAGAACAGCATTCCAAATATTTTTTGGGGGGGAAAATGGCAACTAGGACTGAACAGACAGGACAGAATCTTAAACAAAAGCATGTTTAAGTACCATATAACAAGGAATACACAATAATTTTTTCTTGTGCCTGCTCTGTGCAGTTTGGTATACATTTACAAACCAATGAATAACAACATGTTTGTTATTTTGATTCTTTGTAGCCTTAGCTAATATCGAGAATCACCTGTAAAGATAGAAGCTCCTTGTCTTGGATGGGATAAGGACAGCCACAGAATCAGAGAACCCCCAGACTAAAATAGACCCCACCAACATAGTGTGAAGTATGAGCCAGGACGAGCAGGAAGAGTGAAGGTTAAGCTTGCTCAGCAGAAGCCAGAGAGACAATGCAGTTTCTTTAAATAGGGCATCCTTCCTTATCCCAACTATTATACAATGGTTTGCAGGGGTACAGCATTTAAATGGCACCAGCAGAGAATTGTTTCCTAGGGATTGTCGGGGAGAGAAATTGGCAGAGTTCTAAAAGAGTAAAACAATAATAAGAGAAAGATCTTCCATGAAGCTAGTATAGATAGACCTCTACATGCAGGAGAGAAGTGAGGAAGCAAAGGAAAAAATGGAGGAATTCAGAGAACTGGGTGTGGGGGGGAGGTGGAGAGAGGGGTCACCTGTCAGACGGTTTGAAAGCAAGGGATAGAATTCCAAGCTTAAGAAATTTTAAGGTAGAGGACGACGGGTCCACTGTGTCTGAGCTCTCTGAAGTAAGAAAGAATGCTACCAACCACATCCAGGGCAGATGATGTTAAGAATGAAGAAGGAACATTGCTGATTGAATTGCAGCATGTTCAAATGAAGAGGCCAAACTATATTTGTATCACCCTGTGACAATGACTGTAATAGCCAAACTTACGTTCACGAAGCAGCTTTGAGAAAAATAAATTTCTGCATCCAAGCTGTAATACATGTTCCTAAGAAGTTAATGTCTGATAAAAGGTCACAAGAAAGGATTATAGTCTAAATGACAAAATCCATGTAGGAAAAGAAAATCTACTATCCACAGATGAGAAACAATATCTTATTTCAAGTGGGAATTATCTGGGTTTCATCTTGGCCTCATTTACATCCCCAGTAATTCCATGTGCAAGCATAAGTGCACAGGTAAATAAATAACAGGAAAATATTACTTATTTCAATTCCTTAAGGGCTACAAGTGTTGATTTTTTTTACCTCTCCTGATCCAACAGATTCCACAAATGCCACATGAAATAAAGTTAGCTCAAATAGATCTTATAGCTACACATATAGAATAGAATCACAGAATTGAGTTTTAAAATATCTTTAAGATCATAAGTCCAACCATTAACCCAACACTGCCAAGTCCACCACTAAGCCATGTCCCTCAGCACCTCATCTATATATCTTTTAAATACCTCCAGGGATGGTGACTCCCCACCCTCTCTGGGCAGCCTGTGCCAATGCCTGACAACCCTTCAGTGAAAAAATTTTTCCTAATCTCCAATCTAAACCTCCCCTGATGTAGCTTGAGGCCATTTCCTCTTGTCTTATCACTCATTACTTGGGAGAAGAGACCAACCCCCACCTCACTACAGCCCCTTTCAGGCAGTTGTAGAGAGTGATAAGGTCTCCCCTCAGCCTCCTCTTCTCCAGGCTAAACCCCCCCAGCTGCCCCCCAGCACACTTGTTCTCCAGACCCTTCCCCAGCTCTGTTGCCCTTCTCTGGACACGCTCCAGCACCTCAATGTCCTTGTACCAACAGGCTCAAAAGTGAACCCAGGATTCGAGGTACGGCCTCATCAGTGCCCAGTACAGTAAATCATGTGCATCAATTTAAGCATATGTTTTGTCAGTAGTCTAGGTTGCAAGCAAAGAAAATTGTTCAGAGCAATTTAAAAAAGTAAGTTTCTGTGTTTTAACGTTTTCATATAATGATGTGCTTCCAGGATGTATATGCCTGATTAGTTTGATCAGTGATCTTTATATAAAGTCCAATATATTTTAAATCTAACACCTTGACAATCCTAAAATGACAACATCGTCTCAGTTAGTGGGTTCCTGAATGCAAATACTAGGCACACAAGCAACAGTATTCACTATTGATGTCAATGCCTATTTATTTAAAACAAGGTTTGAAAATTGAACAATTTCTTCCTTGGGATTTCTGTTGTCCAGAGAATGCAGAATGAGAAAATACAAATCAGCCATTCAAGGTCCATCACTCTCTCAGTATCTAATTGCCTAGGACATCACCACAAAGAAGTACTATTTCTTCCTACTAACCATTCAGAACCTAATTTGACTGACACAATGTTTTACCCCTGAATCATATTATTTTTATCATCATTATTTTCATACCAGCACAAAACATCAGATATCAACAAAGAGGCAAAGAAGGAATGCTTCTAAGAAGAGAATAAAGAATGATTCAGAGTGGAGGGGGTTTTAGACTGACCTTGTTCAGAGCCTTGTGGCAATTGTTTTATGTTAGTAACATGAAAAACTGTTAAAGGTCAGATTGATCGTCAAATGACATTTATACTCATTCCATTGGATCCATTCCTGAGGTTCCTGACTCACTTTTTATTCTGGCATTACCAAAGTCCCATGAGGGAGGAAAAACTGTGTTCGCAGCATAAATGTCGGACTGAGACTGAAGAACTGGTTCCAACTCACTCCTTCATGAACAGAATTCCTGCCTTGTTTCCAGAGAATCAGTTCACCTCCCTTGCCGCTGATCTCCATGTACAACCAGCAACAATAATATGTCTTCTCCTATCTGGGTTCCTGCTAGGTACCTGTGCAGATCAAGCACAGTCATGACCATCAATATAAAACAATATAGAAAACATTAATATCCATGGTGAAGCTACTCATGCAGGAGGCATACCAACAAAGTACCACAGCCTTGGCATCTGCTGCTGCCATTGGCAGAGAGCAGACACCGGGATTCATGGGCATTTGAGCTGAGACAGTACAGCTGTTTGCATGTTCCTGTGTTTCTACAAGGTCTTAAAAACATATGTTTGATTTTTGGTTTTAAATTCTCATCTTTGACCTGACAATACACTGAGCAACTCCTACAAACAGACGGGCTTACCTCCCAGCAGGCTCACCAAGACCTGAAGACTTTCATGTCCTCTACAAGCTGCTTCCAAATTAACCTCTTGATTAACTAAAATCACACTGAAAAAACAGAAATGGACAAAAATTCAGGTCTGTAAGGGGTGACGGTGACTTAAGGGAAATTCCACATCACACTTTCAATCAGGAAAACATATGAAAACACTGATTGTAATTTTCCTGATTTCATTAAGGTCACTGAAATAATAGTTGGTTTAAATGAGACTGCAAGTAGAATCAGGTCCTAATTACTAATGGAAAACCATCCAGTGTGTACCATTATTGCCTCTAATTCAGGTCCATAAGTGACCTGCCTGAAGTTTAAAAAACCCACAGTACTCTAAGTTTCATGGTTGAACTATTCATTCAACCATTCTTTCACACAGTGAGACTGCACAGGATAAGAAACGTACACCAAATCTGACACACCACTACCTGAAGAAGAAAAGTCTCTACTTTACAGTTAAATAAATCCAAAACAGTTCCATCATCACTGATAGATAGCCCTCTTTAGTGAAATTATTGCTATTGTGTTTCCCATGGAGAACTCAAAGCAAGAACCAGATGTCTCTTTCTTTTCTGTAAATTCAAACCTAACTGAAACGACGGCTGAATAGGAGTAAAAGAGCTATTCTGAGAACTCTCATGTACAATGTATGGAAACCACTTCCTTTGTTCACAGGTGTTTGGATTGCTTTCTCACATGGACTATGGCCGATAATTACACCCCTGTGAAAAAAAAAAGATGAACAAAAAAGCACACAACCCTTATCCACCCCAAAGTACAATTTTAAAGCTATGACAAACTTTTATTAGAGATGTTTCCAATGACATCACTGGAATTCTGTCACTGTCACAAATAACGTTAGCACAGACCTACCACCTATCCCACTGAGAACAGTAAAGTTTTAGCAGGTGCCAACTGTAAGATGATTAAATATGACTATTGTACACTTCAATACCAAGTCTCCAAATCTCATTCGTCGGTGGTTCATTTTTGCTTTTTCTTGTACTTGAGCTAAAACCATAAAGTGCAAACATTTTACACGGCAGTCAGCAGGGGTGCTGATCATTGATGTCAGGGATGAGTTGCTAAGCCCAAAGCGAATTAGTCATCCAAGGAAAAGATGTGTGGGTTTGGCCACCTTACTCATAAACTCATTAAGAAAATGTGCACCAGAAATAAGAATCGAGGAAGTAAAGAAATTATATATCCTGTTATAACTGTCTGCCTCCTCAAAGAGTAGGCCTTTTGAAAAGAAAGAATTGTGTAACCTGGCAAGCAAACACCATGGAGTTTTTTTCTGGGTTTGTAGATATTCTAAGCACATACGATTAAGAGTTTGTTGTCCCCAAAATCCTTGTTTGTGTAGTAGATAAAAAGCATCCAGATGTCACCAAAAATATCTGCCCTGTTCCGTAGACTGTACTGTACGTCACTCTTTCACATGCTGCTGAGTTTGACATTGATTCAACAACCCAGCAACAGATGGTTGAGTTCTATGCTTCCAGTGTGCTAGTTTAAATCTTTTTTTAGGAGATACTGGGGCAATTCTTCTCTGCACTTTATTTAGGCTAGAAATCAAATTCATTAACTGCAGAAATATTTAAAATACAGAGGATGGAAGAGATTGGTTATGAGATTCTTTTTTTAATTCTCAGAATTTATTACAGTTTTTCTTTTTATTTATACCTAGCAGCCAAAATTCATTGTGGCACTACCCTTCCAGGGGCTAGGATTTTTTTTTTTTTGGAGCGCA
This sequence comes from Phalacrocorax carbo, assembly GCF_963921805.1. Classification (NCBI taxonomy): domain Eukaryota; kingdom Metazoa; phylum Chordata; class Aves; order Suliformes; family Phalacrocoracidae; genus Phalacrocorax; species Phalacrocorax carbo. The sequence continues at coordinate 4,151,172 of NC_087526.1, forward strand.
AAGCAACCTGTAAAATTATGGATGCTATGTAAATAAATAATCCAGTACTATTTTTGCAACTCCAAAGGATGTTGGCTTTTTCAAGTCCACATGATGAATCTGGAGTTGGGCCCAGGGTTTTTGGAACAACGACTTACATTTTGTTGCATTAGTGCAATTCTATGGGTAAAAACACATTGAAAACTCAAAAAATCATTGAGCACAGTGGTGGCTGAGGCATTTAGTATGGATGGAAATACCTCCCCCCTAAACAATGTGTTCTGGATTTGGGGTTTTAGGGGCATTTTTTTTTGTTTGGGTTTGGTTTTCGTGGGTTTTCTTCCATTTGGTTTAGTTTTTATTTCCTTGCAATTGCCAAAGGGTTTTAGGACATCACAAGAGGTCTCTGTTTAAAGCAAGTCACCCCTCTCTGCAGAAGACTGGTATAACTTAGATTTTATTTTTTGTTAGAGCTTTACGAGGCAGCAGTCTGATGGCTTTTCAAAGGACTTAAGTTCAGCATTAAGGTTCTTAACCACAAATACTGCTAAAAATTGTGATCTACTCGGCCCTTTTTGTTCCAATTTGAAAGAAGAGATAAATCTGTTGTTTTTCTTCTAGTCAGATCTTCATCCCACAGAATCTTCTTCATGCTGTTTGCACAGTTTAGCCTTTAAACAACTTATTAATTAAGGTTTCTCCGGATGGAAGGCCAAATTTTCTTTCTTCAACAGAGTTCAGTAGAGTTACTCCAGAAAACAGCTTAGCCCATGAACTTTTAATTAGTATCCTACCAAGAGCCCCCTTTCTCTATGCATATGTTTATCTCCAAGAGAGCCCAATCCGGCATTACCTTAACCCAAAAGGTATTCTTCACTATGAAACATCCTTTGCAGTAGATTAAACACTGTTGGAAAATAATTGAGATGGACAATGTAGCTCATGCACATCAGACATGATTAGGAACCAAATCAAAGACTTTCAGAATAATATATGTACAACTGGCCAAAGCCAGGAATACGTGCTACCAGGGCAGAAGGGAGGATGAACACTAATGGAGGAGGAAAACAGGATTTCATTACAAGTTTGAATCTCTCCAGAACCCCAAACAGGTTCTAATAATTTAAAATAAGAAAGCGTTAACAAAAGATTAGGATTTTGGAAGCTTAGGCCTTGCAATGCCAGCTGTGACTCGCGCATGTCCATTGGTTACTCTCATCAACTGCATTGCACTGAAGCATCACATCCTTATCATGTGACCTTAGGGATTTTCCTAAGAATTATTTAAGAACAATTCTGCTGAAATGATCCCTTTTGGCATAGATGGATTTATGCAGAGGTAAGAATTTAGGTTTCTCTCCTTCGTTAATTTCACCAATAAAATCAAAAACATTATTACTTCACGGAGATATCAAGGGGCTAAATGAATCGACACTGATGCCAACTTTGCCTAGCAAATGTTGAGAACCTGACTCTTTCATAACTTACAACAGTGTAAAGCAGAGAAATACAATAGAGTTTCAGTGATATAAAAGTAATCTTGGGATTTTTACAAGAACCTACGCAATGACATGTGAAAAAGTAAATAATTACTAGCACTGTAAGAGACATTCTGAGTCCCTTCCCTCTTGTTGTAAATATAAAATGCTGAGTTTATTTTATTTATTTGAATATTTCCCTTCCGGCACACAAAACTGAAGGACCAAGAGTGCTTTCTGCTGAGCTATGAATTTCTCACAAATTAATTTTCTCTTTAGCAATGTTCACTGACCAAATTAGAAGACTTGCCAAGTTTTCTCTGGCAGGTAATGTTGTCAAGTACCATAAGTCAGTATTTCTGTACAAGGTTACTATCATAACATAACGTTTCTAAAACGTTTGCCAGTACCCTGCTACAACTCTGCCTGGTTCTTCTAAGGAAAAAGACATACCAACATTTCTGTAGCAGTAAGAATTCAGACTCAACAGAAATTCAGGACTTAAACCTACAGATTTTACTCACAATACCCTTATTGGCTTTGAAGAGAATATCCATATAAGTCCCAATGAGCTGAGAATTATGATGATTTACACTTTGTCACTTTGAGTGTTTGGAAGACCTAAGATTCAAATCCCAGTTTTGCCACAGATTTCCTATGTGACTGAAATACATCTGTTAGGGCCAGCTGCAGAAGGCACTATGGTATTTAAACAGGGAATAACGGAGGGAAGTATTTTTCTTAACTAGTCCCATGTAAAAGTCAGTGCCCCTTGTGCAGATTCCCTCAATAGTCAAAGGGATCAATAGTCAAAATAAGAACATCTGGAGAAAGAGTCAGCCAAGATAAGGCATCTCTGACAGTAATCCCAGGGATGCTTTAGAATATCACTGTTCCCAGCTCTCTGCCCTTGACCTTTAGAAACCATTCTGAGAGTGAAGAAACCACCTCATCCACCTCTGTTCATAGGCTGGTGCATCAGCTTAAAATGTGGACAGAGATGGGTTTTCATTTCCAGTCCAGTGTCAGCATGGTAGCTTTGGACTACCGAACAGAAAGAGAGCTGGAAAGAGAATGTCTAAAACCGCCCTAATAAGAGTCACTGGGAAACGCAGAACCAGAACACTAGTCAGTATTCCTGAGAATGTTTCTGTGCTTCATTTCTAGAAGTGTAAGACAGAGGTGACAGGTCCTCTCTGTCTCACAGGGGTTGCCTAAATATAAAATGTTGAAGAGGGCAAGGTGCTGCATAAAATAGTAATGGCATCTGCAGGAACACCACAGTCCTTAATTTTCCATTTAGAATCCTATTACTGGCAAAGAAAACAAAATCTTTTTCTTTTTAAAAGGCTTCCTTAGAACAAAATGCATAAAGTATGAAGATTTTTCCCAAATACTTATAACTAAAAAAAAAACCCCAAACCCAAGGATTCCAACTAGCTGTATTCAGCTACCAGTGGCATGGCTCTTCCGCTCATGTACTAGCACCAGCCAATCTTTCGGTACAAAAAGAGTATCTCAAGCAAAGTTGACTACCTTCTAGAAAACATGCATGATCCTGAAAGGATCACAAATGTTTTAGCCCACTGAGACATAGCTTTTTCATGCTAACTTGTCCATTATCTGTGACCTCTTTGAGGAAATGTTCCTCTCAGCCACATCAGATTACCTACCTGGATCTGAAATCCCTTCAGATTTGAAATCATTTCAGTATTATAATTACTGCTTGAAGGTTAATACCTTATAGTTTAGGCTTAACGAAGGGCTTTGTTTCTGTGAAGATTTTCAGGCAGGTTGTACATACAGAAATCTAAGTAACTACACACACCATTTTCATGCATTTCTGTGTGTACCTTTGTCTCCAAGGCCAAATGACTCTTGTGCGAGAAAAAAAAAATCTTTCAAAAATCTGGACATTTTCATCACTGTTTCTCTGCCACCATTCTCTCAGGGGAATACCTAAAGCATAAAATCCATAAGCTACACAGAATCTGGGGACTCCAGCAAGGTAAAGGGATTCTGCCTATATATGCCATGCTTCTATAAAGAAAGCCTTTCACAAGCTTCAGTGTACCATGTTACTGGGAAACAAAAAGCAGGAAATGATCCTACATTTCCTTAGGTCACAGCATCTCTTTTCCCCTAAGTACAGAGCTTATGTGCATGATAGATGGGCTTCTACAGGAAGGAGGAAGATGAGAAGGAAGACTGGTGATGCAGGCATTATCGTAAGTTCATGTAAGATATCTGTATTGTCTAATTTGGGGCATTACATTAAGAGGGAAAGTTAGGACTCCAGGTTTCCTAAATTGCTTTCTTGAAGCTCCACTTGTTAGGTTAGAAATCCTAAAATATGAGTCTACTTTTCCCAACTGACTATACAGTAATCTGCGTTCTTCTCTTTCCATGTTAGGTACCAGAAATGAGATGAAGTGTGTAGCCCAACATGCTAATATCCCCAAAATCATCAAGGGCAACTTCATTCTCTTTGCAAAAATAGCTTGTCAAAGTACTACATGTTCCCTAGAAATCTGGTCAAAGATGGGACATCTCCAATACAGTTCAACCTGTTTCTTTCCAAGATTTAAAAAAATAAATGTTACTATTATCTTCTGGGTTATCAGGTATAAGACATTATATGGCCTGCAAATCAAAGAATAATTCTGAATTGGTTGATATTACAAATTAAATCATTCTCTACCTCCTTATCACATCAAATGGACCTAAAACATTTTAAGGAACTAATACCAACATAACACATTGCCTGGAGGCCTGAAGGTAAACCACTGTTTCTAAATAATTTCAATTCCTAGACAACATATTTTCAATATATACAGTAACTGTCAGGCTGCATTCATCTGTTTCAGAAATTCTTGTACTCACTCACTTTCAGTTTAAAGCTCAAACTCCCTGTTTTCTCTGTAGTCAGTGTTGCTTCTGGCTCAATGTCATACTATCCTACTCAAAAGTGGAATGAGATGTGAAAATCAACTCAGTAATTAACAGCAATTTGAATAAGAGGTAAAATATCTTCATAGTAGGGGTATAATGGAATCATTACTGAAAGCTGCCTGAAAGCACTACACGAAAATAGAAAGAAAGATGTTTGACCTCAACTACACCAATTTCACAAATAAAGCCTCAATAATAGCTTGCAATCACACTTGGCTGGGCATTATTTCCCAGACACGCAAGGTCTGCATTACAGGGCCAGAAGCAATGACTCACTCTGCCAGCTGCCGTGATGGCACAGGGCAGCTTGTTATTCTGTCATAAGTTGTTTCATGCATGTTTTACAGGCTTCTATACATCTGGTCCCTCAAGAAAACATTCACCGAATATAAGCAAGAAGGTAGGGAGCTTTCCCCATTTCTGAAACATCGTTTAAAGTTAGGTTTTGAAGGTGGAAGAGAGAAATCAAGATATCTTTTACTCAAAGAGAAAGAAGACTCAAAGGGCACTTTTTTTACAGTCATGACTGAAAAAAAAAGAGGGTTGAATGCTTTCCACCCAAAGGCAACATAAACATGTGCGTTCAGTGTTATGTGCACATCTGCATCTATCAGCACTGCAGGCTGCGTATCACTGTGCAGTTCTGAATTGTAAAACAAGCAGACAGTGCTAAAAGGCTGGGCGTCCTTTCTATACCAGTCCTTGTCTAGATCCTCAGCTGTTAAAATTTTCACAAGCTGAAAACAGAAACTGGAAAGCTAGCCTATCAGTTCTATAATCAAAGACTGGCTAAAACAGCCTATTATTTTTATCAGTAAAAGACTTAAAGTCAACATTACTGTTCAAAGCCCTTGCCTAGTCCAACCATATGATCACTGCCATGTTTTAGAGACTGACTTTCTTGTGCTTATGCCTTCTTGCCCTCAAGTAGTAACTGCTGTTTTCTCCTGTCTGACAGGTATGATGTTGGTCACACTTTCAGCAAAAGGCACAGCTTTATTTGCAATGACTCTCCAAAGGTTTGAAAATGAATAATCACAATTTAGAAACTGACTAAAACTTTATGCAGCTTACCTCAACATCAATATTTCTGACAGTTTCTCTGAGTTCTCAATCTTACTTATCTGAGTAAGACTGACTTACCTCATGAAATTTCTAGGATTCCTCATTTCTGAACTTCCTGGAGATAAGCCTGTCTTTCAGCATGCTGACATTGCTGAGTCTGATCCTGGATAGCACCCAGACTTTTAGAGGAGCAGTCTATGTTGGACATATTTTGCAATGGCTTCTTAAACATTCAGAGGGAAATCAGCAATATTTCTTGTTGCAAAGTGATAAGATGAGGGTCTTAGGTTTTTTGACATATATCATCTGGTTCTTCAGTCTGCTCCTTGCAATAAGTAAGGCAGTAGTCAAACTCTTCAGAAACGCACTGCTGTTTTCAGTAGTTTTTATGATTTCTGATTTCCCACTGACACTCTCTTCAGATCACATACGGTGTTCACACCTCTTCAATACCTTACAAAAACTGAGTGAGTGAGATCCAGTAGAGTTGAAAGCTTGTACTTTAATCTTTCTGAAGAGGGAAAATCACAGATAAAAATTTCCTGCTTAAGGGTATAAGCTAGCCTCCACATGCCTGAGGTTAGGACAGATGGTCCCTTTTGAGCATATAATTCCAGGACTGGCTGCTGTGGGGTTTCCTTGCAATTTTGCCATGTGGGACTGGCCACTGCTAGAGGTATGTATTGGATTAGATGGCCATAGCCATTGCAATGTAATAGTATGTTTCTAATCTTCACATTATAATTGATTTATTTGTAGCTTCATCTGATATGCTGTCCCCTCACAGCATAATAAACTTCAAAACATTTAGCTGCCACAGGAAAAGTTTGTCCTCTAGAGTCAGCAACAGCATTTGTACAGTAACTGATGTTGGGGCATCGTTTAACACCAATTTCTCCACTGCCACAGAAAACAATATCTGATGGTGAGTCATATCTGGGTTTGAAGCTTAAGTTTCTGCTTAAATTCTTCAGAAGCAGGGAACCTGAAGCAATAGTTTTGCAGATTTTGGCAAAAATAGTATGAACGTTCCATCTTGAAATCTGTAGCTGAAGAAAGGAATCTTGCCTTACTTTTAGTGTATCTTCTATTTATAGTCTCCAGACTGAAGATGCAGAGGAAGCAAGTTGAGGAGGAATGGTTCTCACATAAAAGGACTATTGTACCACTGCAAAATCGCACGTGACCCAATTCAGAGCACAAAGCATCAGGAAAGAGCAAAGACAGTTGAGACGGCAAATTCGCAGTCTGACACTTCGGCGATTTTCCTGAAGGTAAAAGAAAGAATAAGACAGAATGAATGAGAGAAAAAGACAATGAATGAAATCACCCAAAATGGTTTGACTGAATCCTAATAACGAAGCATTGAGATACATCTTCAGCAGAACTAGGAATACATGTTGAAAAATCCCGTCTTAGCTGTTCACAACAGCTGAATGTCCAAATCCGTAAGTACAACCAAGTTTCTGCAATAACATTTATCATGCATATTATTTAGCAAACAGCCAGATAGCCTTATTCTGGGATGATACAAATTAGTACAAATCACACCATTCAAACACTGCTAGAACTTGGAAATCTAGTAAGAATTATGCCAGTATAAATAAATACTGTGAATGGAACAGTTAGAAGAGCTATAGATCCCTAAGCTTCTCCACATCAAAAATATAGCAGACATCTCTGTATTTGAACACACACTGAAAGCAGATCCTTAAAGATTCACAGATTTTGCAAGTATATCCACTTGCAACTATATGAACTTTCAGACTGTAATGTTTATTGTGTGTTTATCCTGATACTGATGCACCCAGAAACAATAATGAGACAAAACTGAGGCACATACTAACTGCTCACCTGCTTCTGACCTCAGTGTGAGCTTTGCTGGAGTAAAGGTGAAGCGTTTCAAGATACGAGCCACTGTGTGCCTGAAGATACCTTCATGGCCTGTATGCATGGCTTTCAGATAACAAGATTCTCTCAAAGATTTTACAGAAAGTAAACAGGCTTTAAAATGTTGGCCCATTGCATACCTGACAGATATGATAGATGATGGTATATTATCTTAGCATTTACTGTCTTTGAAGTGATCTGCAGAGCCTAAGATAATAAAGTGGGTGGCTTAAAAAGAAATAATACTTTAAAAAGATTTAAGTTTTTTGTGTGACACAGAGTGCTTTATCTATAATGCAACATACATGTACTTCTCTAACTGTACCTAGTTTACACCTCGTTTTGTAGCACAATATTATTCTGCAATTTATCAAAGACATCAGAAAGACAACAAGTAAAACTGAGTCATAAACACTCCCTTAAACAAAGCACCATAAAGGATCTTACAGTATCAGAATTACAACCTAGTGCGCAGCACTCTTGTGGTCTCTGTGGTGTCTGCAAAGAAAACCACAAAACTTGTAACATTTGTAGCCTCTCGCTCTGAATGGATGTCAGCTCCTTCATTCACAGGCTCCTGCCGGTCTCCCTCGCTCAGGCACCAGTCCGGCCAGTTGCTGAGCAGCTCTTGCCATCTGCTGAAGTGGGGCCTCATCGACTGGGCAGGTTCCATCAAAACCATGATGAGGAAATGGACCGTTCCCATTTGCACCAACACTGGCAAAAGCACAGGTGCAAACCTACCAGGGGTGTAGCCATTCACGTAATCTGCAAACACCATGACAAAAGTTTTGGTAAACCTCATTCCAGATTCACCCTCTTACCTTTTTACCCTGTGTTGTATTATTGTCTGCTACATCTTCTGTCAGATTGACCCTATAAATGAGGTAAAAATTCCCCACTATTTACCTAACCACACAGTAGCATGAAAGCAGAGGCCATCCACTTACACTCAGGTCTCACCCATAAGGTTGCCTCATTCTACAAAATGCTTGCAATCAAAAATCTGTTCCTATCTCAAAGCTTTACTGAATCATCTGGGTGTGGTAAAACGTGCACTGCATGGCGCACTGCAAGTTGCAGACACATTCTAATCCGTAGTTGCACCTACCAACCAAGGCCCTCAAACAATCACATTAAGATTCCAGATAAAACAATGTTTCAGGTATTCTGGGTTTTTGCTCATTAGCCAGTGAATACACCTGCTAACCTCAAATTCATACCTTCAGTTTTGATGCTTAATTTTTCATACCTTTACATTTCTAAATCTTATTCAGTTTATTTACAGTGTCAACTTTGTTTCCTTTTCCCTTTTTGTTGTTTTCCCTTTAACAAAGTAAAAAGCATTCACCACATCTAGGAAATCAGGCAGCTAAAGGTAGATTGTCATCCTAAGTGTCCTCAAATATGAACGCATTCTAATCATCATTGGTTTGAGTCTGTTTTTATTTATTTGGAACATCTATCCTGAATTGTACCTTAATTATAAAAATTTTACACAAGGTGAGTGGTCATTTCTATTAATATTAGTAACATTACTCAGCTACTTATTGCTAATGTTTCCTTAGTCTCTTCACGAGCATAAAGTATCACTGTCTGAAAGAAAGAAGATGAAGAACGCAACTCGCCCACCTTTAGCACATGTCACAGTACCTTCTCAGGAGACCTGTAGCTTCTGCACAATCCGTACAGGACAATCTGTAGCTCAGAACTTTGACCTCCTCCTCTGTTTTTCTTGCTGAGAGAGAGGAGGGAAACCTGCTACATCTCTTTGCACAGGGCAAAGCACTTTTTATCAGGCATGCAGGAGCAACCCTGGACAGTAAATAATGCTCCAAAATCAGGACACAAAGCATCCTGTCACAGGCTCAGTTCCCCTGCAATGCAGATAGACTTGCAGCCTGAGCAAGATCAAACGGGAGAACAAGTGGGAAACTATTCCTTTCTCCCTTTCATGGTTTAGTAATAGCCATAACAGCCTAAGCAGAGGTAAACCGTTCACCTAAAAACATCATCCAAAGCACACCAGAGTGTTTCCACATTATCTGGAGCTGAAGAGCAACTGGTGATATTTTACATTCTGGGAATGGAGTACTTGGTGATAAACTCTGGCTGCACTTTAACATAGTTGCTTTCAGCTCATAATTTCATGCTTAATTCACATTAACACTTGTCTGAATTTCACGCGGGCTACTAAAGTGCCAGTGCACAAAGCGGTAATAAGGTCTAGTATATGAAGAGTGCAGACATTTACATCTATGTAAAGTTCGAGACATAATGCCTTTCATGAGATAAGAAGTGCTTTATTCCTCAGCCTTTGTGCTTCATTTCTAAGATTTATTGCTGCATGAATAAAGTTTAAGTTATTGGCTTTACCCTTTTCAAGGACTATGGAAAGAAGGGCAGTTATGAGTACCTATTAACTGCCCACTTCATTTGACTGTAAATCATGGTGAAAGATTTCAATTTTATATGTTTAAACCAGTGGAAAATATATATGACTGATCACAACTTTTTGTTAGAGTTGTGCTAATTCTTCAGTGAATATGTTAAAAGAATGATCATGATTTATTCTGCCTTTTAAAAGAGAAAGAACTTCAGCCAACCATTGCAGTTATACTGCTCTCAGAGCTGGAAAAACACTGAGATACAAAACATGTATTGATGAGGAATATTTTACTTTTGAGAAGAATTAACAGTTGTTTCAGCTCTAGAAGAAAGACCTGTAGCCCACACTGAATAGAAAATATTCTAGTATACAGGGACTAGCAATGGCAAAGACATACCACTTTTACCATGATCTGAATTGCTTCTTTTCACCCTTGTGTGCTGTTGATCTGCTTCCACAATCTCTGTGGATATGCTGTTAGTGTACAGCACAAAGCATGGCATCCTTCCTCAAAAGGCCACAGTCCTCTTCAGTTTCTCCAAACTGTCCCATGAAACCATGAAGTACCATGTCTCAGGCAAGCGCACAAACTCTGCAGAATTCTGTGTCCAGACAGCTGAGAGTTCTTGTGTCAGACATGTAGCGTCTCGCTGCTGAAATTCACTGGCCTGAACATTTGCTATTTAAGATACTTCTGTTGTGCCTTAGGGTAACAGTGCAAGAAAACACTGCTGAAAGCTCAATAGATGTTCAAAATTATTTTGCAGGAACTTTGATTCTTCAGAAATAATTCTCTGCCTCCTATACATATTTTGATTTCAAATATAAATTAAAGTTACTGATTCATACACCATGGTGTCTGCTCTGAGATTTAAGTCAGAAACAGAAGTGAGCTTTTAATCAATTTTTTAAAAAATGTAGAGTAGTGCAAGTGTAGAAATGTAAAGTATTCTGGTTCTCTCAGCTCTCTAGGTGTCTCCCTCTTTTTCCACATTAGATCTAGGAAGTTCAGAATATCTGCAGGTGGCCTAAAAAGGCTCTTCAACACATCTAATAGGTTTAGAAGTATTTTTTCCCCTTATTTTGATTTCAGAATGTTGACAACGTGAGGCATTTTTTCTCATGTCGTTAGCAATGAAACTGTTCTGTGACTGCTTTGCTGCTTCCAGCACTGTTAGCTTTTTTTATTCTTTTGTTTTGTCTCTCAGATGTACTGTCCTTTGACACACTGTTTATTGTTTCATAATTTTAAGATGAATTCATGGAAGTGAAAACAAAGTGATTCATAAGAGCTTCTCAAGGTCAAAGCTAAAAACAACTATAAGAGTACGATACCTCAGGACCAACATGCCAGTAACTAGGTCTCAAGACTGGCAGACGCAGGGAGCAATGCAGATTTTTATACTTCACACCAATATTGAAGGTTATTTCAGAAGTTTCTAATTCAGATTTTCCAGCAAAAAGACTGCCAAACCTAAGCATAATATTTCTGTTTAGGGCCAGTTTCTGGTGCACTGACTCAATCTGAATGGTACATTAGCCCTTGAGAAATCCAGTGGAACATGGTGGAACAAATCATGAAGGCAGCACACAGCATGAGTAATCGTGTTAGACTATATCTGTGTTGCACAAGGAGTAAAGAATGGGAAGTGTATTTCCCAAGCCCTGAAATGTCTCTGTATGAAAATTTTCTCAGGTAATCTTTTTGCTGTTCTAGCAACAGGATGTTCTCAGTTTCCACTTATCTTTGAAATAATACAATATTTATTATTCCAGTGACCTGACTGGATCACTCACATCCCAGATAGCCACATTAAATTGGTACAGTTTTTACCATGAGTAAAATATACTCTAAATTACCTTGTGCACACTCATCTACACAGAATAAAGCAGAAGGAAAATAAATAGTTCAAATTAGGCAAACATTACGGTGGACTGATTTTCTACATCACTTGTGCTCAAATATATCTAGAATAAGTAGTAAGAAAATATTCTCAACTATTTTGAGAGGAATGGATGTTGGGGCAGGGGAGCAGTGAAAAGGAGAAGAGGAATTTAAAATTCCAAAATTTAAAAAAAAAAATCTAATCCAATACACACTACAGCTAAGTCTGATCAACTGTTGAGGACTTCATAACATAGAGAAGCATCTTTATTCAGGGGATTATCCTCCTCTTCTTACAGACGGTTCTCTTCAAGGCACTTTTTTTCCCCACAAAAATGCCTCATATGATAATGAAATTCAGTGACAAACCTGTGGGTTCTCCAAAGACAGATTGCGCCTTTTGGTGAATTATTGTGTCTCCTAAAATGTGAACACAGACTGTTTTGCTCAACAATTCAAATGGATGTCAAGAACACGGTAGGTTTATGCATACTATTTCTTTTGCATAACACAGATTTCTGTAACATGCAGGAGAATATCTTCTTAAAATGCATTTTTTTATTAATTTTTCCACGATTCAGCACCATAACTCAAGTAATATAAAAGACACAAAGCACTGAAATCCCACGAAGAACTCCGCTAACATGTTATTATGCCTTGAAATTTATGAGATTCATATAACGCTCTGCATTATGGAAACAATTTTACCAAGATTGCATACAAAGTTTGATACTTAAGTATGACTGTGTTCTATTATCCTCTGTCAGAAGGCAATGTTTGGGTATTTTTCCTCAGCATTAAAATAAAATTGACAGGATTCAGTGATGCATAGAATCAAACAATCATCCTTTTACTTTCAAAGAATCTTCAGCCTGACCTGTAAGTCTACACTTCAGACAAGGAAAGTGAAATGGTAGAACATATCCTGGTGGTGACAATGAAAGGAAATTGATTGTTAATATGAAATAGGTCACCTTTATGACTATGTGTCAGCTGCGAGCGAGTGATAGATGCCTAGGAGAGATGTTTTGCCCTACAGATGTATGAGTGATACATGAAAATTTTCAAGCAGAAGCTGCTTGCATAAAAGCCAAAGAACGTAATGAAGAGGAAGTGGTATCTGACCCTTAGAGGGGAGAAAAGTGGAGGAGGGTTGTGTAGCTGACTGATACTTTTGTAAAAACAAAAATTAAAATTTCAAGATGTACTATAGTCATATTGGGGCTCGTTCTTTTTCTTATACAAATTACTATTTCATCTGCGATCTCCAGGATAACATTAGTTGAAAGAAGAGGTACAGAAAGGGTGGAAAGAGTTACAATATTACCCCCTAGCACTCTGGGTTTTTTTAATGACAGTGGGTGCATCATTTGTTGTTGGTATAAACACATTCTCTAATTACCTAATTACATCCTATGCCTTTTACAATACAGCTGTCTCCTACAGTCTACAGACAGTGCATACACAATGGTTTTGCCCCTCATAGGCTATTGGAAGAGAGGCAGAGTGTGTGTCTCAAGCTGGGAGATGCTCAAGGAAAGAAAGGCAGGGAGCATGGTGAAGCAAATTACTACTCGACCAGGCTCTCTATTGGCCTCAGATTTAAGGATGGGCCGTTCTTCCACAGGACTGAATTATATACTATTTGTTAAGAACAAAAGAATGTACATATTAGTAGCTCAGTATTAATCAACTGCAAACAGCCTCCTGTCATTCTACTCCCACAATACTGAAAGCCCTTTCAAAGAATTAGTGCCTTGGAGCTTTGGATAATCATCATTTAATATTTGAAACCACCATTCAGGAGGTACCTACCTATCAACATATCACTTTACATCCTAATAAAACAATTCCTCTTCTATTGTACCTGAACTTGAGAATCTCAAGGTGTTTTGGAAACAATAAACCTTAAACTTCTTACGGGATTCTTGTGATTTCCTGTGGAAAAGTTGATTTGGGCGCCTCACTGGTTACCTGATTTCTGGAAGGAACTCAGTTCTGGCCAGTGAAAATTAAATCTCTTTAAAAGTATGTTTAGTTTAATGTTTAAAACTTGAAACACCAAAGGTGGTCATTTATGTTTACATTTAAGCCATAGTGTATCAGTAGTTACTAATGCTGTCTGGATCACCTATTAGTCACAGAGCCTTCAGACAACACACAATATATCACATGCAAACCAAATTTGTAAAATGTTTTATGCTACTTGATCATAAATTTAATCAATACTTTTTTTTGAGGTTAAGCTATAAAGAAAAAAATGCTAATGACAGACAGCAAGGCTGCTGAGACATCAACATTTTAAAGCACTTTGCTGAGTTGAGTATTTCTTTTTATCTATCCAGAATGACTTTTGCACATTTTTATATTCTAAAAATACAGGATTAACTGCATCTGTTAGATCAATAGCATAAAGTAGCAATGCTGTCTTCCATAAACACCCAGTCAGTTTTATGAACCAGGTTATTAGTAGTTAAATATTTAAAGCTGCTTGCCCTTTGGATCTCGCTTTGATGCTTGCAGCCAGAAAATACTATCTTCCAATACCACATCCAGGCTCCACAGTGTGGGAGGAAGATTTTGAACCAGTTCAAGAGCAAAATTAATTTTCCATCCTTCTAGACATAAAAAATCCCCCAAGAATGTATTCAAAAACAATACCGCACATTTTGGCTCATTAGAGATTGTCTTCAAGGAATGATGCAAAATGAACTATATGAGAATAGGCACAACAAATTTAGGAGGGCAGAGAGTCAGGCATAAGGGTTTGGTTATTGCCTATGGGAGTCCTGGCATACACAAAGTAATAGCACACCAAAAGAGTGAATCAACCAGTCACACTTCCTTTCTTTGTGCCATCTTGTGCTTTATGACTTTCTCTTTCCTATGCAGTGTTTGGCACCCTCAGTCCTCCTCTGTGTCTTAAGTGCATCATGTCTCAGTCTTCCCCGTGATTTGCTCCCCCGTCTCTGTTCAGTTTTGAAAGTTTAAAAATAAATGTGAATTAGGAAAGAGGGCTTCCCCTGCCAGGGACCATCTACTACAAGCAACTCCTTGGAACAATATTTCAATTCCATTAAAAAGACTGGATGTCCACAGACTGGGAGGGCACAGGCAGCAGCAGAACTAGAGCTGTTTGTCAAGAAGATTCCAGGAGCTAATTCAAGAATCCCAGGTATGCCCACAGGAGAGAGGCAGTGAGGGTTAGACAGGGTAATGGTAATGCTGTTGCATGGGTCATCTGGTCCTTTCATCCAGAATAAGGTCAACACCACAGTGACCAAGGAACAACATATATAACCTGCAAATGGGATTGTCTCCCTGGAATTTTGCCCAGTTCCCCAGGGTACCATTCAACTAGTCAGGCTGTGCACTGAAATGTAACAGTTGTTTTCAAACAAACTAACAGTTATACTACACTAAAATTTTAATAGACTGAAATCCTGCTTGATTTAATTTCACAGTAACAAGGAGCAAACTTAAAGAGTTACAGAGTAAAAATCAAAGCAATCCAATACAAAAATATAGTATTTTGCTAATTCTTGGCATCCACTTGTATTTAGAATGATCCTTTCCTCTTTTGTCTTTTCCTTCAATTGCATACTCATCTTTGGGGGTCCACCAACATGCCTCCAAACCCTCTGTGGCAGATGGGACAAGACTCATTTTCTGGACACAAACACTGTTAAACTTTGAAAGAGCACTTCAGCATCCGAGGCAAGGGGAGCAGGTGCTGAGGTTCTGGAAAGGTTGCTTTTAAAAATACATTTACAGTGGAATGAGGGAAATCTAAGCTAGACAACATCTGTGAACAACAAAGAAGAAAGTGTAATGTGTGATTAGCCTAGATATGCTGAATTGTGTATCGACTCTGCAGGTGACCCTCAGGTAGTATGTGACAGCTGAGGACAGGACTGACGGAAATCAGAGAGTGAGGAGTACAAATGCTCATTAGAACCGTACCAAGACTGACTCCTAGAGAGCCACCAAGCACAGACCCCACTTCCAAAAATAAACACATTGTTATCTAGCACATTGTCCCCATGATTGCCACTTAGCTCCATCACACAGGAAGAAATCCAAACTCTTCATATATTTGTATAACCTGTACTTGTAAATTAAATAATAGGTATGCATCCCAGTAGACTCCCATTGGTTTAAAAACACACTGCACTATATTTTAAAGAAAAAATATATGCATGCAAATTAGATGTTTACAGTGATGTCACTGGTAAAAAGGTATTGTGACACACAACTGTTTCACTGGCTAGTGGTAATAAGCTTGTCACCATAAGAAGTTAGAGTGTAAAAATGTACGTCTAGCTGCATACATCCATCTGCACATATTTCTGTTCCTGTTTTAAAAGTACTTCATATAGTGTCATAGCAAAACAAAAAAAAAGTCAGTACTAGCATTTACATTAAGCCAGTTAAAGTAAGTTAAGATGCCAAGAGTGCTTGTTTCCCTGAGACTTCTCTAACAATTTATTTCAATTTAAATATAGCATATTAGTTTCCCTTAAAAAAGAGGAAAGAAAAAGAATTGATCTTTTTGTCACTCAGAATCACATTATCTCGCAAGTATAAATCACATAAAACAAATTAAGAGGCTGATCAAATGCTCTGTTAACATAATTCTTTAATAATAATATCACTTAGATCTTAAACTGCTTAATTAGATTTCAGTCATTGCAATCAACAGCCTCATTGAAACTGTTCATTTATAATTTATACTCTTTGCATTTTACTGTTCATTTTAAAAACAATGAGAGCCAACAGTAAGTAGAAAAACAAAAACCAAAAGTAACAATTAAAACCAAGGTGATTTATAGAGAAGTTGTGCCCTTTAGGTTTTGGCATGAACTTACTTCCTGGTTCACAAAACATCAGTGGAAATATTTCAATTGCCTTGAATGGATTCATTATTTCCCCTTAGGAAAAATACATGTGGACTTTAAACACAGATCTAGATCCAAAGTTTTACATTTGACTGCAAATCTGAATTGAATAAAATAAAATACGCTGTGCTTTTGTTGAAAAGTTGACAAATGAAACAGATCTTTCAGACACACTGGAGGACTAAATACATTCAATTCAACTTCCATTCCTTAATTAGATTTTTCTAGATAATGAAGATGTAAAGAACAGGCCTAGCCAATGCAGTATCTGCTGTTGTGAGGTAGTGTTCTTTATTTTAAAGAATAATAAGTGTTCTTTATTTTAAAGAACACCACGTTTGCTCAGAACAATGTAAATGTCTTCCGTAAAGAAGGTACTCGTGCATTTATGCACATTTGAACACAACTGTGTTCACAGATAACATTTTTATTCACTGCAGATAGAAATAGGTCATCCAGGGTCAGACGACTTGCTGTCTTGGGATAAATTACAATTATATCCACAATGGTAAAGTACTACCTTTGGGCCTGGCCTGCAGGAAACAGAACTCCCTATCTGATGCCATCCACCCCACAGAGCAGATGGGATATTACAGCTCCAGGACTTCAGATGAGATTTATGAGGATTGTGGTTCCTATTGTTTTAATAGCCAGATCTTTACCTTCCTGCTGTTATTGCAAGATTATATATTTATATTTATATATTTATATTTATATATTTATAATTATGCTCCCTTTAACAAAGCAGTGATTGGTTAACACAGTGGTGTTTCTTCAATAACTACTTTGGCTACTTAAACCAAACACATTTCACTAGTTTCTTCCTAGCAGTGCCATAACAGACCCCAGCAGAATTTTAACACCCATTCCTCTAGAGCATTTTGCTGATATGCTCAAAATATATGTGCAAACTAGCAGGCATCTGCTAAGCTACTAGTGAAGTATCCAGTAAGTAAATAAATGCATCTGGGTTGCAGCCACTGAGATTTATAGCACTTTTCCCTGATTTCCTTTTTCACACTACAGTAAATACAGTAATGGTGCTGGCTAATAAACAGCCATAAATCTGCCTTCCTGTTTTTATGATGTTTGCTGATTGAAAAGTAATGCTGCGAAACTGATGAAGTCAGTGACTATGAATGCAGGAAGGCTTTGTGTGCTTTGGGGGTGGGGGGGGCTTTTAGTATATTTGAAACAGGTTATTTTGCAGGACTTTTCCACTCCTACATCAATAAGTTGGGTTTTCTATAACCTTCGCCCTCTCTATTTTCCATATGCTGTAAGCTAGGTTTTTATTCCTAATAAATTCAACAGATCCAGTGCAGATGTAGAATAGAAGAGAAGGTCTGGAGGTTTTTTGGACATGGCTTCTCACCAACAACTTAATTCAGTTCCCATGAAGTTGTTGGAAAAATTCCTGTAGACTTTCATGAGAGTTGAATTGGGCTTCCGTTGCTTCCTTCTGTCCATGCTATTTCTTTTATTCCCTCCTCTTCCATCCTTGAAGAAGCTGGACGGTTTGGGAGCAGTGGTACACAACACACATCTGTTCTTACAACTCAGTTAATACAGCAGTGCACAAAACTTCTAGAAGTGCAGGAAACCTTGCCTCCAGGATGTCTGCAGGCAGAACGTGGCAGAAGCACACCAGAGATCACCCTGGTAAGAATATCCATTCTGTTTCTGTCAACATTTCAGATTTTGCTGAGCCTGACGGCACTGTCCGTACAAGTCAGACATTTATTTTCAAGTGAGGACAGTTTTGAGAAAAATGTAGAAAAGTGATAGTGGGTTTTTTTCTCAGATATTTCTTGGCGATAGTATGAGAACTAAATCAGAAGCAAACAGAAAATGTGGATTAATAAGCCGATTTTGTCTTTAGCAACTCTGGAAACTTTATCAACTGAAGGTTTGCCACTTCTGTAAGCTGGAAGTGCTATAACGCTTGTGAGAGGTAGCCCAAATATTAATTAAAGCAGTTTGCAGATGTCAAATCTCCAAGATGTTATGTGAGAGTCACAGGGAATTAGCTGTGTTTATATCTCAAAAGAGGGGAAATATTTTTCCTCCAATATTTCCTCCAATTTCCTCCAATAATTTCCTCCAAAATATTTTCCTACCAATGAGAAGACAGACAGACAGTTGGCATTAGCCAACAGAAGGCAGTACCTTTTTTAGCAGCTCAGCTAGTCTTGCCTGTGTGCATCATTACCTCCTTCCCTCCTGCCAGATACACTCATTTCAGGAAAGTTTAAAGTGAGTTCCTTCAAAGAAAACAGTAAGGCAAGCCTAGCTGTGTTGACCTATAAAAACTCTCCCAAGAGGAAGCTTAATTTCATTTTGACAACCTTTATCCCCTCCAGCAGCTATGGCTACTAACTTTGCAGACTGATATAAAATCCCTGGGGCTATTGGAACCTCAGTACAAAGGAAGAGGTGAAACCTCATGGTTGACTAAACAAGAAATCCCATTATTTTCCTTCCACAAAAGCCCATGCTACAGTCTTACTCATCCCCTCACAGTAAAATACGTACTAATGCTAAGGAGGAAAAACCTCAAATCAAACACACAGCTATACAGTAAGAATGCCTGCAGGAATTGCAAAAGACTCTCCTTCCCAGCTATTGTTACCTCCTCAGAGCTGCCCAAGCCCAGCAGCTGCTACACCCACAAGACAGGTGAACTGGCATAAACTCATTAGAGTTCACAGAATGAGAGAACATCCATTTTTATTCCTTTTGTTGATTGTTAAGGTACTTGATTCTTTTACTTAAGAATATGAAACATGCAAAACAAGCAGTTGTGGAAATGATGCAGGTGGAAAAAGCCTTCGTTTTGAATATTTTACTTTCTCTAACCTAATTATATTTTGCTCAATAATATCTAAAACAGGATTTAACCTGTACATCAAGACCACCATTGGTTTGATTCACATTTTCCAGGAGGAGAAACAAAACCTGTAAATTTAAAGTGCAAAAGAAAAAACATCACTGTGTAGCTCTGTAGCACTGAAAGGTCACTGCTTGTCTTGCTTTAATCCCTGGCATTCCCAGTTTATAATTTCTCTGCCGTACATGGATCTCAAGTCCCATTTTTATTAGTGCTAAAATAGACTGTTCTCCCACTGTCACACCATCTGTCTCTTTTCCTCCCGCCTGCCAGTACACAGAACATCTAGGAGTTGTTCTGAAAAGAGGAAAAAAAAGGAAAGAAAGAAAACTGTATTGTTTTGGTCACACACTCTGCTGGCGGCAGCCTGTTTCCAGCAGCGACTGTCTTCACAGAGGGACACGTTCAGCCTTCTTCAGCCTTCGCCAGCCCATGACACACATTTAGTTTAAAAAAAAACACACACAAAACAAAACCCTCAACTAGTTTGGAACGGGCAGAAATGTGATTTCCTTTCTGCTCTCCCACTGTGCAGTTTCAGAGAAGGGCAACTCCTCCCAACATCGGTGCTGCCTTGTTGACATTTCAGGTTCTGTATCGGAAATTTCTCCTGACAAATTTCTGATTCAGTCTGAGCCTGAGTCAGCAGCAATAAGACCTGTTCACAGCACACACCAAGAATGGGATTATCAGAAAGTGACAGAAAACACAATATGGGCTGTTGCTGTCTTTTTAAAATGTACTGTGACTTTAAATCTACAAATCCTTTTTTGGGGGCTTTTCAATACAGGCATCAAATTCTTCTTTTTCCCCATATAATGACCCTCTGCATCTAGGCAGTCTATCTAAGAGCAATCTAGGAGACTGAAGTTCCATTATACACTCAAGAAAAGATAGGAGTTAAAAAGTACTAGGCGGCGTAAGTGGGGCAACAGGCTGTGATTAGGAGGCGTGTCCTCATGTATAATTTTATACCTGCCTAACACAGATACCAGAAGTCACAGTCTCATGAAACAAGTTGGATCAGTCACTTTGCTTTATGTGTCAGAAATAGCTGTAGACATTTTTCTAAGGGGAATAGACTGCATCAAAGATCTGTCAGCAGGAAAAGACAAGGTAGTAAGAGTGCATCATTCAGAACAGATTATCAGGCTGACCATCACTTAAGTCCTGTGAGGTAGTACTAGAAGAGTGAAAAGGACCAAGCAGCATGAGACTCATGAAACTGTCAGTACACAGCATCTCTGTCAACTATATTTAATAAATAAAAGTTGTATCTCAAGAGAACATTAACATTTGCTTAGTTCCTGGGTTGGTCAATGAACACTTAAGATGCCTCCAGCAACTCGCCTGCTTTGACTACAGGATACTTCAAAAGTGATAAAAGTGTGAGGGTGACAAAGAAGGATGGATAAACTAGATCCAGAAACACACAGACTTGGAAGGTTCTGGGAGCCAGATTTTCCACTTGTTTGCATGTGTGGACCCTTAATAATAAAACTTATTTTCACAGAAATAAATCTCAACACCATATGAACCTATTCCAGTACTTGACAGCATCTCATAGCTCAGATTGATAGGCTGATTGGGCAAAACTGAGAAGGACAGCTTTGATGAGCTTACTGGGGAGCTTCCATTTGGTTTTCATCCACTTCCAGAGCAATACAGCTTCATATTCTGTTTAATAGTCCTTGCAACACCCTGGTTTGTTTTTTTTTTTCTTTGGGCTAAAAAGGAATTTGCATTGAAGTCATTTGACTTTTCAAACTTTCAAGATTTTTCATGGGAAAATAGCACCATCTGTAGGAGAAAATGGACTCAATTTCATTAAAATATGTTTCTATTTTCTAGTCATTAAGCAAAAATTACTATTTTCTAAGAGGGTAAATACATTACTTTTAAAATAGGTTCATGTTTTGGCTTACTCTGTGGACAAATGGCCTTTACTGGTCTCAAGGACAGTGCCGTTCCCATCCCACGATAAGAAAGAAGGCGCTAAGACAAAAGGCTTGCTGCTCTACTCACCTCTAACACAGTTCAGGGGGGCAGTAGTCTGTAACCTACAAACCTCAAATTGCCCTTTGGCAGCAGCAGCTGAGCCCTTCCATGCCTCAAGTGGGTCCTGGTCGGTTTTATCCCAACAACCATCCATCCTCTAATGACAACTGCCTGCTATGTTTATGTCCAGAGTCAGTCTTGCAGATACCCTGGCCTCCATAAATTACAGTCTTCATTTTCCAAAGGACTTTATGTGATGTTATGTGACAGACACTACAGTGCCAGACGCTCTACTTGGTAAATTGTCACGTTCCTAAGGAACTATATTGATTGGCACCAGCCAAGAATCTGGCTTAATACTTTTACTTAAATAAGCATGTGTGCTGGAAATAGTCTATATTTAGTAGTGAAGCACTTTCATTTTCCTAGCCTTTTCAAAATGGCAGAATGTCCGACATCCCAGTTTACCACACATCTAGTTCTGTTTGGGGCCAGAAGATTAAAAATGCTTTTGTTTATTTTTTCCATGATTAATATAAAACCATTATAGGAAACTAATATAGTCATATCAAACACTCATTTCTTGAAAGGAAGCTCACCTGTAACTAGACAAAGCTCATGTTTGTAGTGAGTCCAGACCAATCACCACACTGACGGATGACCGTGTTCACAGAACAACTAACAAGCAGGTTGTAATTCTGAAACAGTCCACGCAGATTCAACAGTCCTCTGCAGCTGCACCTGTAACCTAGCTATTTTAAAGAAGGTAATGACGTTATATACCTGACAGGTTGGCACTAGCACCACATTTTTGATACTTCCAACCTTCCTGTGCAACGCAAACAGCAGAGGTCAGAAAGCAACTGTTTAAAAAGATGTTCCAGCAGTGAACTCTGAGCAGGGGCCTTGCAGACCATGGACTCAGAACAGCCCAAGTTGGAAGGGACCTTGGAAGATCATCTGGTCCAGCCTTTAATGGGAAAGGGAGTCTAGACGAGATTGTCTAGCACCCTATCCAATCGCATCTTGAAAATCTCCAGTGATGGGGACCCTACCACATACCAGGGGAGGTTGTTCCAGTGAGTGATTGTTCTCACTGTAAAAAACTTTCATGTATCAAGATTAAGTCTCCCCTGGTGCAACTTGTGCCTGTTCCCTCTTGTCTCTCCACGTGGCTCCTTGTGAATCATTTGTTGAATTTGTTATTGGTCTATACAAGAAACATGCCAGAAGTATCTGTGTAAAAAAGAATTCTCTGGCAGACAGCTGAAGCTCCATAACTAGTCTGCATGGGACAGTCTTTCATCTTTGCTAAAAAATAACATTTTAAAATAAGCACCAAGCATTCATTTTTTCAAATGTAAATAGATACATTTGCTAGTAAGATCGCTGCTACCCAGTTGACACTTTACAGACTATTCTGTTTATTAAACACTTCCAGAGGTTCGCTAAGAAAATTCTATGCCTCTCTTCACAAATGATTAACAATTTTTATGCACAGATGATGATATTCAACAGCCATATTCAATAAAGAGTGAGTATCCCATCAAACTATCACTAAAAGGTTCACTTTGTTGCAGAATACCACCCATGGTGGATAACAACATTCCTAACCTAACTCAAGAGGTATTTTGTGCACTTAATGAGCATGCACATTCAGTACAATTCATATACCTCCCTCCAAACTCTCTTTTCCATTCACTTCCTTCTCTGTTCAAGAAAGCACAAAATTAATACATGCACTTAAAGAAAGGGCAAAGTATTGCACAGCTATTTAGCAGTGGTACTAGAGAGTACTTTTTGCAAGGATATGCCAAGCAAACTCCACGCAGGCTGCGAGCTGATTGACGCTGTATGAACACGACACTGAGCTAAAGCTCAGTAAGCACTGGTGAGACGTGTGCCTATTGCTTCACATGTGTTTGCACAACTTCTGGCTCTGAGAGTAAAGTAAGGACCTACTGTAATGTACAATGCAGATACACTGCAAGTCTCTGTAGGCATCCATACAGAATAGATGTAAAGCTGAACCAACAAACTCAACCTCTCATTCCTGTGTAAGTATGAGACACAAAGGAAATATATGGGAATATTTTTAATTTCCAGCATGTCACACAGCAGTATACAGGGGCAGCAATAATTTGGACAAGTCTGAAATGACCTGTTAAAATGTTACACAGGAAAAATAATGATTTGGAGGTGGGAGAATAAGAACTCGAAGTAATTCATAACTATTGCAAAAGAGTTCTTGGATACCTGAATGCAGCTGACAAAAAGGGGGGTAAAAAGCACAAAGAAATCAGTTCAAGCTTGATCCAATGTTCACTGCAACAGTGAGTTGAGCCTTTAAGATCCTGTACCACCATGAGGGCAAACTTATATAATTTTGTTAGAAATATTTTTCAGTTATTGCTAGGAAAAAAGAATCAGCCCCTTCAGTAAAGTTTCCTGACCGTTGGCCAAATTTAGTTTTAACATATGCATCCATTATCTCCACTAAAGCATACACATGCACTACAGAATTTGGCTGCTCGGTGTGAATGAATAAAACATTCAACAAGTAAAGTAACTGCATAAGGATTTAGAAGATTATTAGTTCCACGTTCTTATTTGACCAGAAGATGAAGCATTATCTCAGTTGACAGGAATACACTAGCAGTGATAGTAACTATTACGTGAACCATTTGCTCTCTAAAGAGAATAAAAGAATTGCCGTTGCTAAACATTCCCTTGAAAAAGTCACTACTCTGGGACCAAATCCTACTTCTATCCTCATCTAATGTTAGATCATTAAAATATTCTGTTTAAAATACAAGGGAAGTCTATTGACTTTGGAAACATTTATTGTTTATTTAATGCTGTTTGAAATGTTTATACACACACTGTACCTTATTTCCTAGCAAGATTTTCATACAATTGTTTGAAAGGCTTTAAGGAGGTATCATGGCATTTGTTGCTTTTAAACGTATAAGCAGCATTTCAATTAGCCTAATAATGGTTTCCTAGGAAAACAGAAGATTCACTTAGAAACACTACATGGATCAGAAAAGCAAGTCTTCAAGCAAATATGTGCATATAGGCATGCTTCTGTCTGATGTAGTGTTGCTTGCCAGTGGACCCTTCTCTTCTTAGCCTTCACATTTCACTCCAGTTTCTCTACTGACCTTTATTTCTTAGTGGCAGTTGGACTATGCCTGAAGGCAAAATTTAAGACCCATCCTCATTCACACTGCCTGCAGAAAATCCTTGTGGTTTTTTTTCATAATAGCTCTGCAATACATCTGCAAAAACTGATAATTCAAAAGTTATTCACTTGGTGTTCAACATTGCATCAGATAACATTACCAATGCCATTTTATTTGTCCAACCTTCACGTGAGATGTGGAAGTACACAGCTATTATCAAAACACCATCAGCTTATTCCAGTGGCACAATTGTTACACATGATAATGTAAAAAGATGACCCAGCTGAACATGTTAGCCTGGCCCCCAGCTAAGGAAGCAGTCAAACAAAACTCATTGGAAAAAATAATCTGACATGCCAAAATAGCACCATTTGCAAAAGCACGTGCACTGTGTTTTCCCTCTAGTCCTAGCTGTTATCTCAAGAAAAGATAATTTTTGTAGAATAAACCAATCCTGTAATTCAAAGGTAACTACAATTCTTTTCAGAACTACACCAACTCCTCCCCAGGAAGTCAGAGGGGTGTGTAAAATCATTCTCTCCCAAATGCTGGTTTTGAAGTTGCAGAACAAGATGAGAAACACTAGGTTCTGGTCCTTCTAAGATAGTACTGAGGACTAGTCTCACATGAAATTCCATTCTATTCCTTCTGAGACCATTGCTTTCTGCAGGTCATGAAACAAGTTTATAGAATCAGCTTGCAGACAGAGAAACAGGGAAGTGGGGGGGAAAGGGCACTTAAAGCAGCAGCAGCCGCAAAATCAAGCCTTGAATGAACTGAACCAGAAAACCTTCAAGAAAGCATCTATGCCAGGTGGCATTAGCTTTCAGTGAGATCTGGGCATAAAAATAAGATACATGCTGTTCTCAATGAAACACAGGAGTTTGTATTTAGTAAAAACTGTAAAATTGTTTGAACAGCCCAGGAGATATTAACCAAAGACTGATTTGTAGCAATCTGCCATTCCTTCATCTGTCTTACATATCTGGCTTTGAAGATGGGGAGTGACTGAGTCTCTGAAGCTTCTTTCTATTTCATGACATAACACCACCAGCTGTTGCTACCTTCTGGGATAACACAGACTAGGTAAATCCACCCTTGTGCAGACAGCTAGCTAAATGGAGTCTCCACTCCATTCACATGCTCATTCAAGGTTCAAGTACACATACCGATACAGATATATTCTACAGGATGTCTGAATTTCATTTAACAAGCTTTCTGAATCTAAAGACCTTGTTACGCAGAACAGTGAAAATTTTTTAAGCTCTTTCATGTATTCAGAAGTCACGATGCTTAGGATGATCAGGTTTTATTAAAATGTTTAAATGTAAAAAATGTTACATTCCTTGTACTCTGAATTTCCAGATTCTCAATAGCCAAAAAGGCTAGAAACTTAATTTAAAAGATAAACTACAACTACCACAACATAAATTCAAGAGGTTAAGATTTGAGTAAAACCTTAAGTGTACCAAAAAATATAATGACCTCACAGTATGTTGATATCATCTTGACATTAAAGTAGAAAATATATACTTGAGATTTGTCCATACCACAACTTGTAACCAAGTTTGAATCCAGAAACTGGCACAGTCAGTTTTCTGTAATGTTACTTATATACAAACAGACACTTAGTGTGCTGAAATGGTTCCACTGAATATAGGCAAATATACCCAGCTGATGGTGCCTATGGCGAAAGTAAATTATTCAGAGCAAGAGCTGGCACTTCTGCTTGTGAGGCATCTAGGACAATACAATCCGATTCACTGCTAGGGGTTCCCACAGATTACTACAACATAAGTAAAAGAAGTTTTAAAACACTTGTGAGAAGTCAAGAGTGCATACAATACACAAATTTTTAATAGAAAAAGAGCTTCAGTTTATTAATGAAGACTGCATATACAGAACAGTTCAGATTTAACAATGAAATAGAAAGCAGCACCAGCAAGGCCAGGGGCAACAGAAAATTAGTTTGAAAATTCAATACGGTTTTAGGACCTGATTTTAATTTGCGTTAAGAACTTCCTGCTTCACTCCAGCCCCACAGAACTGATTTCATAAAAGCGAGAATTTTGTTCTTACTGTTTTCTCTCGCATTCTTCTCATGCTCATCTGCAGCACCCTGAGATTTGAACAAATTGTGCTCAGTCAGAAAATCTCCAGTTTGCAGGGCAGCTTTTCTCCACCCTCCATGAAAATTTATGAAAGTTGTGTTTTCCTCTAGCTTTTCCCTATGCAGACTACAGTTAGATGTTAGCCTCCTCACCAAAATGTGATGAGTAGGAATGGAATAAATAGGTCAGGTTTCAAGAGACGTCTAGCTTGGAGTGATATTTGAAGCTCAGGAATGTAAACTGGCAGACAAGCTGTCATGAGAGAAACCAAGGAAGATCTCTTAGCATATTAAGTAAAAGTCTCCTTACCACAACTCTTCTTGCTGTCTTCCCTTGCCTCACCTGTAGCTAAGGAAACATGGTGAATTACAATAACCTCAGCAGTTTCATGAGTGTAATTAAACATCCAAATTAGGTGACAGAGTAAAAAGACTTCACTAAATTCTACAGAGCTTTGCGCAAGTATGTGACATGGGCCTACTTAAGTGAATTTCAAGACCTTATGGTTTTGTGCTGAGTATGTAAAATTCATGTGTACACATGGCTTTCATGCAGAACCAGAGGGAAACTTAACTTCTCCAGTTGCATTTTACTTTCAGCCTAGGTCCACTGGAAACTACAAATGATAGTAAAATTTGGTGGAAAAGAAGTGATGCAAAAGGAATGAATTTACATAACAGAAGCTGAAGGCAACATTTGCACAAGCTCCTCTGAAGCCCAAATCCCAAGCATCACAGAGCAACACAAAATATTAATGATGCTATGACAAAGCTTATCTATTTCATCTTGGGAACAGGACTCCTACTGTTTATGTTTATATTTGATTTGTAAAAAGTAAGAGCTCACATCACAGATGTTGGGATTTCTGCTGCTCTGATTTGACTTGGAAAGGCATGGTACAAACTGATAGATGAACACCCCGAGAGTGATCATCCCACAGAGATATTTTCATCTTTCAAGACCTATCACACTTCGTGGTATTGCATTGTGTAGCATAACAATGTGATGTGTCTGAATAACAAATCACTGGATTCCTGCTGAACATGTAAAGAAATAATAAACATACTTTGCCTTCCTTTTTCTTCAGTACATATCCTTCTGAGTGAAAATTATATGACAGTGTCTGAAGTCAAAGGACTGACAAACAAGGCTTCATTGCCAGCATCCAAATTACCAAGGATGCAAATGTTTCATTTGTCTCTGTTCAAACAAGGCGGGCTGTTGTTATTTTTTAATGCCAGCATAAACCTATTTCCCTGCAAGTCTCTCATGTGGCTCATCAGATGCATGCTCTACTTAGAAAACTGTCTTCTGATGTTTAATATTGACGTGTCTGCAGACTGCTTTCATTGCACCAATTAGAAAAGAAACAAGGCAACTCCCAAACTACAGTATAAGGAGTCTTGAAGTATATGTAAAAGTAGTCTTGTGAAACGAGCTGCAATAAATGTAACCCAAGTCCTCAGATTATCAGAAAACAGTGGACCTCAGGGAGAGTACAGGCACAGGTGTACCATAGAATTGGACACAAATTCCAAAGTTACCAACACTGAGCCATGCCACTATGCCCAGGGAAAGCAGAGCTGGAAGCGTGTACCAGCAGACAGCGTCATCTTCAGCACTACAGTCCCCAGTATTTCTAGTTGCAGAGTTGCACAAAAATGAGCTCAAGTATAAAAAAACCTGAAACTGAAAACTGAACGTCAGCTTGCCTTAGATCTGTTAGTCTTGAACACTTAACTTGATTTGTCTTTTACTCTTGGTTATCTTCCTGACAGTAGTGGACAATTCCCTATTCTTCTGTCAAAAAACAGAACGGAAAACCAAGCACGTTTCAGTTGAATACACTTACAAGTTTTATCGTTACAGAGGAGAGGGCAAAGGTCTTCATACCCAGCTAATCTTCCAAAATAAAAATATTAACATAATTTCATTATATTGTATTCTTTCTTCAGTCCAGAATACCCTTGTCAGCAATCACTTCCTCCCTATAGGATTACACCAAGTAACTCTGCTTGGATGTCAAGCCAAACCTCTAAGCTTTAGTCTCCTTCCAAGTTTGTCTTCAAAAGGTCATCTGCCTAAAATTTATTATATGGCTCCATCCCAGCCCCTTATGAAAGCTTAATCTCTTAACTGAGCTACTTGCCTATTTTCCCCCAACACATTTTTTTGGTTTAAATGGGGACCAGAGAATCATCCGATTCATACCCACCAAAAAAAAAAATCACCCAGGAGGCTTCTTATTGTCATTATAGGCATAAGCAACCTATGCGTAAGGTCTAGATGTAACTGGATTACAGCTCCTGACTCCTTCACAAAGAAATCCAACAAAGACTACATTTTCAAAAAGCAGCGTACACTCAAACCGACTGTTGTCTCTGGCCCAGTTCCTAAAGGCCACAGCCAGCCTTTAAAGCACTAGTAATTATATCAGTGATTTATTTTATAGTGTGGGAACAGGATTAAAGGCATTCAAACAAAATTATAAAAACAATCAACACAGGCAAAGTCTTTAAATTTTAATTTTTTACACCAACCACTGCTTTAAAGAACCACCAGTCTTCACCATCTGACACCACACAGTTCATTAGGATTCTGTTACTATTACTATGCTAAAGTATTATCTTCCAAAGAAAAAGACACTGGTTGAAAAGAACATTTTTGGAAAAGACCCTCATCAGGAGGAGCATGTAAGAGTCAAGAATGTGCCGCTTACACTACCACCTATGACATTTTCCCAGTCATATGGCCTTAATTAAAAATTTTTCTACCTAGTCAAGTGATTAAAGTGATGAAAGGTCATTTAACCCTTTCTATTCCTTAAAGGTACTCAGTCACACTTTGTGCTGCAGAGAGTATTTGTCTTCTCTCAGAGCATTTAGCACTACAGAGATGGCAACCAACTTTGTCATGAGAGAGTTGTAAACTTCTCTTACATCAATTACAGTTTATTACTAAAAGCTTCTATTAGCTGACTCTCTTCTTTTGCTTGTTTATTACAGTGAGACAAATCTTATTCAAATTACTGATGAAAGACTTCTTCATAGATTGGTTCAGTCTGGCCCTCATAATTTTTCAACTAGCACCTTCTGTAAACTGCCATAGGGCATTTGCAGTCATAGTGCCTGAGGTTCAATATACTTTTACAAATATTGATCCAAACTAAGTTTATCTTGTACTGGTGTCAATTCTCAAAGCTATCCAAACATTAGTTTCTGACTATAACTACCACACTATTAAAAGGAAAACCTCATTTCCTATGACAGAAAAATATCCAACATTCTGAGGATTAGCAAGTGTTTTCCTGGTTACCCAGTACACTCTGCCAAATGAGACAACAAAAACCTTTGACCTGGAGGAAGCTGCTGTGTCTCACTCTAACCTGGCTGCTAGAACACAAAACTGCAACACTCCAGTTGTAGTGAGTGTGAGACTGGGAAATCGAGTATTTTGTTACAGATTATCAGTACTATACAGTTACAACTAAATGTCCCCTCCGAAACCAGATTCATTGTGTCTTAGAGTTTAGAAAACACAGATTGAAACAAAGTTCCTGTCCTGAATACCTAAGAAGGTATCAAATAATGTGGAAGTAAGGAAGTATTGTTATACTCTCTCTCTGTAAGAGACAAACAAAACCTTAAATAATTTAACCAGACTAATACACAATTCACTGTGTAAGCTCCAAAGATCTCGGGTTCCCTGGGCTAGATCCATGGGATCTAGACCCATGATCTAGGTACAAGACAACTCTTCCACTCAAAACAAATGTGAAGAGATGCCAAGCAAAATAAACCTTGAAAAAAAATAAATAAAAACCCCAGACTTGTGCACTTTCTAAACTTCCACATTATAGTGGGGACTAGAGACAAATAGCAAAGAAACTTTTGGATTTCTGGAAGTTCTTGGAAACTTTCTGTTGTAACTTGCTTTTATGTATTACTTCCCTAGTTTGCAAGCACTAAATTTCTATCTGTCCATGTAACAAATTTGCTGCATCCACTGCAGGGATTGTTATTTGGTGAGCTTACCTTGCAGATAGATTTGGATATGCCTGGTCACTGGAAAAGAAACAAGACTGAGAAGTTAAGGCCCTGTTCATCATCATTTCCCTGCCTAGCATGCTCTAACTTCCCACTGTAGACAACTTTGAGCAGAACATAAGCCCTCCAAAGAATCTAATTATTTCCAGATAAAGTTAGATGGCAAATACAGAACGCTCTTCTCTCTAGAGATGTTCTTTCCTTTCCAGACTATAGAGAAGAATTGCTGACTGAGACACTAATTTAAGCCTAATTCTATCATAAATTTGAAATTGGGGATAGGAAAAAAAATCATCTAGAGCTCCATTTTTCTTTTCTGATCTTTCCTGATGTTGTGGTTTAACCCCAGGCAGCAACTCAGCCCCACACTCGCTCACTCCCCCCCAATGTGATGGGGGAGAGAATCAGACAAGTAAAAGTGAGAAAGATCATGGCTTGAGACAAAGGCAGTTTAACAGGGAAAGCAAAAGCCACGCACACAAGCAGAGCAAACCAAGGAATCCCTTCCCTCCTCCCCACGGGCAGGCGGGTGCTCAGCCATCCCGAGGACAGCAGGGCTCCATCACGCCCAACGGGGACTGGGGAAGTCAAACGCCATCGCTCCCAACATGCCCCCTTCCCCCTCCTCCCCCAGCTCCATGTGCTGAGCATGACGCCGTGTGGTGTGGGACAGCCCTGGGGTCAGCTGGGGTCATTATCCTGGCCGTGTCCCCTCCCAGCTCCTTGTGCCCCCCCCAGCCCCTCGCTGGTGGGGTGGTGTGAGGGGCAGGAAAGGCCTTGGCTCTGGGTAAGCCCTGCTCAGCAGGAACGAAACCACCCCTGGGTCAACAGCACTGTTTCCAGCACAAATCCAAAACACAGCCCTGGACAAGTGACTGTGAAGAAAATTAACTCTATCCCAGCTAAAAAGAGCACATGTCTTAAAGATTTTTATTACTTTTTATATTTTAATTCTTGAATCACAGATTACTTTAAAGCAAATGTAAGTTGTTTTTAAAAATCCTATAAATGTGGGCTATATATGGGACATAATCTTAATTCACCTTAAACTCTGTTTTGCCAAGTCATATTCTAATTGGTTTGTTAAATAACTAAAGGTTTATAAGATCATGGGAGCTGTTGGTTATGTTTGCACACTGACTAACCTTTTCTTTTTCTGCACAAAACGTTCTATTCCTTGGAAAAAATAATAAACAGATTACTGAAAAAAACCTAAAACCATGCTCGAGTACAAACAGTTTCTCAACAACAACCACCACTACCAGATGCACACATGCACCAACACAGAATCACAAACTCAGAAATTTCTTAAAATTGGCAACAGAGGCACTCCTTATACAGGACACAGGTAGATAAAAAAACATGCAAAGAAGTTTTCATGGTCAGAATTACCAATAATCATGATTGCCACTATAAAAATATCCTCATGGGTTTTTTGTTTTGTGGTATGTTCAATATTAGTTTCCATTTATTTTCTAGGAATTATTGGCAATGAGCACAAAAGCTTGCAGGCATTCACATGTCATGCTTATAAGTTCCAAACAAGACAATTTAGAGTTAGGAGGCAGCCACCTGTATTCAATGCAGTTTTTAACTCCATCTTTCGTATAAAGGACATTAAATGTGTACATTCTATATTTTGCTGGCATGATGCAGTTAATATTTTTGAATTAGAACATTCCTCAATAATGGAGAAATTCTTTTCTCTGAAAGATGCAATTCATCTCAGAGTAGAAAGCTACAGTTGATCTACTATATGAGATGCAGAAGATGCTTGTGGATTTATCAACAGAAAGTCTCGTTGACTTCCATGGATGATGGAATTAGAAATATTCCAAGTTCTGTAACGTTTTCCTTCATCTTCACACATCAAAAATTTCTCATGTTTCATTCTGTCCTACAAATTCAGTGTTTGTGGTATACCCAGCCTTTCAAGTGGAGTCTTGACAATAAGAAAAAAGGCTGCTCAGCAAGTCAGTTACATTCACATGCTTTTTAGTTCCATAATATCATAACGGAGACAATACTAGAGTACATTGAAATGACTAGTACCTATGAAGATAGGCTTGTTTAGTAACCAGCACAGCAAGTGTTACTGTAACCAGTTTCAGTGGTTACAGCTGGCTTGAGAGGGAATTGACTTGGAGTGAACATCACCTTCAAGGAGAAGATCTCCTCTTTCTACCAACAGTGTAAACAAACCAAGTAGGCTACCTATCATTTTCTAGAAGAAAATAATGGAAAAAGGAATTCAAAGCTAATAAAAATTCCTGAACTTGCAACACACTTGCAATTTGGAATTTGTTGGAGAGGTGAAGCTTACGTGTCATCTGAAAGGTTCCTAAAATGTTCGCCCATCATTAATGGTGCTCTGGCAAGCACACAAAGAGCAAACAGCATGCGCGTGATACAAATCCAAGAGTACCATGTCCATTCATAACAGGGTTCAAAGCATTGAGAGAAGGTTTTGTTTTGAAATGGATGTTTGAAGTGGATGTTGTCTCACATAAAGCATGTATAAGTGCTCTGGGATCATCCAGTTTAACTGGATTGAGTCCTGGAGAGTATATAATTCCATTGCTGCATTTCAAGGGCATCTGCCTTAGCACAGATTTTATCTTAGAGTTTTTTTTAATGATGATCTTAAAAAAACCCCAGAATTTTTAAAAGAAAAATACCCACCACAAAACATAAAGGAAGGAAAGAGCTTATTCGAGCTATTTTCATGTTTTCAGGTATTTCCATCCTTTTCTATTTGTTCATTGACTTGAGCTGCAACATTAAAAACACTGGCAGAAGAGAGCAGTGTAAGAGAGATGTCACCTTTCGTATTATTGCTAGCACCCCGCGGACCACACCTCACGGGCATGAAGAATCTCATCCAGATGAAGTACTGTCACCATAGTCAATGACAAAAGAGCCACATCACTCTTGAAAGTGAAATTTGGCTGGAATAGTAGCAAAGAACAGAGCGCCAAGCATATTTTTGTTTTGCTAAATTAAAGGACGTTCTATCATTTCAGCTAGAACCCATATGTCACTCATATCAAGGGATGTCAGTAACACGTTTTCTTCTGAAGAAAGAACACAATGAACTGATTAATCAAACCTTAAAACTGTGAAGAAAATTATTACAGCCATTTGTTAAAATACAAAAGGGCATTAAGAAAACAAACAGTTCTAGTGATATTTGCTATGGTTCATGCAATGATATTTTCAGTGTCCTAGGTTTACAGAAAATTGGCATCTTCTTTCCGGGACTCAAGTGCTTCTGAAGAAAGAAGTTTCTTAG
Source organism: Phalacrocorax carbo (assembly GCF_963921805.1). NCBI lineage: Eukaryota > Metazoa > Chordata > Aves > Suliformes > Phalacrocoracidae > Phalacrocorax > Phalacrocorax carbo. The sequence continues at coordinate 4,185,230 of NC_087526.1, forward strand.
CACTCTTCTGATTCACTAAAAATGAAGACACTTATTCTGTTTCTGTTTATATCAACATGAATCAGGATAAGACTATCAAAATAAGTGTGTTGGATTCTGCACTGGCACAAGTTTGGGGTTTTGGTTTTTTTTTTGTTTGGTTGGTTTTTTGTTTTGTTTGGGTTTGTTTTTGTTGGTTTTTTTTTAAACTCTGCAAGGGCACTTTGAAAGCCTCCAATTTACATACCCAGTTTACATGATAGGTAGCAAAAGTAATGTTAAGCACACCTAACTTCAACCAGAAGTTAAGAATTTATTTGAAGATGGCTGCCTAAGCTGCTGTTGTCAAATGGAACAGGTACCTCCAAAGGGTGGTGAATCTCATGACAATTGATAGCCTAGAGCGAGTGGAATGTACTGGTAGTTTGCTTTATCTACACATCTCTTTTAGACACATAAAACTGGGCAATGTAAACTATACAAAATACCAGGAAGTGGAGAATCAGTCTCAACAAATACATTTGCTTAAAAATATGTCTAGTAATTTAACAGTCTCAGACAGGTCTGTGGCATCAGGACTGACATACTAGAGAGATGGAAGAAGGCAGCCAAGATGGCTGTAGAACCATATAGCTCCACCTCCTTCATGTGATCAGAGTTCACATGTTACCACAAAGTGCAGGTGATGCATCTGCACCAACTTCAGATAGATTTTCTGAAGTGCAAACACATGTAACTGTACATTTCTGGTATTGTTCTTTTAGCTGTAGTCATCTAATAACATTGGCAAGGCAAAGCTCATAGATAGAGGTACTCTCTCTCATTAGACCAATTAGTAAATCCAGTCATGTTATATGTGTATCTTTGATTCCACATGTAAGTGAGGCACATAACTATGCAGTCATTTCTGATGCACAGCTGTAGGACTAGACTTTTTCCACCAGCAATAAAGCTCTAGAGCATTTGCAATAGTTTTGCTGCCCTTTTCATTGTCATTTTAAAATTTTTCAGTATGTCCAACAGAAAATCTGTGCTAATTTCATTAACAACAAGAGTTGTTCCTCTTCATATCTTCTTTCTCAGGAGTAGTAAGGTAAAGCTGAAGTAAACCAAAAAGTATGGTGCTGTTAAAGTACTGGACGGTTCACAGCCCACTGCAGATTAATTTCATTTTATAACAATTTTTGTTTAGAAACAGAATGAGGAGCCCTTCCATATCCAAGCAAGCGTTGATCTGTAACATTAGTGCAGCCAGCTGGAGAGCTTACCTGGGTAAGTACTGATCTAGCCCTTGGACAATACTTCCCTTAGAAGAGGGACTTTCTGAGAAAGATATCTGCAGAAGCAGAAGTTAATGAGTCTATAATTTAGTCCAGTCCTATGCACTACTGAGGCATTTAACCAATAGTCTTTAGGGTCTTTACACAGGTAGTCATATCATTGGTTTCAGTAGAAAGCCCACGTGAGTGCTAAGGATTCCACTCTAAAATAAATTCAAATTAAGGCCCTCATTTCAGTTAAAACAGACATGTGTCTACACACCTGCCTCAATGAACAACACAAGTGACTAAATGAGATCGCTAAATCTGAAGTTATACATGAGCAGAACCTTTGCAAGAACTAACAAAAAAGTAAAATTTCCAAATTGGAAATGCAACACTCGGTCATTTAAATTACAAAGGACAAAACACTGGTGGTTATTGGTCTCCTTTTTTTAAATGGTGTTTATTTAGACAATTAAGAGAACCCTGAGATCACAGATAATTCTGCCTGGGTGGAATTTCTGTTTCCACACCATACACAAGCAATTCAAAGTGATAGGCTTAAAAGCCTAATGCAGTGAAGACAGAAAATATTAAACTTTTCAAATCCTTATTTCTCTGGCCTCTTCCTCACCCCAGTCTCCTATCACTTTTTTTTTTTCCTTAAAAGACATTATGTGTTAGGAGAGCAAAGCAGCCTGGGGAGGTGATATTTTACCATCGTCTGTGCCATTAATGCAGTTAAAAAATCCTCAGACTGGAAAAATCAGACAGATGCATCTTCCAGGTTCACATGTGCCAACTCCATCTGTTAAATCATTAAAACACAGGCTTGGCAGATTCTGGAGAAAAACACATTTGTTTTCACTATAAAGAGGAAGAGTAAACTTTCTTTCTGTTCTTATAATTCCCCCCTCCCCCATAATTACTTTAATGTGAAAGCCTGCATGAGTGGGTACTATTTAACATGCTAGTGAAAGAGGTTTTCATTGAATTGGGATACACGTGTTAAATTATGTGTCATAACCTGGGTTAGTCAAAGATCTATTAAACCATCATTTATAGCTATATTAAGAAGCTTCATCATTTGCCTTTTTATTGCATATATCTTGTTACAGGTCCTAGCTGTACTCATTTTCCTTACAGGACAGAACCTGTTATGTTTAAAGGTGCAGCTTACATAAGGAAGAGCAAATCTGATCAAAGAAAACTGCCAATTCTTGAATCAAGTAATTGATAAGAATAAATCTTTTTCCAAATTTGTAAAGAAAAGAAAAAAAATACTTTTTACTTTCAGGATAAATAAAAACAGCAAAATCTAACCTAAATTCAATTCCAACATCCTATATTTGCCCCAGTACCAATGCTAAATTGATTTATGCATTATTTTTGCTATTACAGTCCCTGTACAACCATTCTTCACTATGGCAACATTACCTATAGAGCATATGTCTAAATATTGAGCCTTTTGACTGCAACTAAGTATGTCTAGGTTCATCATGTTTTATAAGTATGACAGTGTAAATATTTTAAATCCCATGACCTCCCACAGCTACTATTAAAACCAGATTGCTGCTGAAAGCATTTCTTTCTCTTTGTATTCTGCAGAGGAACTGAATTTCATTCGCCAGACTTATCCTAAAGGCCTTCCAGACATCAATATCAAGAATATTTTCTGGTAAGAGAATCACCTTTCACAGCACATCATTCCATAGAATGACCACAGACCAATCTGTAGTTTTCTTCAGTAGTAAGGTACAGAGCTAACAATAATTGCTAAAATCACCCTCTACTTTGCACAATGCAGAAACACGACAGCCTTTTTTGATATGCACATGGTCATTTCACAAGGCCTTTTTGTCTCCTTGAGTAATGATAAATAAAATAGTCATGCTTTTGGAAGAAGCATCTTCCCACAAGACTAAACCCTTAAGTAAGGCTTAAAAGTACATAGTGGAGAAGATATAATAATTATTTCCGTAAGCATCTGTCTCCTTAATATGAGTATCCATCCATCCATAAGAAGCAGTAGGATCCCGTCAAGCTTGGTAGCACAGAGATTTAGACATACCTGTAGTGGTTAGAGGGGAAAACAGATTTCAGGAAACTGACCTTGCAGACCTACTGAAGTTGTGACTAGCTGTGGGAAAATGACTTGGACATTTTCACCATGAGAGGGAAAACATTTTCCTTAGGCACAGAGGAAGTCACCTTTCAGCATCTGGGACCAAAATAGTGCAAAAATGTACCGTCTTCTCAGCATAATTACTTTTCTCTCTGGGAAGACCTCACAGCACTGACCCTTTTCCAAGGGAATTTGAATACAATTTTGGTTCCAATGTTTTCTTTTGGGAGTATAAACTGAGCCTGCTATACCTGATAGCTTTTCCCCATAATAGTGCTAACAATATATCTATTTTCTTTCCCATCATTTAAGCTGCTCAAACTGTTCCCTGCTCCCAGGCCAAAAGAAGAATTCAGTAGGTTTATTAATTGATAGACAAATAAACACAGTATTTCATAAGTGGATATATTGCAAAATTTATATTTATGTAATGTAATAAAAATCCCAACAGAAGCAGTTAAGATGTACTGAAACAAAGCAGATACCAGCTTTGCTTCTTGAAGCTACACTCTGGCTCTGAATCTGATCAGGAAGCAGTAGAGACAATGTAATACAGCAGGGTACAGGTAATTCCTACTCCTGTATTACACACAAGCTGATTCATTTGGTTCCGTGGTCTCTTTAGCACTTCAGAGGCCCTCTGGAGGTTACATGTAAAATTTAGCCAACGGATTACAACATTTTAATTCCATAGGGTGAAACATCTATCACAGGCAGTTCCACAGACAGCAATATACAGCATTAAATTTTGTCTTAGGTCCTTAGTTTGCTGTATGAAAAGGCTAGCTCAAGGCCAAAAGGCCGCTTAGTCCTACATAAATCAAGCTGAACTCAGACAGTATGGAGGTCTCATAAAGGCACTATACCCAGGATAAATATTCCATTGTTACAGAGTAGAGGTTTACATACTGCTGGTGATTGTTTGAACTTTCAATATCAGACTTAACTTATATGAGGCATTTTATGTGTGTAAAGTAAAAACACAGCATAAGACTGGCTACCTATATTCATATTGTTAAAACACTGAAAATGATGGTCACTTTAAAAGAATGTTTTATAGATTTAGAGGCTAGAATACAAGTGGCTTAATTTCATAAATTAAGCTCAATGACTTCTTGGTAGAGAAATTACTCTCAATTAGTTTACCAAATCTATAGGATTTTTAGTTCCCATAATAAGTTTAGAGGTGCAATTTTTAAAGGAAAATTTAGATTAAGTCAGCATATAGAACTACAACATTCCCAACATTTTAAACAGAATAGATTGAGAAGTAAAGAGGTATGGCCAGTACATTGCTGTTGTACGTGTTAATAGAAAAGCAGTGTAGAATGCTCCTAGAAATAACTGAGCTTTCCTCATGCTTGCAATATATTAACTGTATTCATAATGTATAGAAATGGACTGGAAAAACATTTTATCAATAGTCTTAAGATTCGTCTGAATGCCAAAATATCATTTTAATACTTTATTGGAAATGTTGAATATACATCCAGTTGGTGTTTGTCTTACTTTCTGATTACTGCTTCCTAATTACTTGTGTCTTAATAATGCCAGTAATTATGTAAGCATGTTTTGTTGATAGTTTTTAAATTATTTACTGAAAGGTCATTAAGAAAAAGATAAAAACATTCCAATGTTTACCATTTTCCACTTACAACAACTTTGTTGGTTTTTCTTTTAAAAAAACCTATCTCCTCTTAAAAGAAACAATTTAAGGAATTCCAGGAATTCGTATAGATTTCATTGATACAAAAAAAATTTTAGAGTATTTAATTAGAAATATTTACTATCTATCCAGAAGTTCCATGTACTTCATTCAGTCCCATCTAAGATGTACAAACCTCTTCAACCACAGAAAACTTCACGTAAGCACAAGATGAAGTAAGTATGACCAATAGAGGTAAATCAGGCACTATAAAGTACACCAAAAGCCAGCAAATGGACCTTTACTGTCATTAACACACGCTAAAATCTGATGGGATTTATTTTAACCAGCTATCTTTGCATAGAACTGGTGATGCACTACGTACTCCACTATCAATACCTAGAAGTATTATTCTTGTATTTATGCAGTCCTAGAACGTGGGAAAATTGCAGAACCCTTGCTTTGAGTCACCCAAGACTTTCCAAAATATGGCCCTTCACATTACCTATGCACCACTTACATATGGCTGGGGCCTATACAAGGCACTAGTTAGAGCTTCTCCACTGAAGATCATCCCTGGTTAAGATTAAATGGAATAGAAAGGATGCCTCCAGTATTGAGCAACATAATATTTACAATGTATTTACAACCTTACCACTTTTATAACAAAAACATAACTTCACTGTCAAAGCTGTACTCAGGTAAGGCTAGTCTAATACAAAAACAAAGAAGATATTTCAAAATAAATGTAAGAGCAAGCAGAGTACAACATGGGTGCACCAAGTAGAAAAACCAAAACACAGACATATCACAGAACACAAAACAGAAAGACTACTTTAAGTATTTTCCAACAAGAACTGTCATTGTAAGTATGTAATTTCTTTCTAACAAGTAGTTTAACATATGGGCTCAGAGAATGCACAGGGAAATGTGTCCGAAAGACAATAACTTCATCACATTATGGTTACAAATAGAGAAATCTGAACTAATAACAAATACCCTCTTAAATCAGAATACAATTAGATGCCGATACCCATCACTGCCTAAAATCACCCTCAAGGGAAGCAGAATTGCATGGGACTAACAAAACATTAACTTGTTTTAAAATTTACAGGAGGCTCAAAAAAGTTTCACGTTCATTTTACCTCAGAAACAATGTGCTACTTATTCTTCCTAGCAATGATATTTTACATAGCATTCTGGGATCAAAATGTAATTTCAACAATAACATATTTTCTGACGTTCTCCAAGGAAAAATTACTAGTTTCTTCCCTCTAAAAGGATTTCGATGGAATAACATCTGTGTTGAGATTATTGTGAATATGTTAAACTGACAGCAAGTCTCTAAGGGGCACTGCTCATTAATGTTCTGTGCATAAAATTAAAACTTGAAATATATTTTTCAATCCATTTTGATTCATTTAAGCAATTCTCATGCAAAGAAACTATTGTGCTGCAATAACATATTTGCAGAATAGGGTATGAAAGCTATTAAAATGTCCTAGACCCCCTGCCTTTCATGCTAAAGGAAAAAAGGCAACTCTTTCTGGTTTGAAAGATGCACTGTATTGAAACAAAAAATACTTTCAAAGACCATGAAGAGTTTGGTTTCAGTTTATACAATGCAACTAAATTCAAAATTATGTCTTTTTCCTTCATCTTTAATATAACATTGTATTATTATGTATTATATAATTTTATATATAATATATTTTTCTATTTTATATATTAGATATATAAAATATCTTAATTTTTATTATATTATAATATATAATATTGTGCCGAGGTACTCCAGCATGTATCGGGGAGCATTCTGATGGTGCACAGAGGCATTTACAAGGAATTTTAACACTAAGCAAGCTAGAAATGGTGGTCATGTTCCATGGTTTTTGAAACTGCAAGAAGGTGGCATTCTGCAAGCTCTCTGCAACTGGAGCTGTGGAGTAGTGCTCAGAGACAATGCCTATTAATGAAGGATTTGAATGTAAACATGTCTCCAGTTTGAAAGTGACAGAGCCCTCCATGCCACTAGCAGAAATAATTTTATTTGGAGGGCATGTATACTTATTCCACCAGGTACAACACAAATATAATTGTATCCATCAAGTGGAATGTAAAAAAGTATCTCATGTAAATCCTTTGTTAGAACAAAAAGCAATGAATCTGCCCCAAACAAATAAAACCCCAGGAATTATTGAATGGTATCTAAATTCAATTAAGATTGTTTGTGCCTTTCAAGCACAGAAATTTGCATGAAGCTGTAGCTGTAAGTGCCACTCTATGGAAAGAAAACATTTTATTGTTGGGAAAGCGGACACACCACTCACTGTTCAAAAGTCACTGGATAATTACAGCCACAATAAGACGACAGTTCTAAATTTTGTTACAAAATACAATGGTTCTAACCAGGCCATTGGGTTCCTTTCATAAATGGAAATTCAGGAACTCCAGTTAACATATTCTTGATGTGGTAGGCTTTAGCATATTTGGGAATATTTTTTTGGAATGAAGCCATAGTCTGTAATGTCAATAGGACTTTGTTTACTTAAATCACAAGAATCATAACAAAGCAGCCTACCACTCCAGCTGCCTATATTTGAAATATTATTTAGAAATATTAGCAAAAGACAATGAAGTTACATTTGCAATCTCCTGTATTAGACTTCCACACTTAATATTGCAAACCATGGGGCAGCAAGCACAGAACTGGCAGAACTAATATTTTTTGGTAAACATTTTCAATGCACAATACATAAATGGATATATAAACACCTTGGCAAAAAGCTTCATTTTCAAAGGTTTTGATATTGCTGACATTGGAGGGGAAGAAGCAAGCTCAGCATAGCTTAAAGAAAATAACAAAGCTGCTTTTCAAGTTTTTAGATGCCAAGCTAGCAGTGCTTCGAGTGTGAAGAGCAGGCCTTCAGCAACAAAACCAGAGAACGTGGGCTGGCAGACACCACTGTGGGTTTCCTTAGGGATGTTAACATTCTCCTCTCCCTTACTGCTATTATCTCCCATCAGTGCAGAGCATTTGTTCTGCTTTTCCAGCCATCAAACAGACTAGTCAGAGCACTGACAGCTGCCTCTGCAGAGCTGCCAGACATCTAGCAAAAGCCACAGCACAGCAGGAACGTATGGGACTTATTGGTCACATACTAGTTAGCAACACAGCTCCGGGACAATTCCCCAGATCACTGGTATGTGCTATTCGCAGCACATGTATTACATTGCACTGCCTGAACTTCTCAGATAGAAACCAGCACTTACAAACATCTATCCCAGCAGGACACAATGCAACAGAAGTTGCACAGTCCCCTGTGCTATAGCTGTTCCCATGAAGAAAGAATTGCTGTCTGCAATACCCATCTCTTCCTAAGAAAATACATTTCCATTATACCAGATCTCTACAATTGCTAGTTTGCTTCAAAAGTGTTCAGAAAACAAGTACACAATTCAAGGCTTCATCTAGTGACAAATGCTTCTCAGCTTGGAAGCTTTTAGGTCACAATGGTGAAAACCAGCCATCCTTTTTCATTTTCATTGCTGTTTTCTCACTGACTATGGCAGTTACTACAGTTTATGATAAAGGACACAGTTATAACATAGGATGAGGACAGAGTTGGATGAAGAGTCTCACAAGCACTTCTGTTTTGCTACACACCTGAGCCTACCCAAAGTGGAGACAGTCTTTACACAGCTGAGACCTCCTCTAAGTCCAGCCAAGCGGATTAGTTTCTCAGGGACTGTCCTGCCCGACCACAACATTACATGCTGTAGTGCCCCACACCTCCTCTGCCTACGCTTTTCTTGCATGTACATAGGGCAGTAAAATAGCAACAGTTTTGTACATCATCCTATACTTCTCAGAGAGGATTCTCACCTGTCTTTTCTGAGGGGTGGTGGTGTAAATGTCCAACCTAAACAATGCAGAGCTCTTCATAAAGAGATCAAGGATTTAGATCTAATTGTGATTCTGTGATGAATAACTTAAAATAATAATTTATGTCCTAAGAACTAGCAAGTATAAAAACACTCAAAATACCCTTTACAACAAAAAATATTTTTTTCCATAATTTTCCCACCCATTCTCTGATGAAAGGCAGAAGACACTAGTCTACGGGCAAAATGTTAAGTGCAAGAGAACCTCTGTAGTTGATAACAATGCTGGAACTAGGGACATGATCTGTCAGCCTTGTAACTGAAGCTGAAAAATCACAGAGTAGCTGGTTTAGAGTACTGTAAAGCATAAGGTATTTTATACCTGCATCTTCAGCACTTGAGCAAAAGTATCATCTAGAATCAAACCTCAGCATATTCAGTGGGAGTGGAGAGGCTCATAAACAGCACTTAAAAATACTTTCACAGAGTCCAAAAGCGAACAGGCTTGTTCCTTTCAAATATTTCAAAGATTATCACACAGAAAGCTATTGTGTGCTAATTTAGACACCTTTCTCCATAAATAAGCAATATAAAGAGCCTGAACATTTTCATGTCAGGGTAGATGCATGAGATTTCCAGAAACCAAAAATCAACTCACATCTTGAAGACCGTGAATGACATTAACAAAGCCATCATTGCATTATACAAAGTCTTTTGCAGCAGTAGAGGTTTAAGATATCCGCCTACCCTGGGCTGTTCATTTCAGTTCACGCATCACCTTTTCCTGTCTCCATTCTGTCTGCTGCCTTGATTGCAGAAGCACAACTGCTTGCGCATCTGTTCTGTGAAACAGATTAAAACAGTGATCTGACTTTCTCTTTCTGCAGAGTCTAAGTCAGTTTTGGTTCCCTGACCTATTTCACAGAGCAGTACCACCTATATTTGTGTCAACACAACATCCTAAGGCCATAGCGTGGTAAAAACTCAGACCTGGCATTATCATCCAGCACTGCCCCCTCCAAACCCTCACGCATTGCCCCATCATGTGATGGTGAAGGCATCGGTACAGCTACACAGAAAAATGTATTAGGGTTAAAGCATCTTGTTTTCCACTTGATTAGTTTTAATCCATATCAATACCCCAGCCCATGTCAGAACACAGCACCACAAGCACTTTTACTGCTTGCTGGGAGAAGAGTACCGCATCTGTAAAAAAACAAGACTGAAACTACTCCCCAGCAGTAGAGTGATGCCTTAATGCAGGTGGAAGGATATCTGAAACTCAAGATACTAATCTGCAACTCTCAAGAGACATACAGGTTGTAAATTCTTGAAGGACAGGTGTGTTTTGTTGAAGAATGGCCACTTGATCAACAGCAGCACTGCTGAGCACCTGAATAATTAGATAATTCCTAATTGGAAGAGGACAGGAAGCATTAGGATTTTGGCATTCATGGCCATATCCAGGCTAGAAATAACCCATCTCAGATGATCTGAATGTTGCTTGGAAGCACCAAGTATTTAGACTTGATTCTATTTAAACATGTACCTTGAGTGATGGAGTATCTACTTCAACATTTGTCATGTGATGACAAGTGCTGCTGTATGTAGCTACGAGATTCAGACTTTCAGCAAATTACTTTCAAATCTCAATGGACCTGTATCCCTAAGTCATTCAGTATAATTATTAGCTCATTAAAATCCTACTTCACTTTTCTTATAGTGCAAGTGCAATTCTAATATTGCCCTGTGCTCAGAACCTAGTTAGACCTAAAACTAACTACTCCTTCACTGCATTCCCTCATCTGAAAAATAATTCGGTTAAGTACAAAAAGAGAATGACCGAACACTGTAAACTCCTATGTCCACAATATTAGTATAAGTTTTATACTCTCTTGACAAACACTACAGCAGTTTAAATTCTGACGCATAGTAAACTAGGAATTTGATTTCTTTCATTAACACATTACTTTTTTTACAGAAAGCATCAAGACTGTAATAAGAGGGCTCCCAAGATAGACACGCCTAAGCATCAGGAGTTAATTAAGTAGGACAATAAGTAAGCATTTATGAGTGTGATAGAGGACCCAGCTGATTTAATTGCTAGTCTAATTATCAATTACAGAATCAAGAAATGGCATGTAAGTGAAATATTCTATTTGTTGATAGTTTCATGATTTTTAGAGACCCAGAAGAACAGTATTGATTTTTATTTCAGGACTACAGAAGGAATTTTTTTTCTCCTATTAATCAAATAGAGGTTCTTAGTACTTCTAAAATGACTAATAAATGTGTATACAGTCTTCTCATAATCAAATATTTAAGGCCTTTAGATCCTTTGCTCCATAAAAAAAATAAAAAGCTAGCAATTAAGCATTCAAACACACTACCTATAAACCACTCAGCTTAGGTCAAAACCTTTCTGCGTTTATTTTGTAATGAGAATAACTGTCCAATGGTGTGAAAGAGTCACATTAACTATTTACAGAGTGTTTGCACAAGTCAGTTTCCAGACAAAAAGAAAGGGGTCAGGGAACTATTTAAACCCATAACGGCAAAGAGCCAGTTGGCTACATTCATTGTTGAAATGCTTTATAAAGCAACTGCAAGAAACTAAAACTACAAAAAATTGCTGGAGAGCCAAAAATATTAATATATTGCAACACAGTGAACTTTTTACAAGCTGTAAATATTTTGAGGGTTCTCACATATAACCCATAAAGTATGTTGAAGTCTTTCTCAAAACTTCTAATATTAGCAGGTAGTTTGTAAAGAACAACATCTACCAGAAAAAGAGACCAGAAAGACACTGTATGTCACAAGACCGATGTTGTTTCCCAGTACAATTACCAAAAGCTAATTTTGGTGTGTATCAAGAGGACCTAGGAACTGGAGACAGGTCAAAAAACTAGGAAACAGAAGCCAACACCCATCGTAGCAGATACAGTCTCAGCTTTAGACACGTTAGCAAGCTGACTCTTATCAAAATAAAAACCCAGCATCCTTCAACCATTTTTCACGTCTGTTACAAACAACTAAAAACACTGCCAAGTTTTTAGCTGTTGAACGACTCCCTTGTCCAGGTATAAAAGAGACTCTTAACAGCTCAGCATCCAGAAAGGTGACCAACTATGTTTTCTGCTAAGGTGAGCCTAGCTCATCACTAAATCACAGACATTAGACAACACCTCTTGCTCTCAAATATGGCTAAATCCTCAAGCAAGGCAACAGCTTTTCATCAGCTTAATCCACACATTTTCCGACTGAATAACATTAAAAAAAAAAACCAAAACCACTCAAAGCCACCCCCAAAAATATTACTGACAGCATCAAGTGTACTTTTTCTGGTTTCCTGAGGGCGCTGAAGAAAACTCAGAACGGGCGTTTTTAGCCCTTCACACTCCAGGGGGGCCACTCGCCAGCGCGGGGGGCCGGCAGCGGGACAGGGGTGCGGAGGGGCCGCCGCCACAGAAACCCATCGCCTCAGGGAGCGCGCGCCTCGCCTTCCCGCCCTTTTGTAACCGCCGCCCGCGCGAGCACCGCCTCCTTTGCCGTCGCCCGGCAACGCCCAAGCTGCGAGGGCCCGGCCCGGCCCGGCGCGTTGCTCGGCCCATCCCGTCCCGTCCCAGCGCTGCTGGGCCCCGCAGCTCAGGCCGGCCGCTCCACGCAGCGAGCTCCATGGCGCACAGCCGCACCGACCCGGCGCAGTCGTGCAACTTCGTAGCGCGGGACAACTGCTGGTAACGGTCCCGTACCCACCACATCCCCCCTCACAGCCGGCGGCCCCGGGCCTCCGCTATTGCTTCTCTCCGGCCGCCTCCCTCCCCTGCCGCCCAAGGCAGCCCGCCACGGCAGCTGAAGGAGGCTGTTCGTGTGCTCACTTCACGTGTGTTTGTCAGTGCGGGTGCTCCCTCAGACACCCCCCATCTGCAAAAAGCCCAAGGTTTCCAGTGCCCGCAGTGGCACAGCCCTGAGCGGGACCAGCAAAGCAGTGAGTGACAGAGCCGGAGCGGCCAGCGCTGCCCGTGGGCTCCACGGTTTCCCTCCATCCTGCCCCTGGGTGTGAGGAACCGGGAGAGGGCTGGGGCAGAGCGGGGGACAAAGGGTCATTTCATCCATCATAGCCAAGTAACAAGCAATAGGACAAGAGGAATGGCTTCAAGTTGTGTCAGGGAGGTTTGGATTGGATATTAGGCAACATTTCTTCACTGCAAGAGTGGTCAGGCATTGGCACAGTCTGCTCGGAGATGTGGGGGAGTCACCATCCCTGGGGGTGTTCAAAAACCATGTAGACGTGGCACTTCACAGCATGGTTTAGGAGACATAGGGGTGCTGGGTTGGTGGTTGGACTTGATGATCCTAGAGGTCATCTCCAGCCCTAATGATTCTATTATTCTATGATCAGTCAACAGAAAATGGGAAGCATGTACGAAAAGACATTGGTCCTTGCTTTTCCAGTTTTTCAAAAAATGTGTCATCGCAAATTTGACCTCCAATTCCTAACATAAACATCATTTGCAAGGAAGTGCATTCACACATGCTGTTTCTTTTCCAACCTATAGAAAATATTTCCCCCGTTACCTCCAAGTTAGACAATCGTTAACTCATAAATAAACGTCCTGTTTTGAGGTAAAGGTCTAAAGTGTCATGCTAAAGTGCTCTGCTTTGTGACATTAGTACTTGCGTTGTGTTGGGTGTTGTTTTAATGAAAGCTTTCAACGTCATCTTAAATATTTCTGTTTCAGGAAAAAATACATTGAGAGTGAACTAGAAGCTGCAAGAAGATGGTCTCACAAATGGGGATTCTTGAAAACACCTCTTGAAGAGGTAAAACTGAATGACATCTGAGCAACACGTGAAATTTACTTGTACACAAATTCCTCTGGACACAAAATATGAGAGCACAGAAGACTAGAAAAGTACTGAGTGTGCTTTACTAAGCTAAGTTCCGAGGTAACAAGTGCACTGCTTTTAAGATGGGTTCAAAGTTTCAGTCTTCCTCTGAATAAAATACGGCAAGTGGTAATTTATATGCTCTGCATATTCTGATATATTTCTCTTGAGAAACATGACTCCCAATAGTGTTAACAAGTACTAGATGCACACTGACAGGAAAATATTTCCCCTTTGTCTATCCATATGGTAGCTTAAAAATCAAGGGGAAAAGGTTTTAGCTAATTAAATTTTCAGTGGGGGAATTTACAACGAACGAAAATATTTGGAGAGATGTCTATTCTCAGTGATGTTTAGATATTAGAATATAGTAGCACATAATGTTACATTTGGAATCACAGTATTTTATTCCTAAAGAACAGGATTGATGCAGCCCCTGAATAGCTATAAATGTACTTTCCATGGGACCAGAAGTATTTAATCTGTTTTAGGATTTTTTGAGGATTCACGTAGGCATCCAAGTTAGCATCTTTGAAAACTTTGGTCCTCTAGGCTTCAACATCCATCCTTGACAGCTATGGTCTGTCATGCATACCACCTTTGCATAGTACTAATAGATCTACAGCTGAAAAGTTGGCAAACTGCATTGTCACTATTAGCGAACGTGTGTATTTAGCATGTATTAATCTTTGGTTTATGGTCATATAAGATATATATATATATATATAAAAGTATAAAAGATATATTTCTAGCCCTTCTTGGACCAGTGATGTAGCTAAGAGAGTTGGAATCACTTAGCAATATTTGGCCTTCCATCTGAAATTCAGAATTACATCACTTTCTGAACCAAAAAGTACATTACAATAATTTCCAAAGCACTACAATAAGTAGTCCTGTTTTAGATGGAAGGGACAGGGAGTTCAGATGCAACAATGAGGGGAATGGTGTAGATATCAGATATTACAGCATATTTCAAGAGATAGAGTCCAATTTTTAATGTTGATGTTTTGGTTTTAGTTGATTGAAGATGAAAAGAATAAAAGTACAAAGCCCAAGATACAGCTTCCAGAACATCTTCAGGTTCGACCTGTGACACCTGTGGAAAAATACATTAAGGTTAGAAAATTAGATTTTAAAATTGCAGTAGAGCAATATCTGTCTTAAGAAACCACACAAGCTCTAAAAATCAGTTGTCTTGTAGAGGTGGGTCTTTAACTAAAGGTCAAAGTAAATTGTGTTTGCAACCCGAGCAATGCTTTAAAAGCAGTCATTTAAGACAAGGAATTGCCCTTTGGATATGGTTGTTAGTTCACAGAGCTTTCACTGTACACAATCATCTCTCTGTAAAGCACCTCCCCCCTGCGCTCCTCTGTGACATCTAGTAACAGAACTGCCGACCGTGCAGCTTAGTACTGCAGAGCGCTCACAGAGCCATTTGTGACTGCTGACCGTTCCCTGCTCGAATATACATACACGTGTCTTACTTCAAGGTTTATCACAACCTTAACTCTCAGTTTTAATTACTGGTTAAGATGCAGTAATTTTTTCTACCTTTATTTAAGACAGTCGTCTTTTTGGCAGGGGCAATGCCACTGTCCTTTTTAGTGGCACAAATTGGATTAGCCAGAAGCCAGTTCTAATCAGCCAATTCATAACTATTTGATTTTATGCTACAGGATTTATACTCACATATTCAGAGTCTAAAAGTTGTCAAACAGCTGGAAATCAGTTGAATGTGACTGATGATTTGATTTATAAATATACAGAGTGAGAATCTCCAATTAATAGGATAACTGTAAAGGCAGCTAAATCAGTGACATTGGGAGAGGAGCATATTCATAAACGGGGAAGCAGAATATGCTAACAAGAAGGAAGGTTAGTCCACTTAGAGAAGATGAAGGAAACAAAAGAGATTGGAAATTCCAACTTGCTGAACTAGCTTTCTTTCAAAGGATTCCAAGGGTGGGAAGATAAGGTGGGGAAGTAGTAAAAGCTTTTACTGAGATTACACTGAAACAAAAATTAAGAGCTAGTGCTGAGTATGGCAGAGAAACGAAATGGCAGCGTTTCTGCCATTAGTGCTACTTGTTCTTCAGCTTTGTCTCAAGCCTCCAATTTCAGTCAAGTTTACCTCTGCTTCAGCACAATGAGAGTGTACGTGTGTGAACAGATCTCGCAGACAGTTATCAGCTGCTGAAGTAGCATCCACAGCCTGGTGATACTGAAACAGTATAGTTTCAATTTAACCTCAGAATCTTTATTTGCTAAGGAAGATAAGGGTTAGCGGTGATTTAGGTCACCCTTTATATATGCAAAATGAAGTTTCTTAAGTCCTTATTCAGAAACGTGTCTTTCTGCACATTTACCTTCATGGTAACAGTCAACATATCTGTTCTTCTCTCTAGGTTAGCTTAGTAATTGCTTCTTCATAGTCCCTTCCCCAGATCGTAAGTGGGACATGATTTCCTTCATTATCCTGCTCAGTGGGTGGCACTTACGGCCATAAAAATTATCTTTTCAGAGGAACTGCTCCACCTAAATATCATAAACAATTTCTGGTCTTGGCCAAAGAACAAAGTGAAGCAACTCTGGCAAGAGAACTGAAACATTGTTCTCTTGCTGTGTATTTCTCTGCTAAGTCCCCAGATGCTAAAATGATGTAACATGCCCAGTTGAGATGATTCAGCCAAAGTAAGCACAGCAGTCAGTGAACAGAGGCTTTTGGCTTTTGTTTTGTTTCCTTTTGAGCTAGATTAGTTGCAGATTAACTTGATGCTTACCCATCTTTTAAAGTAGAAGGAAGGTGGAACAAATAAGTCATTCTTGATGCAAAAGCCAGCTTGGTCAGTAATATCTTTAGCATTTGGCCACCAAACTATTATTCCGTAGCTGCATTGCTACCAAATACATTACAGCAAATTAAAAGTGCTAGTTCTTCTGTTTAGAGACATTTACAAGTTTTAAAGATTATGACTATTATTATTATTCTTATTCTATAAGGAAAAAAACTAAAGTTGAAGATAAAATTCTTGTCCTAATAATGTCAAGCCAGTAAAGCCCTTAGAAAGGATTTACTTAAAAAAATTAAGAATTTAAAAAAAAATGCTAACATACACTACGAAACAATGTTTGCTTTTTGATTTCCTGCTATACATACCAATTGAGGCACTAAAAGATTTTTTTTAGAAGGGTGGTAAACGAAAGTTAGTTACTTCATTGGAATTTGGCCATTTTACTTCTCTCTTTCCCTGTGCCTTGCTATAGAATGGGACCTAAATTATTCTAGAGACTTCTTAAATTACAAGCTATCCTCTGTTATAAATCAAGCTTGCATGCAGCTGGGCTATCTTTTGAAGTTCTTATTTCCTTCCATTAACATCAGTGTGTGTTCAGGATATCAGTACATCATACTGCATTTAAAACCACTATTTTTGATAAGTTCTCATTTCCATCCACACTACAGCACAAAAGAGGATTACAATCAAAAACCTTTTAATAATTGAATTCTACATGTTACTTTTATTCTAGGTGATTCCATCTCCTCCAGTACCAAAGACTACCCAGGGATTTATTGGCTGGAGATCAGCTGTTCCAGGGTTGGAACTTGAACATGGTTTTCAAATCCAAAGCTGCAAAGGTACCTTTTTTAAGGATTTGAAGTGGCCATGTGAGCCCTCTGACTGACATTAAGGAATAAGTTAGGCACATAGATCCATTTGCATCCCTAAGTTAATGTTCTATAGTGGACTGTTGGATTGTTAAACATTGATGCTTTAAAAATTATTCATGTAAACATCCACAATCGTTTTGAAGTGCGAACATTTTAATGTAGCATTTTACTTGTTACTGATTTTTTGAAATCTATGGCATCCGAGCTGTTAACTCTGCTTCAGGTTTACTTAGAAGTAACAATTAATAAACTCATAAAGATCACAAAGCAGGTGCTACTTTTGTTAGCATTAGTAGGACTATGATTTTAAAATATTTATTGTAAGTCTTAAAAAAAACTTACTTTGTAATGACAGAGCACGTTTTTATAATTGTTTCTCCATGAAAGCCTCCATTCAGCCTCAGTTTCTCAGCAGCTTTTTCAAACACAAACAGAGACTGCCGTGTTCCTGACAATCCTGCCCTGCTGCTCACTCCCAATTAATCATTACCAGTATTGGAATCTGTGTTTAGAATTAGTTTTCAATCAGCACTCTGAACTGGCTCGCTACTGAGTTGCTCAAGTACCTTCCTAGCACAAAACCATCTCTTTTGTAAAGAAGGGGGATGAGAAGAGGCAGAAAAGAGCAGCAAGGTGTGACTTAAAATTCACTTAAGCTGCCATGGAACTGCATCGTTATATTTGGAAAGAAGCTTTCCTCATTTAAAAAACAAAACACAACAAGCAAACAAAAAACACCTGCAGAAAAGACAATTATCAGGCTTCATCATAGTGTGTCCACTGCAGCTTGAAAAAAACAGGCAAATCATAAGGACGGTTAAGTCATAATTATTAAATGCATTGTCTTTTGTGTTGTGCGTGCTTTACAGGTGGTTTGTGTAGTTACACACGTAAGTAACTGAGTAGTTCCCAGTGCAGATGCCTGACTGGTATAAATAAAGCATACAAAGGCCATTTAGCAAAATGAAGTCGCTTTCAAAAATCAGTTTTGGTATCAAAACAGGATTTTTTCAATGAGTTGATCAGAATGCGCATGTGTTACAAAATACTTATGTTGCTTCAGTTTTGTGTATACTAATATTTATACCGCCCAGGACTGGTGAAAGCCTCAGAAACAGTAGGGGATTGCACTGGAGTTACTGGTGCAGCTACCATGGTGCTATGGATTTCAGTCTTGCAATTGATTACCTACCCAAAGATTTGCCAGGACTTTTGGAAACTCAGGAGGAGACTCATTTAGTTGTAGCAACTATTTGCAGGATATAGCTCTAATTGGCTAACGTGTTTAAACTAGGACATTGTTTAAACAAGTAACAGCCTCCAAGAAATCAACACAGGCAGCTCCTTATAACTCTCTATTACTTAAAGAGGAAAGACTTTCCTCTCTAATCCTGCTGCAAGACCTCTTTTGTATTCTGCAGCTATCAATATCTACTTCTTGAGTCAGCACTAAGTCCTTGGCTTTCATAGCAGTAGGTCAGCAGCTAGTGTTTGTTCTTTCCTTCTTCCCAAGAAATGACTCACAATGATCAACATCCCACCTATTTTTTTTAACATCCAGTTTCAAATGCCCACAAAATAATATTTTACTTTTTCCATATTCTTTACAAATAATGGAGAAGTGACTCATATCCTTTGGAAAGATTGCCCAAGAATGAGAATACATAGCAGAAGTAACTTCAGGCACATTACTTAAAAACCAGAATAAAGAATAACTTGGAATCAGACTCTGAAAATTTAAGCTAAATTGCAGTTAAGTACTAACTGTAACATGTGTAAACTGTTCTTTGAACAAGCAAGATAATTGTAAGAACAATATTTTAAATCTGTGTGCTTTCTTGTCATTGCTAGGTTTGTATCTTTATTTTAATCACATGGTTCTTCAGTTCATTTTAAGGTCACATATAGATCCTCTTATTCTTGTCTGACTTATATAAACCGGTATAGTAAAGATTAATATGTAATTTAGTAGCAACATGAATAATGACATGAATTCAGGCCAAATGAAAGGGAAGCTTCAAGACCACTTGTTTTTTAAAAAATGTTATATTAAAGAACCAAAGCTGGCACCTAATATCCAGTAGATGTTTGTATGAAGTGAAATCCAAATCCGTGTGAGTCATGGTTTGATTCTGAAGACCAAAATAAATTCTTTGTCCAGCATCTACAGTTGGACATTTCTGAAACTTATTCCCAATGTCTGAATATTAACTCTGTACTAACAGTAAGGAGTTTTGATTATACTTCCCATCATTTGAAGTACCCTTACTTTGAGATGTACTTTGATATAGCCTGATTTGGGATGTGTAAGGAGTATTGTCTAAATTCTTAACTAATTTCTCTAGCATAAATCTGTCAGTTAATGGATCCATGTATTTGGGGTTTTGCTGTTCAAGAATACATGAAACTATAAACCTATTTCTTTTCCCAATGCTTCCAGTTTGACCCTTTATACCTGAAAAAATTGTGTAGAAGTTGTGGATTTGCAGCTAACAAAGGACTGCCCAGTCAACTGCCCCAACTGTGAATCCAGAAGGCCAATACAGAGTTATGAAATCGCCTTATAACGTTTCAAACCTGGCATTTAATTTGTGGAAATTAACCTATTTATTGGAGCCAAGTTGGGCACATAAATGTCACTGCACACCGTAAAATATCACACCATCTCTAAGGTCAGGACATTGTTAATAAACTCAGTGCACACACTGGGGAAATGCTTCAAAACAAAATTAAATCACTTCAAAAATGCAGCACAAGACAATTTTAATTCTATATAAAAGTCGTAGACCTGTGCTTTTCTGCAAGTCAGCAGAATGGGATGTTTCTATACATATGTAAAAAGTTACACAGTTTATTTTCAACCAAAATTTGAAAACAAGGTGCAAGTGTATTTAGATGTCTTCTACACTTCAATCTAAATTTCATTTGGTGTAGTCTTTCATAAAGCTTTTGGTGGTCTAAGGTTCACGTTAGCGAAGTGACATGCACCTGCTCCTCAGTTGACTAAATTTTTTCAGAAAACTAAAGCCATCTTGTCTTCTGACTGTTGTTTTCAGATAAATGAGTTCTTTGGTAACAGGCTCACTGTAAAGAGGAGCTATGGCTGGTGCTTTCAGTATTGCATGTGCAAAAAGTTTACTGTATTTGATACACAGTCACCACAGCAAGGCATGAGAATAGGTCAGCCATACACCTTTCATCACCATGGATGCGTACCTGCATATACTTTCGTGGGTGCATGGTGAAATAATAGTAGAGGCTTAAGTGACGGTTGTATTTAAGCTGAAGAACCATGAAATCAGAATTATCTTTCACACAAGCATTTGCTTTGTAAACAACAAAATTGGGTGACAAAAACCTGGTGCATTTTCCTTCACAATGTGTATTCTGTGCTGCTAGAACTGGCACTTCCTTTTTATAATTTCATTAATATAAGATATTTTACTGGGAGCTCAAAGTTGAAAGATTATTTATTTAAAATACATTTTGCATCACAGAAGAAAGACTTTTTTTATTAGGCGATAGTGCAATGGTGATCCTGAATAAGCAGCACTGCTCAAATTGTAGTCACCCTACAAGTGTTGCTGCACATTTTGAAAGAAGCGAAATGAAAGGCAACCACAGCATGTGCGTAGCCAACTGATCTGGCTACTGTAAAAGGTGGCTGCTTAGAGAATAAATCTAATTGCTGTTCTGCAGAGACACTTCTACAAAGTCACATGCTGTGTCTATCCTTATGGATGCCCATTGCAGTCTTATGTTTGTGCAAAAATTACTGTCTCCAGTACCTGCTATTGCCTCTTTGTCCACCTGAAGTAACTTTAAGTCTGAGATCGCTTGCCTTATGCAACAGGGGAGGTATTTTTCTTTTCAGAGACTTAAGGCTCCCCATTCACACATGTAATTTTCCCCTTAGTGAAGGATTCTCTGTGGTTTCTTCCACATTCTACAAAGTACCGAAGTACCAAAGTGACAAACGCTAGTCTAACATAGTCATTGGCAACCAGACCAGAAACCTCTGCTCCCATGTGAAGCCCAACCCAGGTCACTTCTTGCATCAGGTTCCTAAATGTGTTGTATTTAGCTCCCCTTGGAACCGTAAGTGTCAGCGTAGCAAGACAGCTCAGGCCCACTCACAGACTATTACCTTCTTCCTGACTCCTGTGGTTTTCACATCCCGTCAAATTGTTATTTAATAGTTGAAAGCATGTCAAACCATTTCATAGGACCACAGTGTAATAAATTTAACTGTACTGGAAAATGATACCGTTGTGCTGTGAAACTGATTGGGTTGCCAGTGAACAAAACATTGTCCCTTCAGTCTCCTCTATCATACATGGCAAAGATCAGCAGTATTGAGAAATAAATTCAAAACAAAACCAGAAACTTTGTGAAAACAACACAGATCTGATTCATGTTGCACCACTGAAACAAAACACTGGCAAGGCTCATTATTTTTCTCAGTTGAAGATAATCTTGACCTTAGGGTTTCAGGCTGCTCACACACAACTCCAGACTTACTCTGCTACACGGAGAACAGTTCAAAGAGATTAAAGAAACACTCTTTCCTGTATGCCTCAGTGGTGGTTTTATTTCCGTAATGGGTTCCAACTGGAAGTTTGCTGATATAACCTGAAGAATACCACAGGGCAGCTTTTCATCTCAGTGCAGAAAGATGTTGTGTTGCCACCTCTGAAGTAAGACACACTGAGCATTACTCAGTCAGAGCCTCGGGTTTTACAGGCTTGGACAGAGAATGAAATGTCCAAAAACCATCCCAGGATGGCAGTAGGCCACTGGGCATCTTGCACAAAGCTGGCACAAAGAACTGGAGGTTGTGTTCATGAAGAGTGTTCTGAAGCATCTGCATTTTCCTCTGCAGTGTCTGCATTTTCCTCTGCAGCATCCACGAACTGCCATGGCGTCGGATGGCCGCCACGCAATGCTGAAGCTTAGGGCTCAGCACTGAAGCAGAGCTCTCAGCATTTAGGGAGGCAGTTAACCAGATGTTCAGAGAAGGATAAGATGGGGCCAGACCATCTGATAAGTATAAAAGTAAACATAGCAGGTTAATTTAATGCCTTATCATTTAAACAAATGCAGCTGTATTTACTATAACATGCAAAGTTCTAGCTGGACACGAGGCAATGTATTATTCAGAACATCATTATGGCTGATCCCCTGTGTAAGATTTTTCCAGCCTTTAATGATTTAGTTTTTCTTAAATCAGTACATTGATCTCAAAAGTAACATTACACAGCCTTAGTAAACCTTCTAAAAGTACAAAAATTTCACTGGGTGTCTAGCAACAGCACAGGAAATTATAGATCAAAGGCTGGTTGTTACTTCTTGGTGTTTTTTTTTTTCTTTTTTAAGAGATGAGAGCGTATGAAAACTCTGAGCTTAGAATAAGCACACTTCCTACTCTTTGGCAGTGCACAGTAGAGGTTACATTTTATAGAAGAGGTGTGCTAGGTACATTATAGTACAATACATTAAAGTAACTTTTTTAGAGAATATCTCTGAGGATAATTACCTGTCATATCTTTTACATCATTTAAGTTTATTACTCCTGACTTGTGTCAGTAACAAAAAGCTCAGAATTTTAATGATAGCTAAGAAAGAGGTAATCATGTTTCATGCAAGAGCAGTCTGTTTCTTTTATTTCAGTAAATATTAATTTCTTAATTTCCTGGTAACAAACTAAGAAAACTCCGACCAAGTTTTTGCTTAATTTCTCCACAATTTTAAATGATCCATAATAAATAAATAGATTTCAAATACTAGGTTTACTTTTAAAAATAATCAGCATAAAGATATTACACGGTGCAGGTGTAAACTGATGCTGCCACAGGCAGAGAGCTAAAACGGGAGATCGTTCAAAATTCCCTCCAGTCCTACTTTCCTGTGTCTCTGTCAGACCCCAAAGACAGCAGCATCCCAGGGTTCCTTACGTGTTCCTCGGGCATTTTCAGTGTCACACTACAAACCGTACTGAAGCATATCTAAAGCCCTACAGCACCCAGATATTTGGACATTAATAAATGTAAATTACACCTTGTGGTTGCAGGTTGCTATGTTGCCCAGGTTTGACTCAACTTTCCATTTGGCCCTCTCCCTCGTATTTTCCCCCTTCATGCTTTATCTGCTTCTCTAAAGAAGTGAAATAAACTAAGGATTCACTGAAGATTGAAATAAACCTGAGAACTTCAAAGCACAAAAATAGATGCAGCCATGAGGAAATAAACAGAACAGAAAGCATCTTCCTTCCTCCCCACATCCTCTTCAGTTAGGTGCAATTAACTGCAGGATCAGGCCTTGCAGGTACCCACCTGGGATTAAACGTGGCTGGGCAGGGCTCTTGTTAAGCAATGGTTTTAACAGCTCCGGGAATATCATTATTTAGAGTTCCAATACAGGGAGTGCAGAAGTGACCATTCTCCCTCTCTGCTTCCTTAATAAAGACTCTTTATTCAATTCATTTTTCTAAGTCTGCTTTCCAGAAAGATGATTGTCGTGGAGAACAGCCTCACACCGAAAAGAGACATGGCAGCCTTCACCCCCCCACACCCTGCAACACACACTTCTGTCTCTTGCTTTTTCCGCACGGTGCCTCCAGGCTGCCGCGTGACACCCAGCTAATCTGTCCTGCTGAGGATGCCACGCAGCCCTGTGCTCCAGCCTGACCTAAACCTGCCAATGCCTTCTCACTTCTCACAGGCTGAAAACAGCCCCCCCTTCTCCTCCTGAAGTGAGAGACGGTTAATGCTTTTATTCCTCACCGGGGAGCAAGATGAACCCAGCTATGCTAGTGAATCTCCTTTGCTTGCTGACATGCGTCAGACACAACATTCTCATCCTTAAAAGCTGGAACAAAAACAAAAACAAAGCAAGAGCCCAAAAAATCCCAGTGAGCTACAGTCCCTGTCTGGAAAAATTAAGCAGCCATTATTGCTCTTATTGCCAGAGCACAGTCATGTCCTTTGTTTAAATGAAAGCTGTAGTGATTTCTTGTGCTCCCCATCATGAGCATTACAGCTTCCATCTTAGCATTGTACTTGCTGAATGAACAAAAGCCACATATTTAGAGTCTCATAGGAGAAGCCAAGATACAGCTGGCAGGCTGGAGAAAGTGGGGACGGACGCTGTTTGTTGGCTCACTTGGGCAGAGGGATGTTGTTCCCCACCTCGTTTCCTTCCGGGCTGCAGTTAGGCAAAGCTGGGAGCTCTCTGTGGCAACACATCCTTAGGGGCAACAAAACTGCCCTTCTTACTTAAGCACAAGTCCTGAGAAGTCAGGCTGGCTGTGCTGCTTCTGTTGCAGGAAAAACGAGGGTGTATGAGCAGTGGTGCTGCTGGGTCAGGGACTGCTCTTTCCCTGCAGTGCAGAGCACCAGGAAATGGGCCCTGAAGCTGTAAGAGAGGAAAATTCACTTTAGTCTACCCTTCGGGGGGGTCTTGAGCCAGCTCTGACCAGGGCGCAGTGGCAGGGTAAAGGGAGCACATTGCACTGCAAATTAGACAATAACTGGGCTCTCAAGGAGCGCTGCTGATGCTTTTGTTCTCCTAGAAGCTGTGTCCTTAATAATTTCTGTTACTTTTATGCAAATTAGAAAAGTTTCACCAGCTTGCACCGCAGTTTTGACCAAAACAGTATTTTTCACCACATTTGTTTGTCCTTCTGTTTGTTTAATGTAGGAGTGCTGAGCAAATAAGCATTTTAATGGGATAACCACTGGCAATGGATGGCTCGAGACTCACCTTGGGTCAGCGCTGTTTACCTTGAGAGGGAGCAATCATCTTCTTCATACTCAGAAAATCACAATTAAAATGTCTCTCATACGTTTGTGCAGTATTTTACACTTAAAGGACTCAAGGAGGAGTAAGGATTGCCTAAATCTGCTTTTAATTCTCCCTTCATTTGCACTGTTGGAGTCACTGCTAATCAGTCATTAACTGCCAATAGTGACAGGCGTCACCAGGCTGGTTCTGCTCATGCTCTTTTCTGCTGGGGAGCCAGGCTCCGTACTGCTGCGCACACCTACTGGCTTACTGGTTCTGCTGGAGTTAACAATGCTGAGGTTCTGTGGAACACAGAAGACACCAAATTACATAAATGCTGCAATTATTTGGAATGTATTTTATATTCATTTCATGCATGTATTTGGCAGTATTGCTACAGTTGTTTTGGAGCTGAATAATGCATATGCATATAGCAGTCATGGATGTGACAGAAGCATCCAAATATGAGAAAGGGTCCTCAAACCTGGTGAGCCAAATCTCTTTCTGTTTTGAAGAAGGGCTCTGCACTGATGATTCACATTTTTTCATGTGAAAAAGTAGATAGACTCTGTTGCCTTGTAAGCCTATGCCTACTGAATGGTCCCCATAAGCCAGGTGACGGCCAGTTTGCAGAGTTTGTCCTATACCTCAGGTTCCAAAAGGTTGTCTTGTTCATCTGGTCTCGCCTAAACCCAGTGGGTTTTCGGTACCTGACATAAAATACATCAGACAGCGCTGGACTGGATGGTGAACCTCCTCAGGTCTGTGCTTCTAAGGAACAGTTCTGAACTTAGACTTCAGCTGACTCCCACATCCTCTAATCAAGTCACCACTTGAGGTGGGATCATATCTGTCAAAAACGCAGAGAACAGACTTACAGCCATATTTAATCACAAATGCTACTTAAATTAAGCCTAGACAACAGTTGACCCAGGGCCTGCAGAGCCAGAATAGCATAAAAGGACAGGGCCAGTAAGATTAGAGTGCAGGGCAGGACATGCTGTTTTAAGAACGGCCCACAAATGGATGAAATAGAAAGTTAGAAAATAAGTTCTCTGTAAGATATCATAAAATATTAAAGCTCGTAAGACTGTAGTTTCAGCTCAGGTCTCTCACAACACTAATAAAAATAGCAAGCTTCACTTTCTTTCCTGATGACTACAGACTTCCCTATAAAATTACAGCTTTATTATGCATAATTCAATTTCATCAACTGGTTTTCTTTATTGTCCCTTCTAATTATGCACACATATACTTGTCATTTATTAGAATATATAAATCATGCCCAAAGAACTGCACAGAAGTACATACACACTTCCTATATAAGGAGAATGGAAAAATCAGTCAGGCTAATGAGGAATTTATTTACTGCCCTGTCCCATTCTGGATTTGGAGGTGTTTGTACAAATTCAGAAGCCACCTCTGACCTCTGCCTGAACCTCCCTTTGATTGTTACAAGGGCATTAATTAAATGTATTCCATAACGTATCACACCACCTTTAATTGTGTTTTATTTCTGAAAAACAAGGGTAAATGCACAAAATTTTTTGTGCTTCTAACAGCCTATTGATGACAATGCAGCAACTCAATGTGTTGCTTGGTCCTGGCTCAGAGAGACTAAGGTCAGTGATGTTCGGTATTTCACATAGATTGATTTTAAACTTCTCTGATCATGATTCAGGACTGGGGTCCAGATTCAGACCTTTAAATGATACGCTACAGGATCCTTGCTTTCTCCACAAAGCTACAGAGGGAGCTCCGGTGATAAGGTCTTACTGTTAGACTTCAAAGGTAGTTGTCTGAAGTCGGTCAGTGTGGATAACCCCTTCAGGGCAGGGTGCCGGGCTGTACAGGAAGAGAGCATATTGAGTGTGTTCCTTCTCAGCACACATTTACTGCGCTCACCACTCACCCTTCCCTTCAAGAACATCCGTCAGAACAAAACTAAGCAAAAAAAACTTAGAATGTTTTCTTCAGCACTTACCAAATTACCTATGGAATATAATTAATCTCATCTGTGCATCATATCGGCAAGGTGTCAGGATAGCACATAGTCCAGAGGCATTTACGTACAGTGAAGACTGTAATGCCAGCAAGTCTCTCTCTCCTCCTCTAGAGGAGAGAGACTTGACATGCCACTGTAATGGATGGTTTGTTTGTTTATGGTATTGATTTATTAATTTGTTACATGCTAATCATTAATCGGCATCTGGTGCACAGGGACAACAGAAGAGGTCAGACAATCAGCGTGCAGTTTATTGCCTGCTGGCCTACCATCTCTTCTCCAGAGCTCCCAGAGACGCTCAAATTTGTTAAAACACCAAACAGGCGGATGAATTGAACTTCAAGCCCAGGAGGGGGATGTTTCATAAAGTAAATGCCAACACTGTTTTGCACTCCTTGGGTTGAGCCTAGACATGAAAGCACTCTTAAATAGATAAGGGCGAGCTTGCCTCATGTCCCTAAGGTCAGAATTTGGCTAAACATATGCAGAACATGTTTGGCTCATTACACATGTGCATATTAAATCTACATTCAGCAGCAAGGGTACAGAAAGACAATATATGGTAAAAATACTGGAATTGGACTTCAAAGATCAGGATGCAACTCCACGGCCTCCCAGGGTGACTTTGGCCACAACAGTCACTCTCCCCTGCTTCAGTTCCCATCTGTAAAAAGCAAAATAACCATCCCTCATTTTTACTTCATCCATCTTTGCAATTTAGACTCAGAGTTCTTTGTAGCGGTGTCTCTCAAAATACATCCAGCTCCCAGCACACAATGTCCTCCTCCGAACAGCCTTATGGAAATGTTTCAAAAAAAAAAAACCAAAAAAAAAAAGAACCTTATAAAATATCCACTGATGAGATGAGACCACCAGCCCAACAATGCAGTGAGCAGCTGTAATCTGTGGGAGGATTATTTCTCTTTGCCATAAATGCCATCTATTTTTCAAGACACAAGTTATTCCCTTTCATAGAACAGTGAACTCAATATCTGCAGACAACTTGCCTTCCAACCAGTAGGCTTTTCAAAAGCTCCCAGTAGTCTGTGACACTAAATAGAAAGTGTCACGTCTTGCTGACAAATATTAGTGCTAGCCTGCGTAATTAACATAATTCGTCTCTTCATTGGATGTTTTATTCCAGATGAGCTGCTTTTCATCCATATTTTCTAGAGGGAAAAATATGCATTCTGACATGCAATGCTAATGCGCCCTCTGCAACGACCCCTTATCTCTAACTTTTCATTCTCACCTCCCATTCTCTTCAGTGCATGAAATGAGCTCCAGCAGCAGCTATTGGTCAAGAGTCTCATACCTTGGATACCTGCCAAGGGTTTTGGGGTGTTTAGCACAGACAGAAGGTCTATTCTTATGACACACACATTTAAATTTAGCACTAAACTGGTGGAAAAAAAGAGAAAAATATGTAAAATGTCACTTTCTGACAAGCAGAAAATGAGAATTCATTCCCCTGAGAATTAAATGGACTTTTCTGCTTCCAGTCACTAACTATGACAAGGTTAACATTTTTCAGTCTAATGACTAAGGACATTAAGTGTGCATGTGAATAAGAAATAAAATTACTAGAGGGTATTAGCTAAGTGTGTGACAACAGCCCAAACTGACAGCGGAACTCCAAGGATGCAGATTCTAACTAACACCGACTGTTTGCCATGGAGAACCAGTGGACAACAGAAACATGGGGTACAACTACATGGAAGTCATCTTCCTTTCTGTCATTATTATTACTATTATTACAAGAACGTAAGCAATCACAGGAAGATACACATCCCTGGGTGGGGGTAGAGCGCATATCAGATCGCATCTACCATGCTTCCAGTGTCCCGGCAGGGACGCTGAACGGGGCAGAACATTCACCAGAAGCCACAAAAGCCTGAAGAGACTCAGAAGAGGAAAACTTCCAAGACCATCTCTTATTTCCCCAAGTATTCTTTCACCACTCCCCGTTCCTCAGTTCTGATATGACTTAAGGATTAGGGTATGAGATCAAGCTTCACTTGTGACTTGCCTTAGCTTCTGTCCTTCCCAGTTCAGTTTTCCCTGTAGCTCCTCACTGCCTTCCTCAACTATGGCAAACGTAACACATGCGGCTATGGCTTCTAGACAATAATGGATTTCCAGCTAATGCAGCACCAAGCAGGGAGGACTCAAGGAAAATGAGAAGTCTCCGTGTTATTGATATGCCCTAGGTATTCAGATACTGGAAATTATCAACTAATGGGAGTCTTTCCGGACATAAATTAAATTGGGGCAGGAAAAGGTAAGACAGAAAGATTATATTTTCAAATATCTAATTTGTTCTGTGAAAAATAAGTGTAAAAATGATGTTTTAGAGATCTGGGCCAAGTTTGAGCAAGCACTTTTAAACACGGGTGGTTAATATGTTATCTAACAGAATGAAGCAAGCTGCGAGGACATCAACAGAC
The DNA here is from genome assembly GCF_963921805.1 of Phalacrocorax carbo. Taxonomy (NCBI): domain Eukaryota; kingdom Metazoa; phylum Chordata; class Aves; order Suliformes; family Phalacrocoracidae; genus Phalacrocorax; species Phalacrocorax carbo. The sequence goes on from NC_087526.1 coordinate 4,214,920, forward strand.
TTCAGTGAAGAGAGCTCTCCTTTTATTATTTCTGCCTTTGATTGGGTTTCAAAAGCTACTTGGCCACAACTGAGAAAAATCTAAAGCTTAAAATCTAAGGAACAAATCAAGCATTTAAATAAATGAAAATAGGCACTAGAACTAAAAATAAAAAATGAAAGAAACCAGAAGAAAAGAAAACGAGTACTGTCAAAACCATGGAATTTACCTCCAGGTCAGCCAACTGGAAAGATTCCCCAATTTCTCCTTGCTTTGCTGTGGCCCAGCGGGGTCCCCATCAGTCCGAAACAATAGGGGTTTTTATTTTTCTAAAGTTAGCGTGATGTACTATTGGGCAGCTCAGTTACAGATCATGTTCCCTGCAACATCAAAGGCTGGATTCCCCTCTATTCATTTGCAACTAGCAAACGCACACCTTATAGCCTTTGAAGGGTTTTGGTCAAAGCAACATGAAATTATTCCTGCGTGTTTTTACGCCAATAGATGATGCCTAACTCTGTCCCTCTAATTCATGCTGGCACGGCTATGTTCCCTCCATCTTCCTCTCTGCTTTGCTTGGTTTGCTCCCAGAAAGAGGTACAACCGTACCTGGAGATCTGCAAAGAGAAAGATCATTGTAAACCCAGCTCTCATTTAGGAGCCAGTTCATGGGTTAGCAATGATGAACAGGACCTCTTTAGCAGGACCAGCCATTTCTCAGCCATGCAGTGAGCGCAGCTGTAGAGCTGAGCGCTTTAAGAAGAGAAGCATCAAGGCAGCTATTCGCCTTAGATGAGACTTCCCCCGGTGCTGTGTGCGCCCTTTGTGCCGCGCTCTGATCTGTATTCCACGCTGCTCTCGCTCCGACCGGTGTCTGATTACTTTTGGTCCCTGGCCTCATTACCTCACACTTCCCTACAATAAACTGCATAAGCCACTTATCTCCCTGTAATCCTGATAAATCCAAATAATTTTGAATGAGTTTGTTTTGTTCCTCTGTCCCCTACCCTCCTGCCCCTCCAACTTCCTCAGCCTTATTTTATGGCATCAGCATATCTAAGGCACTTTTGAAATTACGTTCCACTCAAGGTCACTACACTGAATTTAATTTTTCCCCCCCATACAGCACATCTATGTTTTAACTCCCATCTGATTTATTTATACTGTTTATTATCAGAGACCAATTCAATCAATACAAGCTGGAATTCAAACACGCGGACACGTTTGAATTATGTATACAAACACTCATCAAGAGATATAAGACAACTGCTATCGTCCAGATCATTCCTCTAACATATGGCTGCTTATAGGTAAGGAGGCTCATAGTAACAAATTTTTATACCTTGACTTCTACTTGACCCCAATGGTTGTTTGGTTACTGGAAACCAAAGGAATTGAAATAGCGTCACGAATTCCACAGAAGAGGCTTGGACAAGGAATCTCTGTGTTTCTTATCCCAAGCCAGTAAGACCGTATTTTAAGATGGGCTTTCTAAGTTGACAGTTCCTGTATTAGCTTCTGTACACACAGGAATTCTAGCAAAACACCGTGAAACCATACCGGTCATGTCAAGCAAACATTGCAAACAGAACAGCGCATGGAGAACTAGCACTTGAAGGAAAACTAAAGCACTAACCTCAATTGCAGCCTAGGTTAGGCATTAAACCAACCTAAACGGGATGCTGGAAGCATACTAGAAAGTGAATAGCTTTTGGCTTCCCCCTGCAAACCTCTATCCTTGCTAAATGTTAACAGTCACCATGAGCCTCAGACACGGTTCACAACCGACTCCTGGTTGTCTTTGAACACCGTTGGTGGTTAAGACTCAAGGAACACTGCAAATTCAAAAAATGAAGGCAGAGAGAATGTGCACTCACAGGTTCTGCTATAGGCAGAGGTAAGCTACACACCCTGGACTGGAGGGGTCTGAGGCACAAAGACTAATCAGAAAATCTCAGTGGGATGCATGAAGTTTGGGAAAGAGGAGTGCACATTGTTCAATACAAAAATACCTTGCATCCACTTAGTTAACTTCAGTGCTAACGGGAGTCTGTCATGGTGAGTAAACGCAAAATGGTAGATCAATGTCCGCCCTCCTCAACGTGGGGGTCTCCAGGACTAGACGGCAGATCCCTGCACTGCTGTCACCTTCGTAGTTACATTCTCCCGCCGATCTGCAGTTCTGTTTCTGTGTCCTTTACTACCCTCCTTACTGCTCTGCCCTCTCCCTCCTCTCCCCAGCAAAAATCCTTTGCAACCTTCTCTCTTCCAGTCACTCTTCTGAAAAAGTTATTGCTCTTTTTCCTTACTGATACAAGGTCTTCTGCCACACCACAGCCGCGCTGGTTCACACTGTATAGAGGCACAGCCAAGGGTGTCCGGGATTGAATCACGGCCTCGCTGAGGCCCTCTTGACTGCGATAGTGTCAGGCTTCACCCCTGCATCTTCTCTGGCCTAGAGTTAAATGAGTCCCAGGAGTCTTTCTGAAATTTTGTTTTAATATTTCACCATTTACGCACAGCGAATATTTTGGCTTCTCTATCAACACATTTCTGCTTGGCAACTCCCCGTTTGAATGCTGATTGTGTTTTGCATAAAATTAACTAAATTGCAGCCCTTCTGTTTCATTGGTACTTTTTGTCTGCTTCCTTCACGAACAATGCCGGGGAGATTGCAAGCTGACTACAATTCTCTTTCCTAAGCAAGAGGAAAACAACATCTAAGAGCCCAATCAGTACAAGTTTCCTGATGCGTGTTGGTTTTATAAGCTTTATTGTACTCTGGCATTTAACAATTTCTGTTCATTTGATTCACTTTAAGAAATGAATGTAATGATTGCCAGAGTGTTCTGCACTACTGTTGTCTATCGATAAATATGGAACAGGTATAACAACAAGCTTGCTCTTTTTTTCTATTTAAAAATTCACTGAGCTAACAAGTTATTTGTGCAATGCCACAGTAACCGCAGGTCTTTGCTCTCGAGTTTCAACACTCGGTTTCCATAGGGGTGGTTGCTATACAAGTAAGGCTAGATCAACAGTGGTGTTAGGCTTCCAGGTGTGTTGATAAAACACATGAGCACAAAACTCTACTCGGGTGTTGCTGAGTCAAGGGGCCCACATCGCCACAGGTACGGAAGTTCCACCAATAAATGGCACTTTTTAAAAGAAATAACCTCTCTTGTCTTCACTGAAAGGGATTTGAATACCAGGGAAGTTTCAGGGCTGTGAAGCAGGAACAGAGGGAGAGGCTCGGCTGCTGCCTCAAGCGAAGCGCAGCTCTTGGTCCAGTAGCAGATCCACGTGTTAGACAAGGAGACACATCGTTCCCGAGGGCCTTGGGATGCGGAGCAGCAAAATGCCTGAAAACTAATGCTGCAACATAGACTCTGCTCTCCTTCTCCTTTCTGGATACGTCCATTCACCACAAGGCATGTCCTCGCAACATCTCACTTGTAGCAACAGCACCGAGCCTTTCCCCTCTGCAGCATCACATGGGAGGAACGCGGAGGGACAAAGTAAACATAGGCAAGTTTGGAGTGTAACTCAGGTAAAATCAGAAACCTTTCCAAAGGGGAAATGTTTGGGGGACATTTCACTCATGTTTGGAAGTATCAAAGGTGACAGTTCTGAGACATGCAGGGCTCTCCTTGGCTACAGTGACTATTTCTAAATAGCAGCAGTCGCTGTTCCAGGCCTGCTGAGGGCTCTGGGGGAAGAGCAGTCAGCGCGACGGCTGGGAGCAGCCGGGGAGTCAGCCCAGGCAAGGGAAGCGGGGAGCTGATAAGCATAAGAAAGCGTGATGAATTATTCCTGTGCTTGTCATCTTTGTTTATGTTACTGCCTTTTGTGTCCGGGGGAACCACAGTCCTTCCAAAAGAATTGCTCTGGATTTCGTAATATTAAGAGACAGTCGTGACGTTTGTCCTCCCCTGCGCATAATTAAACTCAAGGCATTTTTAGGGCACTTTCTTCTCCATAATGATCTCCCTGTTTCTTTAGCTGAGGAATCCAAAGTTCATTAACAACTCCTCACTAAAGTCTTCTGGAGGCTGATCCTTTCCCTGTGCTGTAGCACAGAGCCACAAAAGTAACAGCTGCAGTGCAAAATGCACAGATCTTTTGCTTACCTGTTTGTTCCCTTCCTTTGGAAGGGCTGTTATTACAGCTTCCCTTCTAGAAACGGACTTTTGCACACCAGTGCAACAGAGAAACAACATTTGCTGGGATTCCTGATACTATACAAGACAGAAATCAAGTTCTCAAGATCCTACGTGAAGCAGCGGCAGAGCTGATCATTGATTTCTGGAATCGAGAGCCTCAGTCACATTTCTGCCTGAGCGCTGCCTCTCAGTCCGCTGTCTCCCGATGTTTATTTCTGGCATAGCTGATTACTTTAAGACAGGCAATATCATCTGCTCTGTCTACATCCCATTTTTGTTCTTTGGAATAGGAACTTTAAGCAACAAATACAATGTTGCAACAATTAAAATCAGCACCCAGCCACGCTGCCATCCAGTCTAAACAGTTTCCAGACCATTGTATCACACAACAGCATACATTTTGTTGCATCTATTTGCCCCGCTCCTCCCTAACGAGAGCTGCCAAACAGAGTCTGATTTCTGGTCTTCTTATCCCAGCAGCTTCCTCCAGTGTGAATAGCTTATTTACCTCCCTGGCATTTATCATCTGAGATGGGGAGCAATTCTACCGGCCGCGCCCCACTCTCCTGGCCCTCTCAGGAAGAGCTCCTCTCTCCTTTCCCCTGGTTAATTTAGGGGTCTCTTTGAGCTTCAGTTCACCTCTCTCACCTAACCAGAGCAGCACACACTGTTCCAGGGCTCGTCTCGCCAGACATCAATTTTCTTCTCGTTTGCCCCAATATGGTGTTGGATTGCCGCACTCCAACCCATTTCCCAGCTGCAACACATTGGTGACTTCTGTTCTATTCTTTCCAAAGGATGAGCCTCCAGCTTCCAGCACAAAGCACTTGATGTTTGTCCCTAACTACGTAATCACGAACTACATAATTTCCTACCATTCCTCGTCCTGAGGTCACCCAGTTCTCTCCGTGTGACAGTCGCTGTTCTTTCCCAGAGCTATGCAGCACGCTGCATAATGTCTAAAGGCAACTACAAATCCTCTCCCCATTTCTAGAGGCTTGGGAACAGATTAGACAGTCTAGACAGACAATAGGAAGAAAGAATGAATGATTTCGAAGGACTTTGTATCATCCTGCTTGCAATATCCAACTGCTCAGCAAAATGCCAGAAGGACCATCTTTTTATATCTTGTCTACTGATCGCTTTGATAAAATTTGTGATCTTCTCATTCTCCTAAGTGGTTATATATAATAATCAGCATAAAACCTCTTTGAGAGAGCTTTGCTTAAATGATCCCACAAAGGTGTCCCCTCAATCCGAAGGAATTCTGCACGTATTTGTTCAGACTGATATTGGCATGTGGAAGCACTGCTACGTGTCCTCCGCAGTCACAGCAACTGGCTTCAGAAGCAGTACTTGCTGTCGCCTGACGTTCTGGACCTTGCTTTACTTGATTAAAATGACGAGCTGAAAGATAAGAGCTATTTATCATCTTAGATTTGAGAGGCCTTAAGCACAAATATCAATTCAGAAGGAATCCAGGACTGCTGCCTTTGAAAGGCTGGGTGGATTACCTTCACAACAGGATGCAACTGAGATGATGTAGCTCAGGAAAAGCAAACAGTGCTTTTTCATATGGGAACGGTGAACGCGACACAGACCCGACGACCAGAGCGCACTGGTGTGCTGCAGACCCCTCTGAGCTGCTGCGGCCCCGCTCCTGCGGCGCCTTCTCCTGCTGACTGCGGCCTGGCCCCGCTCCCGCAACTTCTGCGGTGTAACTTCAAGCTATTCAAAATGGTGACCAGGGATTTTACCCTTCAAACTCAAGGAAAGGAAAGCAATTGCAACAAAGGAGTAAAACCATCACCCAAAGCCCTTTCCATTTACAAAAAAAAAGCTGAAGTAAAGGGATATTTTTCTTAGATCGCTCTAGAGATTGAGCCTGTGGTTTGCATTTCTCGGTCTCCGTTCCTGGTTCATGCACACTGTTCTCAGAACAGCCCATAGTCCGGCAGCAGGGAACGTCCAAGGAAGGCGCAAAGCCCTGCTTTCACTAGGCACCCATCCAACCCTCCACCCTGAATGAGGCAGGCAAGCATTTAGGGGACACAGCTGCATTTTTAAAGCATTCCAGGTTAGTTTTTTTGTTTTACTAACATGGAAACTAGGCTCAGGGACTTACTTCCAGGAAGCTGGGGATTGTGAGCACAGGGAAACAATTCCCTGGACAGACTAAACTATCTGTCCCTGAGCTGGGCAGCCACATGCCTGGAGAGCTGCCATGTTATGCTTTCTGTGCTTACCCTGAGCAACACTCTATATTTCCGTCTGGGACTATCTGACAAAAAACATACATGGGAACATTATTCAAATCCCGTTTTTTTTCTCCTGGAATACAGAGCACCTTTGCTTGGGTACTCCGATGTCCTGCTTTGCAGCCCTTCCTACAGAACTCAGTCTGTGCAGCTCGCCTCCATTCATTCAGTGCACACAAAGAATGCTCTGCCCTCAGCTTTGCAAGTCAATTCTTGGTCCCCATCATTAGCCCCAACCTCTCCCTTAAGAGGTACAAACTAAAGGTATCCCAAGCTCGCAGCCAGCATCTTTCTGATCCACATTTCACCTATTCACGCTGCACCACAGGAGGCTGGTTTTTACCCCATTCTGAACATGGCCACTCCCAGGCACTGAGCTGGAACACCAAGTTAAGTGTTGAGGCCAAAATTCACTAGTTACCTAGATATTTATGTAGCAATCCTGGTATCAGTTAAAGAAAGTGCTCTGACACCAGGAAACAAGAACAATTCCTGTTAGTTATTTGTAGAGTCTCCTGGCTAAGCATAGGGCTTTGCAAGCAAAAAGGCAGTGGGCCAAGTTCCCAGGAGTGCTCTGTTCCCACCAAGAACCACCTCTTCTGTGGTTAATTGGAAGTTCAGTGCTGAGCTCTTCGGGAAAAATGTCTCTAAGCAGAGCAATGGAAACTGCTCAAGATTGAGCACTGAGTCCTTAATAAGCCCTCAGGAAACAGACAAGAAGCTCAGCTTCCTTCTGCTGATCACAGAGGCATAAAGACACCCTAAGTCTTAAATTCTTAAAGCATCTAAGGAATCTGCGATATGAAGAAACTTTGAAAGCAGATGGGCAAGTCCCTTCAACCCACCACTGGCTTCAGGAAACCCCAACCTTCAAAGCCCTGAGGCTTAAAACGTTGGAGATACTAAGCAAGCACTGGGCAATCTTGTAATTAGCCACTTACATGCACATCAATTCTGCCCGCACCCTCCCACAGCAGACAAACTGCCCTACTTATAAAATAACCCTTAACTGATCTGCCAGAGGCAATAAAGCCAGTCAGGGCCAGAACTGGATTAAAGATCTAGGGATTTCCAGTCCCCTGAAATACCCATTAAACTGTATCGCCCTGGTCTGTTGCCAACTATTAGGAAATCACCCCAGTGAGGAGCATTCCAAAGAGATCCTGCAGACAGGCTCCAGCTCTCCTACAAACCATATTAACTAAATGGCCACTTTGGCTAGGGAACAATGTCATAAATACTTAAGCTACAAATTAAGAGCGTGTTTGAGAGCTGCGCTGTCAAGCTAGTTGTCATCTTAGCTGCAGCATCACCAGTACATGAGCTTATTTCATAACTAAACCCTGCAAATCCCACCCAGCGACCTATATTTGAAGTGCGGGTCTCTGGGAAAGTTACTGACTGTCCCTTGAAATTTGCCAGAACCAAGCTAGTCCATATGTATTTTAGGACGTGGGACCAGACGCCTGCTGCAAGGCCTGACGCACAGCGCCAGAGGGTGGCTCGGCGCCAGGGGATCTCTTCCTCCGCTGGAAGCGAACCATGGTGCGTTCGCTCTCCTTCTGGCCCCACCGGCGGGCAAGGCTCACCGCGGTTTGCCCCTCGCTGTCCGGGCCAAGAGCTCGCGCCCCATGGCTAAGGAGCAGTTCAACGCAGTCACGCTGGCCCGCGACAGCGGCGACGTGAAGGGCAGTCCTTCCTAGCGGGGTTGTAGAATGCAAATCCGCACCTGCAAGAAATCATACATGGTCTGAGCGTTGCCGAGGCATACGAAAGGAGGCAATGCCACCTGCGGGCCACACTGCACAATTTTTTTTTCCTGAAGGCAGATGCAGTTGGTTTTAGTCACATCTAACTAGTGGAATTAACAAACCTGTCTAGTGAACAAATGCTCCTGCCCTTAGCTCACACGCAGGTGGATATTTTTTGTTCCGTTCGGGGGATCATTGCTAGCTTTGCCGCAGGTAGGTGTTACATTACTTTTGTACGGGGAGACCCGACATCCTTTAACAGGGACAGACTTTGAGGAGGCCAGGCTCAAGAACCTGGCTTGAAGGGAGCACTGTCAGGCAGGTGGGATCTTCCTCCTCAGCACTCACTTTCAATGATAAAACCCAAAGTGATTAACAAATGTCCTTTCATTCTGGACAATGAAGTGAGCTCAGCTCAGCCAAAGCACTGTCCATTGTGCAAATGCAGATTTCTGGAGAAAAGGCAGCTTGTTTAGTTGCAAAGCAGCAAAAAAAACCCCCAAATGTCAGAGCCATAGAACCTGTGCTCACAACTCTTATTAGATTTCTGCAGCTGATAAAGCCCTGCACAGGACTGATAAAAACTAAGCATATCTAGATAATAGGAAAACAGCAATAAACAAACGAGACTCAAAGAGGGAAGTAAAAATCAGAAATCCTGTTTTCCAAGATGAATTTCTTTAATACCAGAAGTCATTACACTTAGCAAGAACAGCAGATTGTGCTGTCTCCAAGCCTACATCAGAACTGACGGGCCGAATACATTCTCCACCTCAGACACAAAATATGCGAGGCCATTTGGGTAACATTCTATGGCCTGGGGAAGCAGGAAGGTGGTACGCTGTGCCGTTACGACCCGATAAGAATTGTTCCAAGAACATTACCGTGTCTCAGGAGAAACTTGGCAGTTTCCAAATGACCTCTGTGGCTGGCAACAAACAGTGCCACGGAAGCTTGGTGTGCTGCCCATTCCTTTGTCTGCTCTGGGCCCAGTAACCCTGCGTATGGCGTGGTGGCCGCAGAGTCCTCTGTAACTCCCAGACGGGCTAGCTGCAGGACAAACACAAACCTTTTAGTCTCTTTCAAGAGACCAATCTGATTCTTTTCAGGTCTCCACAAAGTCTGGTATCTGTACATAAGGTACGCTTGCCCACCGCATAAACCACTCCAAGATCAGCTAAATAATACCTGCTTGTTTCTTTTTCTTCTGCCCCATCTTGATTCTCTACTATCTCATGACATTTATTCATAGCTGTCCCTTGGAAGGACCGTAAATTTCAGTTTTCCTTTCATGTGTACTTATTAAGCACCCCACAAATCTTACAGAAACTGTTTCTCTTTGCAATCCCTCTCCTTCTCTTACATCTGTTAGAAACTGACCTGAGGTTTGGGGAAAGAGGACGCAGCCATCCAGCGCTGGCTGCCTAAACCCAGGTTCCTTAGGAGCTGGAGTCTCCTTAGGTGAGACTTCAGGCCTTAATTCCAGCAGACAACTCAAACCTAAGCTGCCTCAGGAAACAGTCCTCTATCACCTTCTTTACCAGAAGGAGCTTTTTTTCTTTTGTAATAAAGCCAAACACATCAGTTCTAAAGTGCTGCTGAGAGGCCTCTTAGGAACAGTTTTCAGGTGGTTCATGCTGCTGTTCTTCCTGAGAAACCATTTCCATATTGAGCTACATCTGCCACAGTGCACCATGGTTTTCTCATCTAGTAAGTGGAAGCACATTATTAGATCAGCTGTACGGTTATTTCTTGAAAAGAAATTTTTTTCTTTTAATTTGAAAATCAACAGTGCCAACAAGCCTCCTGCGGGGCTCCTCAGCCAACACACCTTTCTTTTCAAAGGAGACCATTTGTGGCACATCCTTCCGTTTCCCACTCTACACTGAGTAGGAAGAATCCTTAATTCAGAGGGAACTCAAAACATGGAGAAAACCCCCAAAAAAACTAACCCCGAAAAACCCCAAACCCAATTTGCCCAATGCTAAAACGCAAGCCGTTTGTGGCACGAGACGGAACAGCAGCTCGCCAGTGGACCGCAATGCTGCACAACAGTTAATGAAGGGAAGAGAAGAACCCCGTGGTCTCCATTTGTAGTGGCTGGGGAAACACAGAGGAACAGAATGTGATCAGCCAGGTTGGAATTTGGCCAGGGAGACGGAGATAATGGTTCTTTATGGAAGGTGCCAAAGGATATTTCACGACCACATCTGTTCAGACCTGAAGGTTTACAGTACGAATCAGCGAGAGTACCTTGTGTTTCTGCTGAGACAACACTTCAGTCCTAAGTCAGGAAAGCAGCATGCCCCCTATCAGATCACCACAGAAACTATTTGTCCTATAAAAATCAAAGCTTTCTTACAAATCAGACTTGACAGGAGCACAAACTCAAGACAGTCCGTACACCAGCACCAGATAAAGTGGATGAGACAGAGAATGTCTTCTGATTCTTGATTTTGGTACCATCACACACTGAGTCCCATTCTTCTCTGGAGTCAGTATGGCCAGAGGAGGATGGGCTATGAAACAAAGAGCTTCTGCCTCTGATTCTCATGACAGACAAGTTGCACAGCCCCACTGGAATACCCAAGAACAGACAGTCTCAATCTTCTAACAATGTTTTAAGATAACTCAGAAAAAGGCCTTGTTTACCTGCAAGGCATGATTTCTCCTACCTAAGTCATAAACACCGGCATTAAGTATCTTTTGTAGAGAACACATCGGAAGAGTAACATGGCAGGCAGCTGAATGCAAAATGCAAACTTTTTTGGACATCAGGGTAAGCAGGGACAGGAAAAGTAAACTGAAAGTATAGTCACAGCAGTGCTATAGAAAGTTATAAAACATTGAAAAGAACATGCACTCCAAGTGTATGCACTGTTTACAAGTAATAGCAAAAAGAAGTCTTATTTCTAAATTGAACTGACTGCATTAGGGATTGACTCCTCTTTGCATTACCAGCCCCTGGAAATTACCATTTTTATTGCGAATTGCTGCCAGTACAACGAACCTACTTAATTTCTCTGGCAAGTCTCTTCCATTCAAGATGCCCCCACTATTTGCTCTATGAATCTTGCTTTACAAGAGTACTTAGACCTTCAGCAACAGGCTTTTAGCCTCCCCACGGCCAGACCTCACCCACCCCCCCACCCCACCCAATTAACAGAATCCACCTTCAGAGTCTCTCCTTTTGCAGCAGCTGCCACAAGATGCCCCCAGCCACCCTGTCGCCAGATCCGCATTGTAATCGTTCCACCAGGGACAATATCATTGTCCTTAAATGTAGATTCATCTGGCAGATCTGCTGTGGGGAGTTGGAAAAGAAAAGAAAAGCAAGTCAACATATCCTCAGAGACAACAGCGACCAGCTTAAATAAAGTGTTAGATGGTGACTGAATTATTTTAGCCATGCTGGTACTCTCCAATTTTACTGTCATAATGCATCAAGGATGCCTTGGGTCCCGATGTGCTAATGCTGTGAACACAGATACACCCTCAGCCTAGAAGAGGCTACACGAGAGCGCTCTTGGGAGAACACGGTTGTACCCCAGCGGAAGCTACAGTTAACAAGTGAAATACCAGGACTGCAGGAGAAAAATACTCATGTATCCATGCACACGTGGTGTCTATTCCAAAAAGAAAGCACCGAGCTTGTTTGATCTGAAAGAGCAAATAGTAGGAAGTTATTTTGTTTTAAATAGCAGGTGTAAACAAGTTTCACTGGCCATCTCTGCTTGTCACCTCCAAAGCCAAGTACTCCACCACCACACATTCAGCTGGCATAACGGGAAACCACCGCAGCTCCACACAACTCCAACTGTGGAGAGGTCGGCCAGAGCCTCGCTGCAACTGTTCTGGGCTGAGGTGAACGAGGCATGTACTGGCACTGGCTGTTGACAAGGCTAAGCAGGAATTGAAAGGTCACCATTTGCCATCTCTAACCTTAAGGGACCCTGTTGAATAGAGCGTTATCTTTAAGGAGTAGGAAGCTAAGTTAAGCATTAAGTCAAGAGCTGAAATCCAAGCGCAGTTCAGTAAAAAGAGACAAGCAGAACCGTGACCTTCATCCAGAACCTAAACATAGTCATGACTAGCAGGCACAGAAATACTACAAATAACCTCCAAGAACCCCAGAGGTTACAGGTTCTCACCTTCATCCAGGTACTGGAGCCGCTGAAGATGAAGGGGGATCCCAGCCAACAGTTCTAAGTGGGACTTAAGCTTCTTCAGAGTCAAGTCATTTTGGCATCGAGGCAGTGAAAAGATCTCATTAGTTTCAACTAGATGGAGCTGGACACCAAAGGTCCGCAGGGGCCAGGAAGGCATGGCTGTGAAGCGGTTCCTGCCCAGGAGACACTCGCAATGCTGGTCTCTTAGAAAAAGCTTGTTATTGTTGTAAGGACAGGGGTCTGGATCTGGTAGTAATTCCTCCCTCCTCTAGGCATTCCCCTTGTACCATCAAAGCCCTCCACATACAGACACCCCGCCCATCACACGCACATTACAGTATCCCAGCAGCATCAACTGACGTCACACAAGTACAGTCTGCACATGTGACGTAACAGCCCACCTGGAGTTACCAGAGACCACCACGGAAAGTAACGCACCACAGCGATTATAGAAAGATTTTTGTTCCTGCCCATCTTTTCATTTTTCACTGGGGTGACATAAACTTACTTGGAAGACAAGCAGTAGAGAAGCAAAGTAGTAACTCAGGTAAACTCCCAAAGCTGCCTGTATTTTATGTTCCTGTTTTCTTTGTTGAAGTCTAGATCCCAACCTAGACATTTACTCTGAAGCATAATAAGAAAAAAGCCTACAGCTGTTTGTGTTTCCAGTTTACTACGAAAGGGTCTTGTGCCCTAACCCAAAGCAGGTGGGTAGGCTTTAGCGGGGGCGTGCTGTGGGCTATTTCCTCACTTTTGCTTCAGCTAAAATCCTGCACAGAAAAAAAGAGGGGAGGTCAGATATTCTTTTACAGCAGTCGGCAGAAGTTCTAGAGCAGAGGATAGAGCAGCCAGGGAGTGTGTGAAACAGGCAAAAGGCTGCTTGCAGCAGCAGAAGATATTGAACGCTCCTGAGATTAGAAGCAAAACCAACCAGCCAGGTGTCAACTATTCACACATCCCCCCACTACAAGGCCAAACAACTACACAGAGCTCATTAAGGTAGGATGTCTGACAGCAACACCACGCTGAAAACAGTCCAGGATGCCCTTCCAGGCTGAAGTTTGGAGAGGGAAGGATTTAAGCTAAAGATCCGAGTGCCAGTTGCACCCAGCAGACAGAAGTTCTCTTCATTTAAAACACATCTTGTTAGAGTTTCAGATCTGACAGAACAATTTTAGTTTTGAAGCATCTTTGACATGCTTTCTTCAAGAAGAAAGGGCAGGAAGAGCTACTTCAAATCTCTGGACATCTAATGGATTTTTTCACTAAGCAGTACGATGAATTCCACAAGCCACCCTGGTTCGACAGATGACAATGATGTTCATGCTCAGGAGACATTTCATTATACAAAAGAATACATTCGCATCCCACTTATGACAGAAGTCAGTTACCACAAGTTTGTTTATAAAACAGTCACAGGATTTATTGAGATAAATACAAAGTTACATAGATTCTCTATTCCAACAAAGGAATGACACTTCCAGAGTGTCCCCACTTAACCGGGCTCCGCACAACACCCTGCACAGACAGAACCGCCCCGCGGGCGGCCTCTGAGCGGCGCCAAGTGCGGATCACGCGCGATACCAGCGTGCCCGAGTTCTAAGCAACACAACTAACATGCTTTGGATTACAAGTGCTTGATGATCTCCAGCAGCATCCAAGCTATATTGCACCCACTAACGTTATTTTCATGTTCCTTAGCCAGAAATGTTTAAAAGTGATATCCTTACCGCTGTTGTGAAAGTGGATCACCTACCTAACTTGGCTCTGGCTGGCTTTTAAAAAAACATATTTTTTGCATAATTTAAACAACCCAGAGAACTGTACGTGAACACTCCGCTCTACTCATCATTGCATACATCTGTCTAGTACAAGACGTAAAGTGCGGTCTTTAGTCATGCTGAAATAATTTCTAGTTTAAAGCTAAAACAAAAAGACAAACCTTGCAGAGGGTAAATCTGTTTAATAGACCTGCACATTGCCTACAAAAAAAGCCACCCCAAAAACTGTGACGTCCCCTATTAGTGCATGCAACTGTAGAGTTCTAAGAAAGCATTTTAAATGCTCTAATGAAATCATATCATTTAAAACAGACATGATTTCCGGAGCCAGAGAGGTACCAAAGAACTTCATTTAGCCTTTCAGTGAACTTTTGTAGCTGGTGGCTTCCTGTTTACACACACCCTAAACAAAAACTCTCAGTGAACACTAACCAAACACACTAAAACATAGAGAAGCTTGTATTTTCCAGTGGATTACTGCAAGTAAAGGTAACTATTTAAGATTATCTGACAGACGGAAACCTGGTTTGGGTTAATGTTCAAAGTATTTAATTTATATAAAGTACATTTCAAACATACTTACATATAAACACACTTAAAAAAATTTGCTCAGTGCTGAGAAATTTAATGAACTGATAATAAAAACAGAAGTAAAACCTTGTCAGAGGCCTTAGAAAATTTGAACCGTTAGAAAATACCAGTATAACGCCAGCATTAGAAAAAGATACTAGAACTAGAAAAAATTAACTTGGGAGGTCATCTTGTTAAGAAATTGCAATTATAAAAAGTCTGTACTGAAGAATCATTTGTTTTAAATTATAAAAAAATTGTAAAAAAATTGACATAGGACACTACAGAGTTTATACTGTTTGCTGTAATAGCAGTGATAGCAGTGGTATATTTCTGCCTGCAAAAAGCATTTTGTGATCTCACAAGAAAACAATCTGTTACAAATACTGTACATATTATAATACAAGACTAGTTAAACAAACTTATACAAAACTGAGCCCTCCAAAAAACCACAGAACCCAGCTGAGGAACCTACTTGCTGTGTTGCAATCAAGCCAGATTTAAAATGAAGGGAAAAAGGGAAAAAAAAAAAAGTAATTTCTGTAAAAACCTTCACCCCTGTGATCTACTTACTAGTATAATAGTGAAATAAAGGGAAATATTTACACAGGTCCATTTATCATACAGTATTGTGTTCACAGAGAGAAAATAACTGTTATTACATGAAACCATTTCTTTAGTATTTAAGCATTCATTTCTGAACAGAGTTCTAACCCACAGTCTAAAAAAGTAACACCATCTCTTTTCCAGGCCCCACATTACCTGCAGATTTGGGACACAACAGAAGACAGGATCCACCAAAAAAATATTAGATTTATAATTTTTCAAACTGATCAGAAGCTATCCAGTTTTATTAACAGAACCGCAGTCTATCTGTGTATTTTTCTTTCTTCCAAAACACCTGTTTAAATACACATTAGACATCCTACTTAAGCTTAAGGATCTCGGTAACCTCCGTTTGTTGTTTGCCCCAACCTTTCCCAACCAACAGAAGTTAGAGAGCAAACCGCGTCACCACCTTTCCCCCAAACATAAAACCAAGCAACAGTATTTGGGGTTTTTCAGAATTTAGAGTCCTTTGTTGTTTAGGAACAAAGTAGCGGGCTGTATGGGATTTGAATGTTGGACCAGTTAAAAGGTGTTTTTAAAATGAGGTGTGTATATAAAACAAACAAAACCTTAAGCCTGTAAAATTCTGTAATACCTTTTCACAGACAGAGCACATGTTGCAGGAGCTGAACCCTGTAAATGCAGTGAACTCTGCTAGGGAAGAACGAGTAATTTTCAGTTTGGGAAATTAAAGTCTACCTACCACTTCCAGAGCCAGCAGTAATGAAAACAGACACCTTAACACCTGTAAGGGTATAGCTCAGAAATAACAAATTAATAGGAAAGTCACAATATACAAAGAATCTTGAGCTCTCTGTACTTTGAAAAATATCATGTTATATCAAATAAAAATGAACCATGCCTTAATTCTAGCAGAGTAACTTCTTTATAAAATGAAATGATTTTTGAGCTTTCTTCCACTGATACAGAATTAAGTTCTTCATTGTTTTTTGTTAAATTCAAAACTATTTACATATCTACACTTTTTTTCCGTTAAAAAGCAATACTTGAAAAAATAAAAAAACCACAAGAAAAATGAGGAAAGAATATCTTCATGTAAGTTTGCTCTAATCAGGTTTTAAGATTTAGAAACTATTTTAAGCTACGGCAGACTGCTCTACCACTGGAAATGTTTTGTTAGAAAGTGAAATATGAATTCCAGTTACACTGAAATACTGCGGATGGCGTAAGACTTTACATACAATTCGTAACTGCAGGCGAGATCAGAGTTATCACCCACGTTTGCAAAGAAAAAACCAAAAGGAATTACTCATGCATATCAGACAAACACACAGCTGTAGATGAAGGGTGGTCATGAAATGAACACCGTAACATCTCTCAGTAGACCCTTTCCAGCTCAAGCAGGTAACAAAAAACCTTATTTGCCCACATTATTCATACTAACCATGACCATAAGGTGAATAACCTTTTCAATGTTCAGCGTTCACCGCAGAAGAACGCATTAGTTCTGTTTTTCGATGGTAGTATTGTCCATGTTACCCTGTTTTAGTTTTATGGTGGCAAAGAAGGACACATCTTGATCTCTGTCAGACTGCAGGGCTAGAATGGTCTCTTCTGCAGCTTCTAGATGAGGATTGCCAACGTTTTTAAAATAAGCTAGAATAAGAGGAGAAAAATACAATTTTGATCAAAGCCAAAAGAATAAACCCCAGGGCGTAGGTAGTGCAGAAATACAGATGGTGACAAAAACATTTAGGGTAACTCATCCAATTTATAGGCTCCTTAGAGAAACCAAAGCAACTAAGGAAGCTGACAGAGAAAGAGAAATATGCTGTTTCTTGCTCATCTTATTAGGAACTTAAGTATTTCTAAGATAAACTCTTTTTGCTGAGCCCTAAATAGAAATGTGTCAATAAGTAAAAGCAAGCTCAGGAAGCTGCCACTGTACTACGTTTTACAACACATTCTCCATACTTCGTTCTGAAACAAGACAGGAGAGGAGATTTCTGTGTATCTTCCTTTGGTTAATTAGAGATCAGATGATTTTTTTGTTACTGTGATACAGGAAATTGTAGCAGCACACAAAATTACATTCCTTCCTAGTACAACGGTTAGCTTAAGACTAAAATGACAACGCAAGCCATTTCAGAAAAAGGTGCAACACTTCATCTGAAGGACCCCAAAGGCGACTAATTCATTAACATAACGGTTCAAAATATAGCAAAATCATCCGATGCGATGTTTAATAAACTCGTGTGTGCCATACACACCACGGACACCAGAGAACCCTGCAGCAGCACCCAGAACGGCAGCACTCCTTGCTATGAACAAGGATGTAACTGCCCTCTAGCGGATGACGTAATACCTCTGTCAGACCCTCGGTGCCAGTTTCAGGCCCTTTAGGGATGATGATCGAAGATTCTAACACAGAAAAGTCCCCACAGCATATATTCCTCCATCTAGATTCCCAAATCCGATTTAAATGCAGCATCCCAGATTACAACGCATAATTCTGTTTTCAGTACCAAGCAGCCTTTTACCAGCTGAGCCCCTTTATGAAGAGCTGCACTGGCAGAGGAAGGAGAACATGCATGAGACCTTCGTTGTTTCAAAGGAAATTAACGACCGCACCTTTCTCCAGTAAGGTCTGCCTTAGAGCCTTGGCGAGCAGAACCCTCACGTTTGGCACAGGATCTGAAGCAAGACTTAAAAGGCTGGGGAGCAAGTGTTCAACAAATTGGTCGACAGGCATACATTCTTCTTCTACTACAGCCTAAAGGATAAACACAGAAGATGAGAAAGCAAGATTTATGTTAAAAATACACTATTTGCCATTCCTTTCCATCTTGGCCTTAATTTGGCCTATTAAAAAAAGTCACTATTTAACTCCAAACAAATACACCCTATGTTGGTGAAATAAGCACAACCCTTGAAATACTGCTATGAAAACATGTCTTGCCATTCTGAAGTTCATCTGAAGATGACCCAACAAGAACAGATGACTTTCAACTATATTTTAGGAAACACTGCTCTCCTCTTGCCTGTCATCATGCTTTTGCCTTTCAACATTCAACCCCTGCTCCTCGTTGCTAGCAAAGTACGTATTTTTGGTTTGGAAGGGGGTAGGTAAGTGGAAACAAAGAGGGAAATAGTTCCTGGCATCTAGCACATATCGGTATTTTGAAGAGCTCTTGGGAACCTTCATCCTAGCATGTCAAGTATTACAAAATGCACCTCAGTTTAGAACTTAAATCTGGACTTTGCTACTGGGATAGCAGACAGTACAAGAATCAGCTATTTCAGCTGGAGACACAGAACAGAACAAGGAGCACAGCTTCAAACCTGGACAGCCGTGTGCTAGTACTGAGGCCAGACCAACTCTGCCACTGTCTTTTGTCAACCCACAGAATCACAGAACCCAAAGAATGACAAAAAAATTCTTGACTCTGAATTTCAGTTTTGCTCACATTGCTGAGAAGCCTCAAAACTGGCTCCAAATTAAATGTACACATAGAAACACAGAGAGGGAACATTCCAACCTGGCAGATGAAGGCAAAAGCTTGTCTTCCAACCCACTTGGAGCAGTGGCGAAACCGCACTACAAGTTCATTGATGAAATTTAATCCCAGTGCATTTGCATTGTTTGCGTAGAACTTCTGTAGTATTGCTACAACCTGGGAAGCAGAGGAAGGGGGAAGGGAAAAAGGAGGGGAAAAAAGAAGAGATTAGACTTAACTTGTAGCCCTTAGAAAGTTAAAAAAGCATCGCTTTGAACTGAATCCTACAAAGGGACACCAAAAACTGTGTTCAGTGTAATCATCTGTGCTTGCACGATTTAATAAGTTACTGTGCTTATTGTGGAGAAAGAAAGCATAAGCTTTAAAAAAAATTGTTTGTTAAGGGGAAACAAAAAACACTTAAGAAATGAAAACAACGCCCCTTTCCATGGTGCCACGAAGGAAAAACAGCAATTGGAGGAATCTTTCTACTCATTCAGGACATCTATGGGATGACAGCCTTATAATGAAGTTCCTAACAAATTAAATCAGCTGTGAGGAAATATCAGTAACTATTTTTTTTCTTCTCCCTGATCTGGGGGAAGGTCTATACAAATCTTCTATATCCTGATTTTCACTCAGTTGAAAATACATTTATCATTCACATACAGCCACCAGAGAGAGATATTTTAGTATCTGTGGAAGTCTGACAACTCAAAATATTTTATAAATTTTTCATGTCACTTTTTTCCACCTTGTTTGCCATGTTTATCAAAACATGTCTGTATTCACCCTACTTGTCTGAAAGAAAGCAAAGTGATTTCAGGCATCCCTCTCAAGGATCATGTTCCTCCTCTCCTGCCAGGAAGTGAGCTAAATCCCCTACCAGTTTGAAGGAGATCCACCGAACTTCTGAAACTTTATCGGAGCAGAGAGTTAGTGCAATATGTCTTAAGTAGTCATAGACATCATTGGGATTGTAGAGTTCCAGTATCAGGATCAGCTGCCTAAAATGCAAAGAAAGTAATTAACTCTAGCAAGTGCAACACTAACCTGCTCCAATTATACCATCTGTTAAACATAGGGAAGGATCATTTGGAGCCTCAAAAATACCAGGGTTATTACAAAGCACTTGAACAGTTTGCTGTTCTCTTTACTTTATAAAAGTGCACACACTTGGTACATGCTTTAATCCATCAAGGAGTCCAAGAGAAGCTTTTATCCAAACTAGATGCACCGCTGAATCAAAATTATCCCAAATAATAACAGACACGACAAACAGAAGTACAATAAGAAGTTTGTTGCAACTTCAAACCAATATCCTGTACGTTCTTGCAAAGTAAAAAAGAAAGATTTTACTATGGTGTTGAAATCTACATTTCAGAAAACAGTTTCTCCCTCACACCTGCCCAGAACTCATTCTGGCTGCACCAGACATTACCAGCAGCTGTGCACAAACCAACTAAAGTGATAGCTCTCCACTAGATGTCAGGGAACTGCTCTACAACATTCTTGCACCACAGCAAGATTTAGTTTGTTGTGCCAAACTACAAAGGGAGAGTAAATCCTCAATAGCCCAAGAAAGGCAATGAGATAAACATGAAGGTCAGACTTTAGCTGCAAGCTATGCCTATGAACATTCTTTGGGTGCTTCAAATATCAACAGAGCTTGTAGAAAAAGAATTGTGAGATGTTACTCTATCTCCATTCTACACCCACTCACATGGAAATACCAAATGAATACAGTAATTTTTTTAAGAACTGTTTTTTCTTTCATACACATTATGTACAAAGTAATTTTTCTACATTTCACTGATTTTTACAAGGCAGTCTAGAGCTGAATAAAATCTGAAGCCTCACTGAATAGTACCTATCGCAGATTGTCGTATTTCATAAACTGCAAGCGAACCAGATCTCCATTTTGGTATGGCCAGGCACTTAAGTTTCAGTAACGCTTCATTACAACAGTTTGACAACCCTCTTTCCCCCCAAAACAAACAAACAAAACCCCAACAGCCAGTGGCTTTTAAGTTCAGTTCCTTAATAAAGAATGGCTGTAATCTTTTAGCTTCTAATTAGGGTGTGCTAACTTCTGAATATAATTATCTATTTCCAAGTTAGTGATGTAGATTAAAGATCAGAAGTTAACAAAAATACATACTCTGCCAGCTCGTAACGAAACCTCCAGTTCCTGCTGTTATCAGTCACCACAAATTCTTGAAGTTGGTAAAGGTACTCCCGCCTTTTGTCTGCATGAAGTAGCTAAAAGAAAAACATTACTAATATTAACCCAATAAAGTTCGATAGTTGCAGATGTCTGGTGTATGACTCTATTCACACCTACATGCATTTTCCTACTTGAAAGCAAGTGATCATTCACAAGATGGTTACTAAGAATTGCACACAACCAGCTGAGTGCGTGGACACACAAGACTGACATCCAAAAAAAGTACATTAAATCACCACTTCTGCAAGGATACCTGTCAAAGCACCGCCTCTGGGCATAAGACTGAGCAATCCAAAAATCAGAATTCGTGTTTATTATGCAGCAGCCCTCCAGGATCTCTTCTCTCCCAGCCACAAACGCAAACTGCTAATGGTCCAACTTTCCAGCTGGACTGCACAAAATATTAATTCCTTTACAACAGCTGGGAGCATTTACAACCACATTTACAAAGGGTTTTTGGTTTTGATGTTGTGTTGGGATACAAGACAGAGAGAAGTGAGGGACCTTAAAGCAAGAGACGCGCACACAAAATGGCAGTATTGCACAAAACTGAACATGTAATTAGGTATTGATACATGCGCATCTCTAACAAACTCACTTAACATAATGGAGTCAGAAGTTTTTCTCTTGAGATATTAAATTACACTTTCCTACCTTTAGGAAGTCATACAGATGTTTAAGGACACCAATACGCACTTCATCCAGATCTTTCAGGAAACCATTGAAAATTGGCACCAGATCAGCGGCTGTTAGCTGATCCCCCAGAATAACTGCTAGCTCATGTATGGAGAAAGCCAGTGTCCGACGCACCTTCCACTGCAAAGTTTAAGAAGTGAACTAGGTTAGGCATCATCACTAAAATAAATAAACTTTTTAACTACACCTATGTGAGGATTAAGCGAGCAGAAGAAAGAGGCCTTGTTACACAGCAGTAGAAAATGTTAATCATATTTATGAAGCCTGATTTAAATCTTGAATTTTATATTTTTAGTGCACATTTTATCCCTTACAAGAAAGCATATGATGTTATAACTTCAGTGCAACAAACGGAACAGAAAAGATACTCAAAATTCTGATTTATCATTAAAAAACCCAAACAACTTTTTTTTTTTCTTTACCTGTACATCTGAGGCCAGCGTCTCGTACGTATCTTTCAGGCAGTGCCAGTTCTGCCTGCCCAGTGTTAAGGCCACCCCAGGAAGACTATACGCACAGTGCTTGGCTATTTCAGTATCAACAGTCTGTGCTCGAGCCGGGTCAGTCATTGACAAGTACTGGTCTAATAAGGGTTGAGGTATGATATCCTACAGATAGAGACAGGACATCAGCAACGCACACTTTAATTTAAGCTCAGAAAGAACACACGCCTGTTGTGCTACAATATTCTGCCAGCAGGCAGCAAACCACGGTGGTTAGACGCCCCTTTTGTGGGCTAGCTTTACCAAGTGTAAGTGACCCCTACAGTTATTTGTACTCTTATTAGGACAGAGCAGTCAACAATGAACAGTAATTATTACTTTATTAACATGTTGCATCAAACCAAAATGAAAATTTCTTCTTTGCTGAAGACAAACAGTAAATCCAGTGACAAGACAGTAGAGTCAGTGCCCACCTTGGCTGCACAGATTGCCTCTAAGGCACCAAAAAGGCAACAGAATTTTTCTAGCTTTCAGATTTAAAACAGGTTTCTCCTCAAGGGCCCAGAGCATTCCACAACTGATCAACTGCAAATGCTATCATTTATTCAGGGTAAGATGGACTGTATCCAGTACTCCACTAAAGCAGTTAGATGAGATGGTATCTTAAATCACCTGTAATTTTGACTTGTCATCTTCAAATGGTGGATTATTTTCTTGCTCGCTCTTTAAAAATACACTGGTTCCTCTGTGTTGTTCCTCTGAGTCCTGTAAAAGGACATACTAGCTAGTGAAATTAATTAAGACTTACAGCTGTTTGGGGTATTTCCAAGCATCACACTATAGAACACCGCATTTTGGGTACAGAATAGCCTTTTACAGACAAAGCCTTGTACAGGCAAAGCCTTATTCAGTGTATTTATACAAGTACAAAAAGACAACAAAGTTGTACACTAAGGCAAACACCATTAAGATCGTAGCAGCAACAAGGGGAACAGTAGTTAGATTTACTTCTAATAAAAGGCAATCTAATGTAACCCAATAAACCCAACATTCATACAGATTTTGGATGGTTACTTTTACTATACCTTTAAATAGTTTTCATTCTCGGCATGAATTTAAATTATGTTAAAAAAAACAGCTTAGCAGTTGCTCGAAGTCTGTCAATACCCAGATAAAAGCTTTACCTAGTTTAGAACATGCTGCTGGAAACCCCCAAACATATGAAATTATGAAGCATACACCCCTCCCCAAATATCAACAAAAGGTTTAAAAGACCTAAAACATACGAAGTTCAGAAGTTCAGTGTTTTACATTTTTGCTCATACAAGTTTTACGTACAATTTTTGTCCATAGGCAATAAGAGTTTTTCTCTGTATTTCACAGTTAGCTCCAGCAACATTAAACACTGCTCAAACAATATTTTTAAAGCTTAATTGTACATTATAATCAAGAAATAGTAACCAGGACCTATGTATGTGTAACCATCTGATTCAGCCTCTTCTCTGGAGATAAAAGGCTAATTTTAGGTTCATTACAGGAAGAGGTGAACCTGTACTTAGTACATTTCATCTGAGAAATCTACAGGACCACTGCAAAACTTTAACTCTTGGGTAATTTGTGTGCAAACAGAAATAACAGCCCTCAATAGCTTTTCTTTTTTTTTTTTTTAATTAAGGTAAGTAGTATATGATAGTTATGGTGTAGTAATGTTCAAAGCCTTCAGATCAGAAGTGGGTCAATTATGCCAGGGACTACATGAACAGACACAGTACTACAGCTGATAACAATTCATTTCAGACCCAGAGCAAAACACATACTTACCGAGCTTTTCAGTGGACTGGTGGTAGACTGCTCGCTCACATTATCCTGGGAGGCAGGGCATGAAAGATCACCTTTCTCCACCTGGCTGCAGGTAGCATCTAAACCAGCTGTTTCATCCGAAATAGTTTTGTTCTGAAGTTTGCCACTGCTTTCTTCCATTTTTTTGGTCTCATAGTCACCGACGGAATCAAACTGCGCAGCTCTGAGAGCAGCGGACAACACCTGGACCTGAGCTGTATAAAGCAAAAGACTATTTAGTCTCCTCTCTGCATTTAGAAGCATTAAACTTGTAATTAGTTAATCTGAAAAGACAAAAAGAAGCCCAGTCTGAGCTGCACAGGAATGGTATATTAGCAAAACATTTGCTCTTTGAAAGGAAAGGGCCATTACTCTTCCACAAAACCATCACAAATTAAGAGCAATGACTTGGATGCATTAACTCCTTCAGCAGCAGCATTCTACCAATTTCTACTACAGGGGGTTATTAGAAATATCTTTCAGTAACAAGGTATCACAGCACACTGGCTCACCTCCCGTTCTCCATACTGTCAAACATTTTAATACAAATCCTTTTGCTATATTCTTTAATTGATTCAACTGCTTGGAAAAGGCATCAAGTGCATTTTAAAACATTTCTGAGAAAAACTTTATCCGGAGAAAGGAATTAGTCAGACCATCTCTGAACTGTTTTCCAGAACCAGACAGAAAACAAAAAGTTGGGTTTAGCACTGTATCACCAATAAAGTTAGGACAAATTGTATTTGCACATTATGCTACATTGCTGCTAGGAACACCAAGTTACTAAGAGTTCAGAATGCAGAGGCTTTGAGACAGCTACATCTGCACAAGCCCACAGCAAGTACAGTCTTAAGATGAAACATTAGAGCATGCATTAAAGGTGAAGAATGCTAGAATACTTCGGAAATAAAGGGAACAGACAACGCAAAAAGGCAGAAGAATGGATTACCAGCATATATATGAGTGTTTTAGCAGTTACAAGCAGGAAGAAAACAAATGAACATCCACATCTTATTCTGAGAAAGTAATCATGACTGTTCAGCTAAAGTCATAATAAAAAGGGGGTGGTGGGATAGAAATCTTCACTGTTTTCTCCCATGCCTCTCCACACCCCTCATTTCTCACTGTATAGCTGTCAAGCTAACATCTCTCCATTTATTTTAATTCCATATAAATTTTCCTTTTCCATTTGCTTTTACTCTGCGTTTTCTTTCTGAAACTCATTTACAATTTTTCCTCCTTTCATTCATTTGATTTCCACTCTTTACTGCTTTTCACCTCTTCCTCTTTTAAATCTTTCTCTTTCTTTCTGACCCTTTGACTCTAACACGTGAAGAATTTTTAAATTTTCTTCATACCTTTCCAAATGGCCATGGGGAGCCAGCTAAATATGCCATGCTGCCACCTGGCCTCCTACTCACTACTACTACAGCAAGGAATCTAAATGACGCTGCTGTTCCTGAAGATACGACTTTGCATGCAGAGAAGGGATGAATAAACAGGCAGAAGAAAACCTGTTAATTCACTGTAGTTCTCAAGAGATTTAGTGGAACAAGTAACGGAGTTGACTGTGGATGACAGGCTTGTCAAGAGGGATTTGGCCCAGGAAACACATGTGCATCCCACTGTCAGGCTATCATCACCTCAGGATGTTCATCAATGGGCATGTATGGGGAGGCTAAGGAAAGATGACTTGAAATGAGGGCCATTCTCACTCAATCAAATATTAGCCAAATTCAGCTTGTGACAGGTAGCTCTGTCCCTAAAACCACAGTGTTTAGTTACAGTACTGAAATTTGTTAAAACTCTTTAAGTAAGTTCTTTTCCCTTTTGTAGTTAGACCCAATCTATTTCTCGTGAGATCAGGAGCTAGGAACACTTCCCCAGCGGTTCTAGAAATAACTCAGGTCTTGTGAAAAAGGCTCTTGCCTAACTTTCTACTATAATTTACTACTCGAGGAAGTCTCATCACCTTATAAATACCAAGCCAATTAAAATGCAATCAAGGGTTTTGTAAAGGCCAGGAGAAAAACCTGCTCAGAGAAAACATGATTTTACTGTTACAGAGTCTCACCTTGAACATCTGGATCATCTATGTGCTCCTGTAAGCTTTCTAGAACTTTCTTTATTTCACTACTAGCAACACAGTTATTACATGGCACAGAGCAGCTATCTTTGTGCTTTTCAGTCTTGAACTGAAGTGACTCCAGATCCTGACTTATATCAGGCAGAGGAGGGCGCCAGTACAGAAAAGTATTAAATACGTCCTCAGCAGACTGTAGCCTTGAGTTCGTTCCAGGAAAACTGCTGTTCTTAGTGACTTCTGTGACACCAGCAGCAACTTTATCACCCTGAGACAATCGAGACACATCATCTCCACAATGGGTACGATAATCTGAACCTTCTTCCTGCGTATCTTTATTTAGGTTCTCAATTGAGAGCTTTGTATTAACTTCAGCTGAAGTCTCCTCAGTTGATGATTCTGGTCTGATTTCCATTGGTTGTTCTGAACTGGTAACAGACACACAGAATTATCCAAATAAAACTTAAATTACTCTGTAGCAATACTTTTCAGTGAAATACTTCATAAAAGACAGCATCGACTACAGAAGCTTATTTTCTCTACAGAAACAGAATTTATGATAGCACTATGCTTTACTTCACCAGTTTTCCCTTTACCCTCCTGTGAAGCCAAAGTCAAATTTTTCAATAATGCAGCTACACTCAAATAGACACACACGACTTCACTCTTCATATCTTTCCTAGAACTATATTCTCAAGTTCTGATTTTTAGCCCCGAAGAGCAAGAATTACATTCTTTCTTCCCCCTTCCACTACACCACATCTTTAACGAGATTTTACCTGGACAATATAGCATTTGTACTGGAGGACATTAAAGTTATATTGTTGCTTGGCCGGCAGGAACTGGAATTCACATCATGCATTGGTGGTCGGATACTCAGTGTCCCATCTTCTCGAATGTAAAGACCAGCACTTGAAGGGTTTGCAAAGGTCGAAATAAAGGGGCCAAGAGACTGAAAAGCAGCCTGACGAACCTGAGGTAGTATAAAGACAACAGTCAGGATTCATACAACTCCCACAGAGTTAACACTGAAAAATAAAAATCTGGTTCAATTTTTTAGTAAGGACCAATTGATTCTTACTGTAACAGCTTCACTCAATACCAAATATAACCGATTATCAATTACCAAATAAGTGACACCCAAGAAAAGGGTGTTAGAATACAAAGCATGTATCTACAGTCATAGTAAGGAAACTTTTAAAAAGTTATTAATTTGAAGAACATTGCTGTCTACTTCAACTAATACCTTTAACACAAGTAACCCATTCTCAGAAGAGTGTTTACACTCCTAAAAAAGCCTGTTGATAGAAGTTCTAAGTAGTAAGAGAGAGAAGAAGAATAAGATATTACCCTACTAGAGGAGATTAGATTTTAGTAGATTAGAGCTAATTTCAGTAAATGCAGTTGAGAGAACTTTTACAGCACACTTCTGACTGGTCCGTTATTTGCGTATGATCTGCCTGGGAAGATGCATCAATTATAGAGTGAGTTACTTACCCATCTGCAAGTGTCACTAATAAGACTGATGAACAGCGGGGATAGTTTGCTTCTGCGAACCTCTGGGGACGTGGTGTAAGACACTGCCATAAAGCACTCGGCACAAGCTTTTCTCATTCCCCAAACACTATCAGAACAGAGTTCAAAGAACTTGGGAATCTGCCAAAAATAAGCAAAACCAAGACTAATTAAAGACTAAACAAAGACTGCAGCAACTTACTATCACGGTATTTGTTTGGAAATTGGAGACAAAGGTAACTTAAGAAAGAATAAAATAAGTAAAGAATAGAAGAAACAGGGACAGGTTAAAAACATGTATTAACTCTAGAAATTGGAAAAACTATCTGTCTCCCATTCACTTCATTGGGATTTTAAGTATAACGATATGCACTAGGAAAGAATAGAAAGAATTATTAATAGCCTGTTTTTCCTGAAATTGTAATTCGACTGATCATCTAGTTCAGGGAAAAAAGAGTCATTAATTTTAAAGCAAGTGTGTGTGTGTACGTACATATACACATGCTGTCAATTACACTTTTAAGTGTTTTGCAAAACAGGAACTTTGCATTTCTATTCATTCCCAGTTTTGCTATATAATTGCAACCAAGGCCTTAGCCAAACCAATTTTTAAAAATGTATGCACATTGATTAATTTACAGAGAAGATAATAAAAGAACTCATTATTAAACCTTTTCAGCTGAGAAAAAAAAAGTCTTGTAAATTGGTTTTGATTTTTACATACCAGCAGTCTTTCTGTGGCTTCTTGCCCAACGGCATTACAAATGTCACCAAAATTAGCTGCACAAATCTAAGAAATATAACAGTTGTTAGTAATATTTTGGCTCTTTCAAGTGCACTAGTTTTATTATCAGCTTCACCACGCATTATTTATCCCATGTAACAACTGCATGTTTGACTACTGAAGTTTCAGCCATACAGCTACATCCTGCAATATTAACTGATCCCTAAAAAGGGCTCATTAGAGCAAACTTCCAAAAGCCACATGCTTTGAAATCAATAGTAATAAAGGTTTCTGCATGAAAAGCATCATCTACTTCAGTAAGCGCTAAAAGGGACAATAAGCTTACTTAATTTAAATTACTTTGAACAGCAGCTGTCAAAACCAAAGCAGACTAAAATCTGATACGAGGGTCAGGACTTAGGTGTACTGACAGAACTATCTTTGCTATGGCGGACACTGGCTCAAGTACCTTGCTGAAGCAAAGTTTAATCAAGGTCTCAAGTCAGTTCCATTTACGGTGCATTACATATGCCATAACTAAGGCAAAAGGGACATTTCTTCACAATGGAAAAAGGTGTTGCCAAAATCTGAAATCAGCTAAGACAGGACCATGTTAAAACACGATTTATTCATTCTATATGTTTATTTAGAAAGCTATAATGCAGCTCAAATTCCAACAAGTGCAGCTTAGGTTAAGGACCAAGCTGAAGCTCTGCATGACCCTTAAGTCTGCCCAAATATTTTAAGACTTCTTATGCTACAAATTTCCTTTTGTACTCATCCACAAATTAAGTCTTACACTTTTGGGATAATAATACCAGGTTTATTTATTTTTAAAGGAAGGATGTCTCAAGTATCTATTACTTTTGAATTCCTGGTTTTGAAATAAGATGGCATCCTATAACAAAGAATGATGGCTTGAAAAAAAACAGTTGCGCAAAACACTGAATTGTGCAAGATCAGTTTAAATGCTACACCAAAGCTATTCGCCAAGGACTCTTACCTATTTCTTTACTGAACTACAGAAACTATAACCACGTCAACAAATTAAAACAGCTTTTCCAGGCTCCTTCAAAGTTCATCAGCTAAAGTTATGACTACATTATTCAGGAAGGCATTTGAACAGCAACACACAAATTAATTTCTAATTGGTTTAGAGTTGAAAACACACCAACCTTTCGGACTTGAAACAACTTCCCATCACTGCACAGTTCACAGAAACGAGGAAGCAGCATGCGCTCCACTGTTGTTCTGTTCAACATAGAAGCCATTTTACAGATTATCTGAAAAAAAAAAAAAAAGTATCAAGGAGGAGATGTGTAAGGAAAAGAAAATGATAAAGCTTGTAAGCATGGCCTAAAAGTTACTTAAAAGAGCAACTGCCATAAAATAGATTTAACTGCTATACATTATTCCTTCTTCCAAACACCTGTTTCACATGAAGCACAAATATATTTTTCATTTAAAATCATTCTACACCACTGCAGAAATCATATGTTCAGACACGCATAACTCATCTTTTTTATCTGACTAAATAGACTTTTATTAACGCATTTTGAAGGTGTTTTACAACGTGGCATACACTGATAATTTGTATGGAGAGACAAAAGTTCCATTGCACCAGCCAGCACACAAAAATCACAATCTTCAAGCATATTAGAAATATCTAAAGCTTAAGCATGCAAGTAAGCCCCTTGACTTCAACAGGACTGTTCAGATACTTAAAAACAAGCACAGCCCCAGTTCTTCATAGGCTCAGACAACACGATAAAAGTTTGCTATACAACAGGAGAGAAAAGGGAGTGAGATGAACTAGTTACATATGTGAGCTAAAGCACATTTTACAGGAATCATCCTCAGAAATTTCAAGAGTTAACATTGAGTATAATTAAAGTTAGTAACATGCTCATTAATTTAGCTTTCTCTGAGGAACTGTCACTTTCAACTACCACTACAAGCCATGTTTCTGATGTGAAATCGGGTGCTTTGGGTTGTACGTTTCCTTTCAGCTCCCACCTTCTGGGATAACTTGCTGTAATTCTTATATTTGCAAGAGGGAAAAGGAAGGGACTCCCATGCACCTTTCTACTCAGCTGTTCTGCCTGCAGCACCAGGAGTTTAATGCTTAGACAAGTGTTGTCCAATTAACAGTACTCATCTTTCTATTTTTATTTTTCCAAAATTATT
Source organism: Phalacrocorax carbo (assembly GCF_963921805.1). Taxonomy (NCBI): domain Eukaryota; kingdom Metazoa; phylum Chordata; class Aves; order Suliformes; family Phalacrocoracidae; genus Phalacrocorax; species Phalacrocorax carbo. The sequence continues at coordinate 4,245,372 of NC_087526.1, forward strand.
GAAGCCTTTATCTCCACCAAAATAAGCCTTATTTCTAGAAACATTTGCCTTCGTACTAGAATGCTAAATAAGAACTAAGGAAGACACGATAAAGGACTCTCCTACAAGTTTTCAAACTCCTAAAAGGCATCAGGTGCTCAGATGTCACCCTGGAACACTGCCTAAGCAATACCCAACTCCCAAACAAGAAAGAGGAACTGGTGAAACTATTTTACAGGTCAAGTATCAGATATCTGTGCTGAAATGTAATTACACACCAGCAGTTTTCTGTGGAGTCAACTGATTTCTCAAAAGTGAACAGGGAATTTTTTTTTTTTTTTCCAAAACGCTTAAGAACTAAGATCAGGTCATCATTCATAGTTTTACAACGTTACCGTGAAACCTGGTAGAGCAAATGTAAAGAAGCTGTTGGGGAACATAATGATCTTGAGAAGAATTAAAACAAGGCTGCCAAGAGCCAACTGCATTTTAAAGTGATTTGGCTACCATTCTGACAATCGTTTGCATGGACTCTTTAAACATGATCTTTTAAAAAAAATTCAGAATGAAAATTAAAGAGTCTTTGTGTTAAACCAAAAAATAAAATATGTTAATGAATAAACACAAAAGGTTTGAGTTTATTTTATGTCAGCACTATTCCTGGACCTCAATTACTGTTATAAATGAAATGGAGTGGTAGTTACTGAAGTACTCAATAGATCATCAATCATCTATAGGAAAAAGCCCCATATCATTTGGGGAAAATAACTTCTGAGTTTGAAGATTTGATACCTTACATTTTTAAGCATACAATAACGTTCTTGTTCCCAATTACTGCCCAGCTCAATTTTCAAAAAGATTTCTCAGGCGCCTCACTGACACGGCAGCACAGATTTCTTCATTGCACAAAAGGTACAGGGCCTAGAGAAAGCTTACCCAAGTACCTCTACACTTAGCCAAAGGCATTAATAAATAGTACTCAGCACAACAGCACTTAGGACAGCCTTGCTTTCTTCTTCACTTCAGTTAAGATGCCTTTTAACCTCTCAGTGTGGTTCATCAAGTCCTGATCCTGTTCAAATTCTTTGAAAATTCACATGTTTCAATGGTGCTTAACACCAGAAATTACTAAGAAACCTACAGATTCAAGGCTTAACAGCTTAGCACACTTAAGTCAACTGCATCACAACAGCAGTTTCTGAATTCACAACAGAGCAACTATGTAATAGAGACGGAATAAAACCAACTGAAATAACAATGGTATAGAAAGTTTAAGTTCCATGATTAATGTAAAGCTCTCAGGATACTAAGAATGCAAGTATAATTTTTTTCTGGGTTTTACACTCTTGAAAATCTCAAAGTTCTAATAGTCTAATAGAACTTTATAGCAGCACTGTTACAAGAGAGAGAACAAAAGCAACTGAAAAAGGGGGAAAAAAAGTCAAGATAGAAGATTTCTTCCAAATTCACTTACATTCACAGCTTCCACCTTGTACTCATCATCACTGTCAGGAGCAGAGAGGTCCAACAGAATTGGACACACCTTATTTTCAATGTCGCTCTGAGCAACAAGATCTTGTTCTAGCAGTATAAGCAGTGCTTCTTGACCTGCCTTTCTAACCTATCAATATGAACAAACAAAATAAAGTACATCGCTGTGAAAACAACATTTACCGGTATGAGAACCACAAAAGGTATGTTTTTAGTAACACATGGGTACAAGTGTCCTGAATTTGGCTGGGATAGAGTTAATTTTCTCCCTAGCAGCCGGTACAGCGCTGTGCTTTGGTTTTGGATCAGAATAATGTTGGTAACACACTGATGTTTTAGTTGGTGCTGAGCAGTGCTTACACCAGTCAGGGACTTCTCAGCTTCCCGTGCCCTGCTGGGGGCACAAGGAGCTGGGAGGGGACACAGCCAGGACAGTGACCCCAGCTGGCCAAAGGGATGTCCCACACCATATGATGTTATGCTCAGTATATAAGTTAGGGGAAAGCTGGCCAGGGGGCCGCTGCTCAGGGACAGGCTGGCCATCTGTCAGCTGGGGATGTGCAATTGTTTTTCATTTGCATCACTTGTCTTAGGTTTTGTTTCTTTTTGTTATTTTCCTTTCCATTACAACTTTTTTAGTTTATTATTATTACTACATTTTATTTCAATTATTAAACTGTTCTTATCTCAACCCACAAGTGTTCTCACTTTTACTCCTCCAATCTCTCCCCAGGGGCAGGGGAGTCAGCAAACAGCTGTGTGGTGCTTAGTTGCCAGCTGGGGATAAACCACAATAACAAATTAAACAGAAAAAAATGGTCTCAGCTTTAACAACATAAGGAATTAATAATAAATACGAAAGTTTAATGTAATTTTTAGATGCCCTTTAATCCAATTCTGATGAAAAGCCAAAAGATGAAGTAGAAGACAGGCCTTGTAAGTCATGACTCCTGTAACAGACTGTGTCAATATGCTGCTAGGTAAATCCTGTAAGTTCCCTATTATCTGCTAAGGAAAGTATTTTAAAAAAAAAATTAAAAATGTATATATATTTAGACCTCCCTAGTGAAGTGTGCTGAAACCAATAAATACAAAGCACTACATAAAAGCTAAGTATCAATCAACGTGAACTTTCCTATTATCTCTTCCTCATGCTTCAAATTCACTGAACCATGCAGAAATCTCCAACGAGCCAACTCATGTAGTCTGTTTTTCCTACCTGATTGTTAACATCCGTGAGGTATCTCACTACTATGGGCATAAGGTACTCAAAAAATGCCGTTGGGAATTTTGGTTGATTTTCTTGCAGAAAAATGGCAATAGGAGGTATTTGTTCCATCAGCTCTGTACGAACAGTTGGTTCTAGTAATAAAAAGAAAGTCAAAACTACATCAGTAAATATGAAATTACAATCAAATACCTTAGGAAAAAGTAGCTTTTTTTGTTTAATGTTACACAACAGAGGAAAATGAAAGACTCAAAACAAATACCACCACTGAGACTGCCTGTTCTTAAAGGAAAGCGAATAGAACAGAACAGCCTTACATACATCACCACAGCCAAGAGACTTGGGATCAGCTCCCACATATATCAGGTAAAATGAGAGCACTAGCGAGAAAACCCAATCACCATGAATGTCTGCACATGAGGCATTAAAGCATACAACCCTGCTGTGCCACGTACACCACACATTCAGATGTAATGACCTCCTTGAAAATATTACTTTGGGCCTTCTACTACGAAAGAGGCTTTCATTTATACACCTACCGCACAAAATACTTCAAACAGGAAAAAATATTAATCTCATTTTCACTGACAGACACCGCTGCTACATGATTTTGTTTCTTTCATTTGCTCATTGCATTCTCAAAGTTGGAAGTTACTGCCTTCCATGTTGCAGCCTATGTAAAATAAGTTACAAAAACAACAACAAAAAAACAACAAAATGTAAAAGACTTTCAAACCTGCATCTTCAGAGAGCCTGACCACTATTTCCATTACAGTCAGGAAGTCTTCTTCATTATTACTGAAATCTCGAAAGACATCCAAAAGACCTCTGGCAATAATTTGCCTGTGGAGTGAACAACACATTAATTGCCTTAATAACCTGCCAACAGCATGCTAATGGGATGCAAGGGGCACTTATCAAACGTAAATGGGCACCTTAAAAAAGACCAAGCTTTTCTCTGAACATCCAGACTTATCAGTTATACAGTTTCTCCACATTCCAACAAAACAAAGATAGAGTTGAGAAATCTTATTCAGATGACCAAGAATGAAAACCTCTTTTTATGGAAATGTTATATAAAAGTTATTCAAACAGAAATAATATTAGGCATGAGCTTAGAAGAATGATAACCGAAGTTACGATACTTTAATATCCACCACACTATCAGAGTCAGATTATCATCAAGCGTAGCTGTTGTACCCTTACCTGTTAAATATGTTATCACTGAAGGCATATTTTTCTAGACGAGCCAGCGGAGTTAAATTATCTTGTCCAGGAATATCCAAGAATGCCGTTATCCTCATGCTATCACAGTCTGGTCCATAATCTTCAAAGCCAACTTGAAAGACAAGTAGCCAAAAAAAAAAAAAAAAAATCCAAGAGTTAGCAAGCAACGTTACACTGTAAAACACACTATACCAATAACTCTGGCTCTTTTTAGAGCTATTCTTCAAAGGAAAAGTATCTGTACCTCACTGGAAATGGCTTATAAAAAGATCTTAAGTTGTACCTAATGAAGTCAAGAGCAACACTTGCACATAGACATGTAAATTCAAGCTTTGAAATTTAATTCAACTGCCATAAAATCCTTGGCTTTTAACATGCTTTACTTCACAGTCTGAGTGGACTGACCACAGGTGCTATGAGTTAAGAGGGCTCAGCTGACAAAATTGCACGCCACAAACCAACAGGAAAATCAGTCCCATTAAAAAGAAACTGAATTTTTTAAAGTTACAGAAAATCCCAAACTGTATTGCTTTAAAACAGCAAATTCTTGGGTCTGTTTCAAATTATCAAGGTACATTTTTCTCACTCTAGTTACTGGGTCCCATTCTAAATCTGACTGGTAACCTTGGGAAAAACTAACTTAACTGTGAAGACACTGGGAACTTTCTACTGCAGGCCTATCAGCTACAGACTTTCCCATGCAAACCTACTCATTTCTAAATCTTTTTTTTTGTATTTGCAGTTTGAGATGTTTAACCAAATATTACCATACCAACTGTTAAAATTTGCCCCACCAAGTCCTACAGCCACCTTATCCAGTAATATGCACTTGATGACAGATTACAGGCAAAAAACTGTGAAGAGAATAGGATAGCTTTGCTGACAACATTTTTTTTTAACCTTCAAAATGAAATAACCTGCCTGCAACACAAATTATCTCATTTCAGCGATGGACACAGGAACACATACAGTAACCAAATCCACAGAAAGAGCTGCACTTGAGTGGCTGAAAATCCTGTTCTGTGTTTACAACTTTCCCAACCAAGCACCCCTAGAATTATGCACACTTCATTCACATAAATAATATAGTGATTGCGATCATACTTAACTACATGCAAATTGAGCCAATACTGCTTCTCAGATGCAAGCGGTAGTGTCTCAAACCAGCCTATGTGCTGAGAGTGACAACCACTAACGACAATAAGCCAGTTTCTGACTTGGCAGGATACAATATTAGGTACTTAAATCAGTAAAGAAACCACAAAACTGGTAACAACTTGAAAGCACAGTGACAAGCCAAATAGGTTGTATTTGAAACCGTGCCTATGAGACTATAATCTAGACACTCTAGGTTATGACTCTACAGGCAGAGACCTCCTGTCTTCAGGCAGTGGAACTTACATAGTGCCTCCATGTTAAAAAACATCAGAGCTTTGGCTAAATAATTAAAAGCAAACGAGGCCTAGTTTCCCCTGTTTGTAAAATGAGAAGAACAGGAATACCCTCTCCCACTGAGACACTCTGAAGATTAAGAAGTGGGTATGTAAAGTCCTATATAATCCCTAACTTCAGTATTCTGGTTTAACTAAAAAAAAATACAGTCCTTCCCAATATGTCATCCCAATCAGTACAAAGGTTTTGCACATCTTAAAAGGAAAATCTGTGTTATTTCACAATGAACTCTGAAACTGCCAGTGGGTTAAATTATACATCTATGTAATTCCATGATCTCTGACATAACAATTTTTTCAGGACTGAAGTGCTGTATCATAATCAGGATAATCAAGCTTCAGCTGTACCCTCACTCTTACTTTATTACTTTTATATTACGAACACTCTTCCCTAAAGAATCCCTTAATCTGAGACCCAGCACGATGAAATTTGGCTTTGTCGTGCTTTAATCCCAGGCAGCAACTCAGCCCCATGCAGCCACTTGCTCACTCCCCCCCAGTGCAATGGGGGAGAGAATCGGAAAGGTAAAAGTGAGAAAGCTCATGGGTTGAGACAAAGACAGTTTAACAGGGAAAGCAAAAGCCACGCACACAGGCAAAGCAAACCAAGGAATCCCTTCCCTCCTCCCCACGGGCAGACGGGTGCTCAGCCATCCCCGGGACAGCAGGGCTCCATCATGCCCAACGGGGACTGGGGAAGGCAAACGCCATCACTCCCAACATGCCCCCTTCCCTCTCCTCCCCCAGCTCCATGTGCTGAGCATGGCGCCGTGTGGTGTGGGACAGCCCTGGGGCCAGCTGGGGTCACTGTCCTGGCCATGTCCCCTCCCAGCCCCTTGTGCCCCCCCAGCCCCTCGCTGGTGGGGTGGTGTGAGGGGCAGGAAAGGCCTTGGCCCTGGGTAAGCCCTGCTCAGCAGGAACGAAACCCTCCCTAGGTCATCAGCACTGTTTCCAGCACAAATCCAAAACACAGCCCCATAACAAGCTACAATGGAAAACATTAACTCTATCCCAGCCAAAACCAGCACAGGCTCTAAACTACATTAATACCCACTATAAATCACTTTTTATATTTAAAAAAGTCCTCTATTACCGAGAGGTACCAAGACTCAGTTTTTTTTTTCCTACAGAAAAATTCCATTTTCACATATAAAACTATGCTTTACAATTATTCAACGTGAACCAAAACACCCTCATAAATACAACCCATTTAAAGATCAAATCGTCTGAACACACATGGAGCAAAATGTCATAACTGAGTCGTCAGGGGGAAAAAAATTACACCAAAACCCCCCACCAAAACAACAACCAGACTGGTTTAGGAAAGCACAGTGTCTCCAAGGAACCCAGCTGAAATAAAAGACTAGAGCAATTCTGAATTCTGCAATTCTTGCAGACAATATGCTCTGACCAACAAGTTCCAAGGGATTCACACAGAAGGAAACCATGGGATTAGACTAAATGTTCTCATTTCAAATGTACACACAGATACTGCAAGTGAACCCACAGCTACATGATCAGAAACATATGTTAATTATTCATGGCTTTTCATAATGGCTACATATTGTACTGACACCCTTATTTCCATTCAGCTGGGCATTATTATCTCTAGTGGCTGCTCTTTGTATTTGTTAAGTTCTGTGATGTTCAAAACATTCATCTGCACAAGTGTATACAATTTACGTTACACAGATCTGTCTGGGATTGATCTGTCCACATGCTCTAGGCCAGCCTTCCCATCACAGAATCTGAAAAGGCAGCAGTCAGTATTTGCTGCTTCAAAAGAAACCTACTGTACCACTGAAAGCTCACAGGAAGTTATTCGGATTTTGTTTCTGAGGTTGCAACAAATTCTCCATATCCAAACCCAACTCTGACCATCCTTGTACCTATGCAATTTTTATATACAAATATATTTTAAAATCCATGCAGATCAGACACTCTTTCACCAGCTAATTCTTGAGGCTAGCCACTAATTATAGAAAGATTTATTCAGGCTTACAAAAAATAAAAATCCATATACTTGCCATTAACTTTATCTACTGCCCACTTGGTCTTGAATTAAGAAACAGTTTAAAAATGAAGGCTCTCATCAGTTCAACTCTTCCAGAATTCCTACCAGTTCAAATGACAATTAAGTAAATCAATTCTAAGTTTGACTACAATACTACACCTGGGACTAATTTTGTCTACATGATGAACACGCTTAATTTTACTACTTGTGTAGTTCTATTATTCATTTAAAATGGCTAAGCACACCACAGCGCTTTCAGGACCAGAGGGAAAACAGAGCAAACTACTCAGGATCAAGAAAGTTAAATACCTGAAATTTTTTCCACACACTCACTACACATAAATAAGGAATACTCATGGCAGAATCCATCTTCTCCACTCTCAGGAATTTTAATTTTCTTTTTCCATAAAATAAGAAGTCACAGGTACTTATAAGTTTCAGAATACACCAGAGTACTAGAAAGTAAATTACAGAAAAATAATGAACTAGTATTTCTTATCTAATGTTCTTTCATAAGTGAATCAAACATTCAGTATTTTTCCCTCTAATGGTATCAAACAAGCAAGCTTGAAATCTGTCCACCTATAAGCAAGAACAAATGGCACAGTATTCACAGCTGAACTTGAGTTTACCGTGCCTTAGTTTGACCTACACTCAAAAGCTGCTTAGAGCCCCTAAGAAACACGTACAGGGCCTCGGGATTTAACCAAGCAATTCAACATCATTAGCTAGTGTCACTATTCACTTTTGCCAATACAAACCAGTAAATACTGGTGCACAGTGCAATGATTTCACAAGCTCAAGGAGGTCATTTTCTCTCCTGCTGTTTTTAGAAGGAAAAAACAACATTTAAAATACATTTTCTTTATTGTACAAAGGGCATAATGAATTTTTTTTCCCAGATGATCCAATAACTCACCTTACAAAATATTATTTTCAAATCCTACTCAATGAATTTAGGTAGATTTTACTACAGCTTTTCCCCAAGTTCAAAGGAATCCCCCAGTCTGTTTGTTTCAATGGAATTGATCTTTATGGCACATAACAGTATTTCACCAGCTTTGTTAAGAAAGTAAAAAAACAGTGCCGGTGATTTATTTCACTGACATTTTCCTAAAATGCATCATGAAGTCTTTGCTAGACTAGTCAATGGATTAGCACAACAATATCTCAGTCTAGATGGGACATCTGAGCTCTTCAGTAACGCAGAAGACAGCTTTCAATGCCATAATTCTAACTGCATTGTCAAATTAATGGATTTAATCAAAGAATAAGATTTCAATAATGCTCTAAAATGTACATCCCTTTATTTACATGCTCATCCTGAAACTGATTGTTTCTTTTACACAAAATTCAAATGATCCATATAAAAAGCTTTATAATTCCTGCTTATGGCAAAGCTTTCTTTATCTGAACATTTATTAACTTCATGACTCAAGCTAGAGTTTTGCCTACAAGCATCAAACTTCTAAATCGACTCACCAGCCAAATCTGTTACGGTCTCAACAGAACAGCCAAAGACTAAACACCAACAGAGAATGAACATCTAACTGCTAGTGATGGTCATCCCTGGTTCAAGGCCAAGACCCAGCACAACACTACAGGAAGTTTGTGTGTATTTCCACTGCTTGTGCCTTACATGCTCAGCAAATAGAACTCAAATGATGCACCAGGTTTGCAGGGCTGTGGTGGGGGTGTTCTTAATGCAGACAGAAGAAAATTGGAAAGGGAACTGGGAGCAATTCAGAAAGACCCAACCAACTAAAATAGCTAAACATTCATTAGGACTATCAAGGGTTCATTTGGGCATTTGTTTTTTAAATTAGGGCAGAGAGAGAAAGATACTTTCAACTTTTAAATAAGATGCTACAGCAACAACTGTTCCAGCTTTTCTGCTAGAGGAACTCACTGGAAAACAGTCTTTAAATCAGCGCAAGCACATTGAAATGTATCAGCTAATTTCCTTCTCACTTAAATCCTATTGAACGCATACATGTTTTTGTCATCTAAGGTGATGACTTCTTACAAACTTCTTAAATTTACATACTGCAGCAAGTTACAGCCCTTAGCACCTCTTTTTAAGCAATTTCTTGCAGTGTTATCAAAATTTTAAACCCCTATGTATGAAATACACATATTTCAAGTACTATCCTCCACACTACTACATTTTTTAGAATTCTAGCTTTTCAGATAACTCTGTTAAGGAAAGAGGATGCTTTTTAATTACAGTTTTAAATGCATTAAGGCTCACAGAGTTACCATCTCTTATCTGTGTAAGAGAAACATTAGAGATATTTTGCAACACACAAAAATACAAACATACAACAAACAAAGAACTTTTACATACACACTTAATCTTACCATATTTATACATCACTTACATCAAAGATCCCACACTTTTCTGTCTAAAACTTAATCAAAATGCACACGACACATCGTTTTTTCTGCCACCTACTACTGAAATGCAGAAACCTCAAGGACCGAGAGCAGCAACACTTAAAAGCACCAACTAACAAACTCCCACAGAACGACCTCCCACCTGCAGAGGTGATGTCCCTGCACATCTTTCCAATGGAATACTTTAGATCTCACTTGTAGTCTAACATTTCCCCCCCCCCCAATTCCTGAAGACCACCTTCTTCCTGAATTAGCTTGCTCATGCTAGATTTGGAGGAGAAGGGGTGGGGCTGGAATCCATCTATTATACATTTTCAACTACTATTAAACAATAATGGTTTTGTGGTAAACTAATAGTGTCCCACAATAAACGAATTTAAGTATCAATTTTCATTTAATAGTCAAGTCAATCCAGCACCCAAAATGCCAGTGAAACCACCCCACATATACAGCTGCTTTCTAAAGCAATACAAGTTCATATAATTATTGGTCAAAGATTTATCTCCTTAAGTAACAGCTCTTGCCAAGCTGCCTGATTTGTGTTACAGGATTAGAGCGGAACACCTCTCTGGACTTCACCAGCTCAGGTGGAGCTGTTGCCTGGCCTAAAACCCACGATACGGTATTTAACCCCAAACCACCGGCTTGTGTTAGCCAACTCAAGCACAACGGCGGTGGTTCTTCTTCCCCTGCTTCCGAGGCGCACAGGCAGCCACGGCAGCAGCGTCCTGCGCCGCGGGGATGCGGGAGCAGGGGAGCACAGGGCATCCTTCGCAGCCTCACCCGTAGAGCTGTGGCATCTAGGGAACCCCCCGGCCATTCTGGGCTGATTTCCACCGACAGCAACAGCAGGGCCGATCCCCCCACCCGCTGCCGGCCGGACCCGGCTTCCTCTCCTGGAGACTCATCGCGGGCCGCTGTTGGAGGTGCTGTTTGGGCTCAACCCACCAGCTCAGCAGCCATTTGAAGCGGTGGCGGGGGGGTGTCTCCGAGAAGGCCCGTCTCCAGCACCGTCCCGGTCCTCCTTCCCCGGCGGGACGGCGGCTGCCCCCCCTCAGAACCCCGTTTCGAAGGGCCGCCCGTCCTCGGAGGCTCAGCCCAACAGCCAGCACTTAAAAGCGTGTAAAACACACCAGGTGAGGCGAGGGCCCGCAGCTGAGGGAGGGAGCGAGCCCGCTTCCCCCGTCAGCGCCGCGCTCCTCCAAACACACAAATACGTCCTTAATTTGTAAGCCCTAACGTCCCGTAAACCTTCGGCTACCAGTACAAACAGCCTCAAAATCCTCCCTTCGTCCTAACCTGGATAAAAACACAGAGAGGGAAAGAGGGCTGCATAAGAACCCCGGTATAGGAGAGCGGGAGAGGGCCTAAATAGGGAACAGAAAAATAAAAAACAGTTACTCACAATCATCTAAGTCATCCTGCAAATCCACAAAATACAAAGGGATCCCTACAAATAAAAACAAAAGAGAAATACCGAGGGGTTGGTTTTGGAGGGCTCCGGCGAGGACGGTGGCAGCCCCGGGTGAGCCGCCCTAGCACCCCCCGTCCGCCCGCCGGCCCCACTTACCGGCCATCTTGGAATGGACATGGGCGAGGAGGAGGAGGAGGAGGGAGCGGGAGGGCAAAGGGAGGAGCCGCCAGTACTTCCTGCCCCCCGGGTCAGCCCCAGCGCAGCCGAAACGCCGCCGGTTTAATAAAGAGCCGCTGCCGGGGGAGTAGAATCGCCCCTCAGCACCCGCCGTCACCTCCTGAGAGAGAAGAAAATCCGCGGTCGCGGCGGGCGGGGGGGGCGGTCAGGTGACTCCGGCGGGCCGCTCAAGATGGCGCCGCGTCCGCGGAGCCTGAGGAGGAAGGTGTGCTGGTAACCACGGCGCGGGGAGGCGGGGGGCTGCCCCCGCGGGCCTCGGGCGTGCGTCTGCCTCGGGAAGGGCTATGATCGTTCTGGGCTGCGTCTCAGGCGCTCGTTAAAGGCGTAGCCAGCCCAGCCATGGCTCTGAGGGAGCTGAAAGTTTGCCTTCTGGGGGTAAGTGCTGTGTGGCCGGCTCTCCGCGGGGCCCCGGTGCGGGCCGGGGGCGGCGGGAGGGAGAAGCTTGCTGAGGGGCTGGCTCGAAGGGCTCTCCGCGATGGCGGGGAGCCTCTCCCCCATCCCGGGGGAGGCTGGGGGTCCCCTCCGCGAGCGGAGGGTGGGCCTCGCCTCCCTCGGAGCTGTCGGCGCGCCGTGGCTGCCCAGCCCCGTCCCCCTGAGGAGAGCGGGCGGGCGGAAGGGCCTTCCCTCTGTGGGGGGAGGCGGTGTCCAGAGGTGAATGTTCCCACTTTTTTCTCTTTTTCTTTTCTATCTTTTCCTTTAAAAAAGAAAAGAGAGGAAACACGAGTATCCAGTGGATGCTTCCCGCTTCCTTGCAAGCTGTTTTGGGCTTGGAGTTCACTAAATAAATAAAAGCACCTGAAGTCAAGCTCGAGGGGGAGGGGCCTGAACTTTTTTTTTTACACAACCTAGGTAGGCTTTGAAAGTGTCCTAAGTGTTGCAGGTGGTGGAAGAAAGAGGCATCAAGTAAACCGAGGTAGAAGTTTTTAAAAAAAGAACAAAATCAAGGCTATAAAGCTGTGTGTTGGCTTGGTTTGGTGTGAGGGTTTTACTGGAGAGCCTCACGTTGCATAGGTGGAGTTGTCTCCCCCTGTATCTAAATCCTGTCTTGTAGAGAGTATGGAAGAATTGTTTTCTGCTTCTAAATGGCCACGTTGCCCTTCAGAGGGAAAATTACGTGTTTCTGTGCCCTTCATGTTATGAAGGTATTTGGGATAACTACTGGCTCTTGTTTGCATTCTCCGGACCTGAGAAACCTTTCCTCGTGTAAGAAAAGGAGAATAAGCACCTGGGAAAACTGGTCCTTGAACTCCCAGAGTCAGGAACTGCATCTATGTTTCTCTTTCTAAAATTTGCTCTGTTTATTGAGGCAGCAGACATTATTAAAAACCGAACTGAGATAATATGCGTTTTCTTGAGAGGGAAACAGCTTGCAAAGATAAACACAAGGATACATAGTGTACCCAAATTTACTAGGTATTTGGAAGATTGAAGAAAATGCATTAATGGCGTAAAACTTCATTTTCAATGATGTATTTGCTCAGTTCTTTTTTTTTCTCCTTAAAATTTTAATGCCTCTGGAGGTATAAAACAAATAGTTTGTTTTCACTTGTCTTAATTAAATGACCATTTAAAATGTCCAGCTTCTATTGAAAGCAGTTTTACTGCTAGTAGTTTGTTATTTCACTCCTAAATATGCCTTCTATATATCTTTTCTTTGACTGTGAAGTCAGTGGTGCAAATATATACGTGGCCCAGAATTTTCATGTTACGTTTCCTCTTTTACCATTTATAGCTCTGTAGAGTTGCATTAGAAACATGTTTCAGGTGTGTCACAGAAGAAATTTCAAGTCTTTCATTAAGCAGGGTGGGACGGCATTAGTCAGAGGTTGAAATGTGTGTGTCACACTTGTATAATTTAATGTGCTCCATTGGCTTGCAGAGATGGAGTACCGTACTCAATTGCTGTATATTTTACTAAAAGTGGTAGACAGTCTTTCCCTGCTCCTGTTCAAATGCAATTTGTGCACACCTTTGGGAGGGGTGGGGAGTTTGAATAAATGATAATAAGCATGAATACAGTTTTTTATATCCTTCATAAAAACATCCTAACAATTTTGTTTAGAAAACTAACTTATCGGAGAACTTTCATTTTTCTACTAAACGAATATAATGCCAGAAGTATTTCAGAATCTAACTTCTGAGATTCTCTGCAGGAACTTGTTATTCATGCACAGTGTATTGCAAGATTTGAAGACAAAAAGAATCATCAGTTTATAGTAACTGATGTCTCTTTCAACTGTTTCTGTTCCTTTTTCTTTTTAGGACACTGGTGTTGGCAAATCAAGTATCGTGTGGAGATTTGTAGAAGATAGCTTTGATCCCAACATCAACCCAACAATAGGGTAAGAAACTAAATAAAGTAACCAAATGGTATGAATATATGTTTGTGCTTTCTGAATAGATGACTTGAGGATTCTCCATGTGTGGCAGCTAAATGTGGCAATAAACATGACTGCAGCCTTAATTAGCTCATGAGCTACCTTAGGAAATGAAGGAGTGTATTTGGCATTCCTGCAGCTTGCATTTTCATATGTAAGATCTGGACCCATTTTGTATTGTTAATCTAAGCTAAGAAAATCCTGCTAGGAGTCTCCAGTTATGAATAAATTACGCCATAGATACTTCTGTTGAAGGAACAACAAGCTTTTCTCATGCACTACTCTGAAATTTCAGAGTCTAATTATTATGCAACTACATGATTATTTTGAAGGTATTTTTTCAAGTACAATAACAAGTCTCCTAGGTTTTTGAAAGTAGTTAATACTAATTCAGGTTGTAGTTCTCTTCATTAATTAGTTCTAATGTTGTGGATCTATATGCAATACACACGCTCGTAAGTAACTGATGAAATTGTTTATGCAATTGGACCCACCTCAGAGCAGCAATGTTACTGAGCTCAAATCTTCAAATGGATAGAAGGAAGGGTGAGCATCAGGAATACTTGAAGTGGTTGGATCTTTTTTCTTTTGCTGTCTTTTTTGTTATGGGCTGCTTTGCTCGGAAGTGATTCTTGACTGACAGGAGGACATGGCTTCACTTGATGTTGAGAAGTGTGTGGGGGGGTGGCAGTACAACTTCCTGTCTCAGGTGTCACCCAGGCTCTACTACAGCTTTGACCAGAAAAGGTCCTGCTGATAAAGATCAGCTGTGTCTCATCCTGTCCTTCAAAAAAAAATGTGGTTTCCATGATATCTCTCTCTTCCCCCCCTACACCCCACCTCTTTCTTTTTTCTTTTTTTTTTTTTTAGTGTGAATACTGGTATTAAATTGGAAGATATTCTGTAGGAAGTATGCTTTTGTTTAAATTTTCCTGTTAACAAAGGTAGCTTTTGGGATAGTTTACTAAGTAGTTTTCTTAGATCTTCAAGGGTTCAACACTTCTAGTTACTGCCAAATTAGCAGCAGTAGAGGCTTGTTTTTGGAGAACCATGAAACTGATGTGTGGGTAGGAGTCATATTGCTGTTCGCCTAAGTAGGGGAGCAGGCCATCTTAAATATTTAAGCTCAGGTTGTATAGAAAGTTCAGACCTACTGCCCATAGTGATATCGGCTGCAAGCAAAACTGCTTCAGGTGGACACTATTGAAAGATCCAGTTGTTTTTCTTATTACCCGAGGTGTTTGAGAAGTTGATTATCCATCTTCATTCCTAGTTGTCCAGATACTTTTGAAAACAGTCTGTTAAACAGTTGGCTAATATGGGTAGTATCTACAGTGGCCCAGAGCTAGCCATTGTATTCATGTATGCAGTTCCTGGGGGAGGGGAGAGGAAAAAAAAGTCTGCTTAGTGACCGGTTATGGTAACATAGACTTAGGATTTGCAAACGTGAATGGTGCCTATTTATTTGGTGGGGATGCTCTGTTCTATAGCTAG